>NC_053026.1:582997625-583281516 GCF_003073215.2 Triticum urartu
TCGTCGAGACGGATTTAATGGTGAAAATGGATTTTTAATTACATTTTTTAATTAGGAGATAAAACATTTTTAAACCGAAAACCAAAAAAATTCCCGCTGATGTCATCTGTTTTGACGTGGCAAAATGGATGATAATGGAGGCGTTTGGGCCATGTTGCTTCGTGCCACACGTGGGTGTTAACATTTGCGTATTGTAGACATTCTCTCGCATAATCAGTCAACCACTCACCTTTTATGGCCTCTTTATGCACTTCGCTTGTAAAAATTTGGTTGTGTGCATCATCAAGATGTAGAGACCGAGGGAGGATAATTAAATTATTCCTCTTCCAAGAAAAAGGACCAAACCAATTATCCGTACGCGTGTGTGCTCTGCTCACGTCGATCTGGCATTGCACGTGCTTTTGAATTCAGAAGAAAAAAACGAGTTGAGGGGGTCATTGTCTCCTCATCTATTACCCTCCTCATGTACCCATGCTACTCAGTCAATTCAGCTATGCATATACATCTCCTTACAACCTTAGTCTCAGTATGCACATATGTAGTTGAATGTTTGTTGCATGCAACAAGCGACACTTTCACCCGCAAAAAAGAAAAACAAGAGACACTTAAAGAAAAGACACAATGAGTTACATAGGCAAAGACGGTGTGAGTGGCATTGACGATTTTGGTTGATAGAAGACATCGCCATCTAAGTCTGAGAATAGCGGGTATCAGGAGGTAGTCTCATAGCCAAATCCCTAAGTTGTCACCCTGTTGTTTTGTTTGCACAACATGAAGGTTTCTTGGTTGTGTTGTGTGTTGTGTCTCGGGAGCCTTTCACAATACCGACGGTGTCTCTGCAACATTCTGCTCCTAACTTTCTCTGCAGGCGACTGACATGCCTTGTTGCTGACCTCTAGGATTAGTAATGGACATATCTTCCAAGACCGGCATGTCTTGGCACAAGTGATTTCAGGCTATCCGATATGCTACAGCTTCATCTGATCCAGCTGTTACCAAATATAAATTTGCTTGCAATGTGTTGACTGTTGACTTACCTGACACACATATGAGCCTAGTTCTTTGGTAGAATCACCTGTATGACCTGCCACCCGCGCGGTCACTTAGACGATATTTAGTTTGATGTATGTATGAAAAACACATCTACATCAAAATGACCAGATTTGCCGGTCACGGTAATCCCTATGCAAATATATAACCTACAAAAGAAAGCAGCCACTAGTTGGCTGGTTGCCTGATGCCCATGACAAAAAGTGTTAGAAACTTCTCTTCATTCATCTTAGTATTTGAATCAAGGTGTGGATGCATGATCAAGTGGGCAGCTTTACACGCCAACGCTATTCTTGCCGATTTAAGCAAAAACACGAGTCCTAATATATGCATGTATTTCCACCACCTTACTTTAGAATACTCAGGTAATACTAGATTAATACTCTCTCTGTTTTATATTGTAGTGCGTATAGATTTTCTCAAAAGTCAAACTTTACAAACTTTCCCTCACAAATAAAAAACTTTACAAATTTTGATCATGTTTATAAAGAGAAAAATAGGTACATCTAGAATACCAAATGCATTTCGTTGGACACATTATGAGTTATATTTTCGTAATGTTGGTATTGTAGATATTGACATTTTTCTCTATAAACTTGATCAAAGTTTGCTAAGTTTGACTTAAAAAAAAAGATTTTTACATCTGTGCCTCTGGTTCCTTAGTTATACTCATTCATCCCCACGATCTTAACTTTTGCTCACTTTTCCCCACTTCCTTGGCTAAAACTGTGCAAACTGGACGTTGCCATCGGGTCAATGGCTTGACCGTTAACTCTGACTAGTGGGCCGCATAGGCGTGCATGCTACTGACCGCGGTCGTGGGGTAGCACGTGTCCGTGGAACATGCCAGAAACGTCCCATCGTATAAGAGGGGGAACCGCGTCGCCCCTACCATTTCACCCCAAATCCCCTTCCTGCCGCATCGTCTCCTTCTCTCCCAATGCGTCGTCTCGCCCTCCTTCACCGCACCATCTCGCTCTCCCCCACCGCATCCTCGTCCTCACCTTCATCGCCTCCCTCATGGCGGACGCTCGTGGCGACGCCGGCGCAACGGTTAGAGATCTGCAGGGCACGGTGACCGCGGCAGCAGATGCAGTGCAGGACGTTGGCGGCGTCCAAGGTGGTGCGGGGAAACTCGCAACCGTTGTCGCGGCTGTGGATGTGGAGAAGGAGGTGGCGGGCTCCACCTCGGTACTGTCGAAGCTGACGGCGTCGAGCGGCGCAGTCCATCCAGATGCGCATCCTAGCGAGGAGAAGGTGGTACAGGAGGTACTTCCATTTGCTTGTACCCTAGTTGCAATATTTAGATTAGATGGTTAGAGTAGTTGGTTTGAGGGATGGAGTTTTCTTTATGGGGGTGGGTTTTTTTGTATGGGAGTTTTTTGGATTACATTCGTTGCAAAAATGCTAGACAGATCTTAATGAGAGATAGGGATGTATGCTTAGATTTGTTTTTGAATGCTACAGACATGTATGCTTAGATTTGTTTTTGAATGCTACACAAATTGGTGTTTTGAATGTCATTTGCCCAAATGGAATGCATTAATTTTGATGTACCTATCAATTGATTAAGAACTTACTTGATTCATCGGTATATAAATTTGTCCACAATATGTAGTTATATTATCTTTGTTGTTCAATGTGTGTGCATGACAATGGAAAATGCAAATAGGATCATAGTATGGATAACATGATCAATGTGTCATGTGTGCATACCTAAATTATTAGTTGGCTTCTGTATTTACTAGTAATGGATGTAATTGTATATTCAGGAGGATGGTTCTGTGGGGAATAAGAGGAAGCTAGCCCTTACTGGGTTCGACCCGTACGATCCAGAGTACAGTGACGACGAAGAATATGAGGTAAGCCTACTTGAAATTTGGATTGTTCATTTAGTTCCTTTGACATGGTGTACATGAATCTATAATGTATTAATGTAACTCATTCATGTGTGAAGTATAATTCTGGAGAAGATATGTACAAGGGCAATGCCGCGTCCTTCACAATGAAGGAGGTGGAGAAGATCAAGGCCAAGGGAGTTGCTTCCTTCTACAACCGCAAGATCAAGAAGTGGCACTGCCCCTACTGCACCACCAAGCCAAAGCCAAAGGATGGCCGCTTCGATCATGCAGAGGATGTAGCGATTCGCGGGGAGGACTACATGATCAGGGGGCAGCATGCTGCCCTCGCGAAGGCCCTGACTCCGGTGTGATGTGATGAACTGAATGTGGCAACATGTTTTATCTTTATCTTTTGGGTTACTTTTGGTAAACTTAATGTGGTTGTTTATGATGTGATGAACTGAATCTATGGTAGTAATGTATTATGCTATCTACATTTGTCTGTCCTTAAATTTGCCTGTGGTGTATGATTAGTTCTTTTTAGATGTTGTGAGCTATGAGTTTAGGTGCTGCAGTGATCACACATGCTGCTTCAGTGTTGCTTCACTGGTCAGACATGCTACAAAGAATAAGCAAAAAGAGCAAATAGTCCATCATTTGATCAAATATTCCAATAACAGAGCAAGAAAAACATTTGAATGAAGATAGTCCATCATTTGATCAAGTATTCCAATAACAGATCAAATATTCCAATAACAGTAACATGTCAAATATTCCAATTTGAATTTGAGGCAAAATTTGAATTTGAGGTAAAATTTGAATTTGAACCAACATTTGAAGTCCATTGCCCTGTGGTGTGATGTTACAAAGTTTGTTGAACTATTATAAAAGTTAGGTGATCAATCCGATCTCTTTTGCGTGGTAAAATTTATAGACATGAGAAATGTGCTTCAAATGAGCTCCATTTGTAATCAAGTTTTTTTGGACCTACTCCAAATGAGCTAAGTATATTTTTAATAACACCTATTCAATCTATATAGTGTAGATTCCTAGTCTCACTATTTATTGAATTAATCATCATATTTTTACATTTTTTGAGAAAAATATGCCTTAATAGAAAACCATTAAAAACACGTTTAAAATATGAAAATGGAAAACTAAGTTCAGATCCTTCTTATTCACTTTGAAATCAAGCTTTGATGATTTTTTTTATTTTTTTTATTTTTCAAAAACCTAAGGGAACCCTACCTCCTCTCCTGCTGGATACATGGCATTGCTCGTGCATTAAAGATGCATGTCAGACTAAAGATTACGAACATCACTAATTATTGTCTGGGAGCACAAATGATTTTATTCTAGTGCGCACAAGTTCATAAATAAAGGTCTTAAGAACTTGCATTTGATGGTCTTTTCTACTTTGACAAGCTTGTGATCCTTTAAGATGCCAGTAAGTCACCTCTTGTTGGTACCACGGGACGGTGCGGACTAGACCAGCCAAAAGAAAGTTACAGATTTCGCACAAGATGTTCAGAGACCAGGGGAACATAATCTACATGATTGTGTGTTGTACAATTTCATAGGAGCAACTACTTACTTAGTGAATGTTTAATAGTTTACCAGTTCGTGGAAATTAACCCGTTAAGAGTGGGTATAGGCGGTAGATAAAAATGCATTAGAAAATTGCCAAAACATATACTAGACATCCAATAGAAAATGTAGTATAAAAAAACTACACGATAAAATGTTGCTAGAAGGCGCAGTAGGCGCCAATAGAAGATGCAGTCCAAGCTTGAAAAATAATGCAGTTGAAACTTGATAAAAAGTGGAATGACTAGGAAAAATACAGTGGAGAAAATTACACGATTGAAAGTTGTAGAAAAGTATGGCCCTCCAAAAAAGACATGAGACTGACATATTTCCCTCCAAAGTAGTATTGCATGTTGGGGATGAGATCGGAGCAGATACATATGTACAATGCACATTTCATCCCTAAATTTTTTTCTCGATCTCAGTAAAATGCCCTGTTCAAGAATTCACCCGATTAACCAGTTAACTTGCCGATTAATCCCTACTCATAGGGCCCCCGAGTAGCCGACTACCCGATAAATCATCCGATTAATTGATTAAATGGCCGATTAACTTGCCGATTAGACTGTTAATTCCCTACTCACCAGCCGACCGAGCAGTTACCAGTTAACGATTTCCTCAACAATGGTAAAATGTGAATAGTGTCGTAACGAATGCGGATAAGGATAATACTGGTCACAAATTTGAATCATAAAATCACGTGTGTGACTTCGCATTCATGTCAATTTTCAATATTCTAAATAAAATGACATTTTGATAATTTCTTACTTTTCATGTTGTCATGGAACATAACCTTTGTATGAACTTTACTACGAGTATTGTTTAATTAATAATCCAGGACTCTATATTCCTAAGGAAGGTGCTGAACAAAAATCCAATCTGATTCACTTCAAGTGTCTTGTAAGCTTGACTTCGTGACGAGTAGTTGCTCAAGATGACGACCAATTCCGCTTCAGAAATATGAAGAGAGTGTGTGTGCACTTAAACAATGCTAAGAATTTAGGCGAGATGAAAAGGTGTTAAAGCATGTGTGATATGCTGATAAGACGAATTTTCTTATGCATTCATTTTATCTAGAGAAGAAAAATAATATGTTATACAGTAGATAATGTCTTAGTGTTATCTCTAGAAAAATACTATTTTGATACTCCAAATTAATTTACAAAATGATTAAGATTAAGCTAGAAATTATGTAACTAATAGAAGGCATAACATACGATGGAGAAATTATGTAGTAGTAGTATCATGGTCAATCTATATGCTTTTTGCTCATACTATATATTTTTAAATCCAACTAATATGTACAATGATATGCCTTATTTTTTTAGGAGAGAGTACTACATAGCTCCTATTGTGATGTTGGATCGGGCCCAAATACTAGGCATATGCTCCCTTCTAATTACCACCACGGAGGTGTTCTTGTGGGATTTCCTAAAGGTAATTCTCCTCTAAAAAAAGAACCAATGGGGAGTATTATGTTAGAGGCGGACCTACAAGGAGTAGCTCACTTCAAATGGGCGACCCAACGGCTCCTGTATGGCCAGCAGTCTCGGGCGACGGGGGCGGTGATTCCGCGCTTGTCTCTGCCTCCGGCGGCCCTGGCGGCGTTGCTCAGGCCCCGGAGCGGGACGGAGCGGTGGCGGCTTCGGCGGAGTTCAGGAGGACGGCCGACATCTCCCTGAGAGCGGCCCGGGGGTCGGGGAGCCGCTTTTGGGCTCTGGCAGAGGAGATTTCGACGACGAGGAGGAAGATGAGGTGTGCGCTGAGCCGTATCCTGCGGCAGGCGTGCGTGCGGCCTGCTCCATTGGGGAGTTTGTGGCGCGCGCAGAGGAGCTCGGGGGCTCCTTCAAGGCCGGGCGCCGACGTGCTTTTGCGCCCGGTGGTCGTGGCTCACGGCGGCTTTCTCTGGCTGCGGCAAGAGCGACGCGCGCCTCTCCGACGCGCGAAGGGTGTGGTTGTCCTGGTGCGGACGCCGCGGGGCTGTCCCTCAGACCTTCGCCGCCCATGCCCTGCGGTGGCGGTGGCAGCGCGGAGGCGGCGACGCCGTTCGGGGTCGCCTCTCTCTAGGGTTGGGGACGAAGCGCCAAGTGGTGGGCTAGGCCGGCCTGCTGAGGTGTCTGGCGGGCCTCCTGCGGAGCCGCCACGTCTGCTGGCCCAGCCAAGGGGTACGTATGTGCCAGGGTCGCAGGGGGCCTCGCCCGCGCCCGTGGCCCAGTCCGGCCCGGGAGTGCAAGGCCTGCCAATGCCGACCCACACCGCGCAGCCATATAAATGGCTTTGGCTCCCCCGTGGAACCCTAGACATCACACTAGGGTTTCCTGCCTCCAATTCGGAGGTGCGGCGATTCGGTCACTCCGCTCGCTTCCTCCACCCCACTCCACCTCCCCCACCCTTGCTTCGTTCCTTCGCCGAAGTGGTGTCCATGGGCTCCAAGCCCGACCGTCGAGGGGAGAAACCACCCATGGAACCGCCACGGGACCGCACCCGTGGGCGCGCCGACAACGAGGGCGGTTGGGGGCCGCCGCCCGCATGGTGGCTCAAGGAGCAGGAACGGAAGAAGAAGAAAAAGGAAGAATACAGGAAGAAAGGCCTCGAACTCAAGCACAAGGGGCAGTTGGCAGCTCAGGGCGGCGACCGCGCCGGCGACTCGCCCGCGAAGAAGCAGAAGTCCAAGCCTGCGGGGGCGGCGGCTACCAAGCCTCCCCTCCCGCCCAGATCTGAGGCGCCGAGCTCGTCCAAGGGCACGCAGGACGAGCCGATCCCAGTCGAAGATGCGGGCGGCCCAGAGTGCTTCAAGTGCGGCCGCACAGGCCATTTCCAGAGCCTGTGCACCTTCCAGCCGCTTTGCGTGGTGTGCAGCAAGGAGGGGCACACCTCGGCGCAGTGCCCATCCCGCGGCAAGCCTCTGCTTCTCCAGACCACGGGCCACGCCATTGCCGGCGAGGGATTCTTCTGCCTCCAGTTTCCGGTCGACGCGCGGGAGGAGGCCCTGGTCCAGCTAGGGGCCAACACGGCGGTGCTCTCCATGCCTTCCGGAGCGCTCTCCCATCAGATCCTCGAGGCGGAGCTGCAGCATCTCTTTGAGGGCGAGTGGGATTGGCAGATCTCCCTTCTCGAAGGCGGGGCCTTCTCGGTGGTCTTCCTAGATCCAGCAATGCTTCGGATGGCCACTAGGAGCGGCAAGCTCTTCCTATCCCTCAACAATCTCATGGTGGACATATGTGACGTGGTCCTCGACGCGCCCAAGGGGATGGAGATGCCAGAGGTGTGGGTCAAGTTAGGTGGGATTCCCCCCAAGCATCGGTGCTCAGAAAGGCTCATGGCGGCGACCATCATGCTCGGCCGCCCTCTGCTGGTCGATGAGGAATCTCTGCTCCGCCCAGGGCCGGTCCGCATGCGCTTTGCTTGTCGCAATCCTCGCAAGCTTCGCGGGTCGGTCCAGATCTGGTTCAACAATGAAGGCTACAACATTTCCGTCGACCCGGAGATCCTCCCGGAGCAGCCCGCGGCGCCCGCCCTCCCCCCACCACCCCCTCCCCCTCATGGCAAGGTCCCGGACGGGAAGGGCCGCGACGACGACAAGGAGCCTGGTGCAAGCATGGAGGACGACTCCATCGACACGGCGGCGTGGGACAAGCTGGGCATCACCGACATCGGCGGGGCGCGGGCTTGCGAGCTGCAGCCCCAGATGGAGAATTCTCTGGCGGGAGGGTCGTCGGAGATGGAGCTCTCCATCCCGAACCAGTACGGCTCCAATCTGGGCTCAGTCACGTCTCCTACGGTGCAGATGGAGGCAGCGGTGGATTCTTTGCTGCTGGCGGAGCCGACGGGCAATTCCCCTGCTGCGTCTGCGGACCCGAAGCTCTTGACTCCCCCCTCGCGTTCTCCTTCCCAAGGTGATCGCAGAGGCAGCAAGATTGGCGCGACGAAGCAGATCAAGAAGGTGGCTGTGCGCAAGGTGACCGTGGAGGCTGGGCATGCAGCGGAGCGTTTGGGGGCGCCGGCGACGCCGCGTCAGGCGGTGATGGCGCTGGTCATGCCTGCCTCCGCTACGGTCGCGCTGGAGATGCCCATGACGACGCCCGTCCTGAAGGCCAAGCGCTCCAAGGCGGTGGTGGACGGGCAGGCGGCCCCCGTGCAGACCAGTGCGCGTGCTAAGGGCGCCAAGGGCAACTTGCCGTCGCTTCAACGCGCCCAACTCCTCCAAGCACAGAAAAATCTGGAAATCTCAGGTAATCCCATGCCCCGCTTTACGATTCTTGACTCCTTTTCGGATGAGCATTTGAGCGAGGTTTGGGGGGAGAGTGGGGTGGAACCAACGGGAGGAGGTGAGATGAGCGAGCTTATCTCATTGATTCGCGCAAAGGAATTGGCGCAAGCGGCGCTAGCAGCGGCGGCTGTGCAACACGCGGATCGTTTGGCACTGGAGGCTGAGGCCTCGACAGCGCTAACGACTCGGCCCGACGAGGAGACAGCAACAGGGGTTGCTGCTCCTCCCTCGCCTCGCCGCGGCAGGGCGAGACGTGTGGCCAAGGCGATCACATCCAGGGGGGGTGCGCCTGCGCAATCGTGTCGTATAGATGCGTGCACTCCTATGAAATATTCGTGGCTTCGGCCACTCGGGTCGGCGCACCCAACTAAGGGAGTACATTAGGAAAGAAACAATAGATATCGTAGGGCTCCAGGAAACGATCAAGTCTGAGTTCAGACATCAAGATATCTTAGCGATTGATCCCTTAGAGCGTTTCGCTTGGCATCATAGTCCGGCCAACGGCCACTCTGGTGGCATGTTGCTTGGCCTATGCACTGCCACGCACGAGGTGCTGCACTCGGAGAGTGGCACCTTTTTCATTGCGACCAAGTTCCGCGTGCGAGCGTCGCTTCGCGAGCTCGCGATCGTGCAAGTCTACGGACCTGCAGATCATTCACGTTCGGCTGAGTTCCTAGGAGAACTTGAAGCCAAGGTGATGGCCTTTTCGGCTGCTCAGATCCCGCTAATGGTGGGGGGAGATTTCAATCTAATCCGTTCAGGGGCGGACAAAAACAACGACAACATCAACTGGCCAAGGGTGGCCATGTTCAACAATTCGATCGCATCTATGGCACTTAGGGAAGTGACTAGATCGGGGGCAAGATACACTTGGACTAACAAGCAACTAGCCCCAGTGCGATCCGTGCTGGATCAAGCTTTCATGTATCCGGACTGGGAAGTTCTATTCCCCTTGTGCTCACTCCTTGCTGAAACAAGGATTGGGTCGGACCATGCTCCGCTAATCTTGTCTTCGGGGGAGGATAGAGTGCGTCGCAGCCCGCGTTTCTACTTTGAAACAGCATGGTTCGAGGTACCGAATTTTGACACCATCTTCAGGGAGAGGTGGCAGAGATGTGTCCAACTCACAGGCCAGCAACGAGGCCCTTTGGAGTTCTGGACTGCGGTAGGGGGCCGCCTGCGTGCAAGCCTTAAGGGGTGGGGCGCGAACCAGGGTCGCGACGATAAGATCCTGAGGGCAAGGCTCATTGAAGAGATAGCTCATCTCGACGGTCAGGCGGACACGCGCCCTTTCTCTGAGCAAGAATGGGCGCGGCGATATGCCCTAGAGGGGCAAGTCGAAGCTCTGCTTCATGCCGAGGAGGAATACTGGAGGCATAGGGGAGGCCTCAAGTGGACGCTCAAGGGTGATGCGAACACGAAGTACTTCCACGCGTACGCGAATGGCCGGCGCAGGAAATATTCGATTCCCAGGTTGCAGACGGAGCAGGGACTCCTTCTTCAACAATCGGAGATTTCCCGTCACATCTACGACTTTTATATAGGTCTGATGGGGACGGAGGAGGCCCAGCGAGCACGTTTGCGTGCGGATGTTTGGATTCCTTCTCAACAGGTGCTCGATAGCGAAAACGAGGGGCTGGAGCCCGCTTTCCTACTGGAGGAGATTGACAACGCACTCCAGGGCATGAAATCCGACACGGCCCTGGGGCCGGACGGGTGGCCGGTGTCAATGTTCAAACATTTCTGGCCTTTGCTGCGCGAACCCATTTTCGAGGTGTGCAATGGTTTCATGCGAGGTTTTGTCGACATAGCGCGGCTCAATTTCGGTGTGCTGTCGCTAATTCCGAAAGTACCTGGTGCGGACAACATTCGCTAGTACAGACCCATTGCGCTCATTAACGTACCTTTCAAAATATGTGCTAAAGGCTGCGCTACTCGACTCACGCCAATCGCCCCTCGTATCATTAGTCGTGCGCAATCGGCATTCATCCGCGGTAGGAATATTTTGGAGGGACCATTAGCCTTACAAGAGACCCCCCACGAGCTCAAACGCACGCAAGAACCTGCGGTCCTTCTCAAGTTAGATTTCGAGAAGGCTTACGGCCGCGTTAATTGGGATTTTCTCCGACAAATCCTTAATAGCTGAGGCTTCTCGTCGGCGTGGGTGCATCGAGTCATGCAATTGGTCTCGGGGGGCCAAACTGCGGTCTCGGTAAATGGAGAAGTAGGGAACTTCTTCAGGAACAAGCGTGGCTTACGCCAAGGTGATCCCATGTCACCGATCTTGTTCAACTTTGCCGCGGATGCGCTGGCAGCAATGCTGCGGAAAGCGGTGGAAGCCGGGCACATCAAAGGGGTGTTGGGACACCGCATCCCAGGGGGGATATCACATTTGCAATATGCGGACGATACGCTATTGCTATTTCAGCCGGACCTCCACAGTGTGGCCACAGTTAAAGCCCTGCTTATAAGCTTCGAACTCATGTCGGGCCTTAAAATCAATTTTCACAAGTGTGAAGTGATGCCCATGTGCATGGACGAGCAGGAAGGTAGACGCATCGCGGATCTACTGAACTGTAAACTAGGCAAACTCCCATTTACATATTTGGGCATCTCGTTGGACGCCAAGCGCGTCTCGATAGAGGGCTGGGCTCCGCTCTGGACTAAGGTGGGCGGGCGGGTTTGCCCGTGGAGGGGTAAGTTTATGTCCTCTACCGCTAGGCTGGTGCTCACGAATGCGAGCCTCTCCTCGCTCCCGCAATTTGCCATGGGACTTTTCCTTCTGGCCGAAGGGGTGCATGCCAAGATGGATACACCCCGGTCCGTTTCTTTTGGGAAGGATCGGGACCCAAGCGCAAGTACCACATGGTTAGGTGGGACGCGGTTTGCCGTCCCAAAGCCCAGGGAGGGCTAGGGATCACGAATACTAGAATCCTCAACATCGCGCTGATGTGTAAGTGGATTTGGAAACTCTCGCAGGGGGCGACGGGTCTGTGGGTAGACCTGTTGCGTGCAAAGTACTTTCCCTCCGGGAATTTTTTCGAAGGAGTGGCGAGGGGCTCTCCTTTCTGGAACGACCTGCAAGCGGTCCGGCCGGCTTTCGCTATGGGGGCCAAGTTCGGCATTGGCAATGGGCGTTCGGCCCGTTTTTGGTTAGACCATTGAGTAGGAACCCGGCCTCTATGGCAAGACTTCCAGGACCTCTACAGCCTGGCGGTCAATCCGGAGCAGCACGTTGCCATGGCACTTGCCTCCCCCCCCCCCCGCGATCCACTTCAAACGGGAGCTAACGGGAACAGAACAAGCTCACCTCATGGTTTTGCTTGCTCTTATCGCGCTGGTCGCGCTTTCTTAGCACGAGGATACAGTGACTTGGTCTCTTACCCCATCTGGCAAGTTTTCCGTCAAGTCGTTGTACCGGAAACTTTGCCAGGGCCAGTCCTCCCAAGTGCCGAAAGGCTTATGGAATGCGCGACTCCCACTTAAAATTAAAGTCTTTTTTGGCAACTGTTTCGTAACAGATTGCCCACCTCGACCAATGTTGCTAAACGCAATGGCCCGTCGTCCGGCCTTTGTGCAATTTGCAACGTCTCGGAAGACGCGAACCACGTGTTTTTTCGCTGTCCGTTAGCTCGTTTTGCTTGGAGTGCGGTTCGCACCGCAGCCAACACCACATGGAACCCGGGCTCGACCGTCGATCTCGTGGCCATTGTAGACTCGGCTCATGGTGGCAACAAACGCGTTCTTTGGAGCTGTGTGGGCACGCTGGCCTGAGCCCTCTGGCTCACGAGGAACAAACTTGCGATCGAGGAAATCTTTCCATCCCACCCTGCTAATATCATCTACAAATGCAACCTTTTCCTACAGCAGTGGAGTCCGTTGGCGAGGCGCAAGGATGCTGATAAACTTCAACATGCACAAGAACGTCTTCGTCAAGTCTACATGATGGCTAGGGAGCCACCCGCCTCTTCTTCGACTTGAAGTGGCCCTTTTGAATGGCGCACGAGCGAGCCTGCATGCTCTAAGCTCAGGCTGCGAGCCATGTAATCATCTATGCTTGCTCAGTGCTGCTTTTGGCCTGCCCGATAACTCTTCACACTTTACGCTATCTTTGGCCGGAGCCTCCGTGCTTGTGTTTGTAATCTCAGATCCTATCAGTCACGCTGCCTAGTTGTGGGCTTTATTAATTTAAAACCGGACGCGCCCAACGTCTTCGTTTAAAAAAAGTATTATGTTAGAGCCCATCCGGGTGGGATGCCGCAAAAATTCGCTCCTGATGGAACTTGAATCGTGGTCGGCTGGGATGCGCCACCATGACCCATCCACTCGGCCACTGCTCAATTCTCACAATTTCGCGTTTTAAGCCACGACATTTGAATGCATTACCACATGAATGCATATGCTCGTATCTGGCATCTTCTGATTAAGTTCTTATGTTAGAGCCCATCCGGGTGGGATGCCGCAAAAATTCGCTCCTGATGGAACTTGAATCGTGGTCGGCTGGGATGCGCCACCATGACCCATCCACTCGGCCACTGCTCAATTCTCACAATTTCGCGTTTTAAGCCACGGCATTTGAATGCATTACCACATGAATGCATATGCTCGTATCTGGCGTCTTCTGATTAAGTTCTTATGGTTTTCTTGCACCTGCTCTTAGAGCATCTCCAACCGCGCCCCCAACAGCCCTTCAGACCATTTTTTGCTGTCGGCGCCCGAAAAACAGCCCAGTAGCGTCTCAGGAGCCCGTTTTTCGTCAGTTTGGGCTGAAACTGGCGCCGGCGGACCTAGACCGAACCCGGCGCATTGGGGGGCGCCTGGGGCGCAAGGAAAGCGTTTTTGGCGCGAACGGGAGTGGGGCCGCCGAGTCAGCGACACGCCGCCTCGTCGTCCTCATCGCCTCTGTTCCCGTGCGAATCAATGCCAAGGCTGCCGCGCCGGTCAGCCTCCATTGATGCCTCACGGGCGGCGCAGTGAAGGCGCCGTGACGCGCGTCCCGCTGTAGTTGTAGGTGTAGTTTGTCTGTTTTCTCTGTTTTTGTACAAATTTCAATGAAAAATCTTCGAGTTTGTGCCAGTATCGTATCAGTCGTCGAGTTTGAGCGATTTTGAGGACGACAAGTGGAAACGCAATTGCCCCCACGCCGAAAGCAAACGCCGGTTCGGCCCCAGACGACGTTTTTTCGGCGTGTTGATGGGTTGAACGGCTGGAGATGCTCTTAGTCTTTGAACACGAACCTTTTGTGGGGCTCATCCAACTATCACTTGGTTCACGAACACATACTGTAATAACTCCGTAATTAAACCCATCTCATATATTAGTATATACTAGTAGAACGCCCGTGCGTTGCTACGGGCTTTTAATTTATTTATTTTGGATTACACCTAGTTAAATGGCCATGCGTTGCTACGGGCAACAAAACCTCTTACCGAAACTAAAGCTTGGCATGAGATACTTGTCACAGTATGTTTTGTGTGTACATGTACAATTCATACATATATCTATGCATCATTGGCGTATTCACCTTTTTGACCTCATCTCCAGTGAGCATTCCATCATCGTTCTTGTCGCGCCTGCTAATGTCACACTCCCAAAGGATTTTTTTGTAGGTTCAATTGATTTAATCCAAAACGGAGATGCGAACATAACTTAGCCCAACAATGTGGAGTCAAAGACTTTCCCACAAAAAAGCTACAAGTAAGATCTGGCCAATCGTCTCCATCAAGAACTCCTTGAGCTGATACTTGTTATTGCCTTCCTCCGGCATTATGTTCCTCTTCCTCGACATGTACCGAGTTCTCCATGCCTTGGATTAAAAGACATGTCCATTAGTCCACATGCCATGAGTCGTTTAGTCTATCAATGGAAGTATTGCTTCTTTTGGTATAACAAGGTATGGGCATTAATTATTAAGATCCAGATTAGCAGCTAGGAATAGGGGTGCTCATAATGCACTTGATTTTGGGCCGGTACCTTGCCAACTCTTTGGCAAATAGGAACATATCATGGTATATGAAAAGACAGTCGCAAGGAATATGTGTCCTTTATATGGGAATAAAGAGGTATTCTGCACTGTCCAGTAGTCTCGTCCTTCAATTTTTTTTGAACATCAGTACAAACACAATCGCTCATATACACGCGCACACACTTACCCCTATGAACGCACACACGCACACCCTACCCCTATGAGCACCTCCGAAAGACTGAGCCGGCATATCATTTTGAAATTTACGAAGTCCGTAGGCACCTCGTCGTCGACGGGAACGTCTCCTCCCACTGAATGCGCATAACCAGAAATCTTGAAATAAATCCAGGAATAAATTCGAGCACCAGGATTTGAACCCTGATGGGCTGGAGATACCACAGTACCTCTAACCATCCACCCACAGGTTGGTTCGTAGTCTCATCCAGGAATAAAGGAAGTGTGTGTGTCATGTCTCATGTGTGTGTTTCTGGGTGGATGTCTGTCTGCGATAAACTTTACATTAAGACAAAAAAATAGCTTTGAATATCACTATAATTATATATAATTGTGGTAGTGTCGTCCACTGTCCGCTTCTCCAATGTTCAGAATCAAGTTCCATAATTTGTATAGATATCTTGCCATCTGGGAAAATTTGCTCATCTACCCACCCTTACTACTTGTGACAGATTATATGATCAGATAACCCTGTTATGTTAAAAAAACAGATACTTCACGGTCTAGACTAATTAGAAATTGAAATGTACTGAATGTGTGATCTATTGCAGGTTTAATGAGATTATGATGTTGTTGCAAGGCACACAAAATGAATAGTTGCTTGTTGTATACAACAAAAGTGGCACCATATAAAACCAGATGGGTGTTGATCATCATGCTGGGCCATACAAAAGAAGTTTGCTTACTCGAGGAAATATCACATGTCCAAATTGCCCTAGTTCCCTAGATGTATAAACTGTCACCCTACAAACAGACATGACCTATCAGAGTAGACCACAAGATGCAATAATAACAATATTGAACACGCAAGCACAACGGGAGAAAAAACAATGGCGAAACCATATGAAGGTCATTATGCAGTTGGCTTAAGTTATTACGGGCTATGATTGATAGAAATGATAGCCCGTAAAAGTAATTGAAAATCCACTTCACTTGTAATGTAAGTTGATAAAAATACCTTAATAGAACGATGTGTACACACAGAGCAGTGATCCAACTAATTATCTTTTACGAACTAAGATCTACTTGATGTGTTTAAAATATTTACGTATGTGAGGAATATTGTTTTTAGCTTCATTCGTGTGGTACAATGTAAGTCACATCCTGATTTTAGTGATCTTTAAATTGTAGGCTACCTATAGATCATTCGGTTGACGTTTTCCAAAAAATAACTTGCTAGACTACGTGACATTGATGTCACCGCATAGAAACTGCTCCTTTCTTCTTTTCTTGACGGAGAAAAAAGCAGTCCTCTGCTCACTCACCGCATAGCTGCCTCCTACTATTCCGGCATGCATAGCCAGCCAACCATCGGTTATCGCTGCATCTCATCTCCTCGCCACAGCATCGTCGATCCCATCTCTCCTAGGAACCACCCCTCCATGCCATGTGAAGCCCATCCACTCCTCTCTCCATCCCGTAGCAACGCACAGGCTGAGTCTTTCTTCCATTTGCCAACGCAAGCAATCTAAAAAAATTAAAAAGAAAAAAATGCAAATAGGAAAAGGAGGAGACCTTCTGTGTGAAAATTTGAAGGCTTATTAATGGATTGTGTGCCCAGCCACAACCATCCACGCAGATGAGCCACCCCAAAGTCTTCAGACTCATACGATCTATGGTCATGCCATCATGATTAGAACATCGATGCATCCGAGGAAACGCCAGCCTGTGAGCCTACTAACCCCCGCCGATCCGGCTGAATCAGCGTCGCGATCGTACCAAGGAGGCGCCGCTCCTTGCAGGGAGGGCCACGCTGATGCCATGGTGGGTACGGCCGCGCCTGACGCCACCGAGATGAGCAGCGGGCGGCTGCCTCAAAGAGGGGGGCGAGGGCGACAAGCTTGGAGGGAAGTGAGGGGCAAGGCATGACCACCAATATCTGTAGATGGACAACTAAGCTACAAAAATGAGTATATGAAAGGAGATTAGCAATTGTTTTCTCGCTCCACTCGTAAACATAACAAGCAATTTTTCTTCAAAGTAGGTCTTACCCTATTTTTGTAAAAGAAAGGCCAGGCACCTTCATGTCTAATAAAATGTTCTATAGCAAATCAATGGAACCAATCAGGCTTCTCTTAATATGCTGATATGCATGGTACTAAATTCCAAACTGAAACTACAACTGACTTCAATATATGCAAGTTCGACGGTGAAAATAGTACTAAGCTTAGCAACGGCCTGCCCAATACCTACTTTCTACCCAGATGCGCAATTGCAAGGTTCAGCTGATTAAGATGCTCGAGTTTATCTGCAATGGTAGAGCATTATCTTTCTAATTCAAATTCAAAGCTAACAATCACAACAGAATATAACTATCACTATGGCAACTGTTACGAAGATGAATCCCTCCTTTCTCAAAGTCGATACGCAAGTTATTTGCTGCCTTCCCATATTCCTCTGGTAGGCAGGGCACCTTCACTCTCAGTGTTTAGTACCGCGTTTTATAAAGTAGTATATGTGTTTAGGTACTGCAGAAAATCACAGAAAATAAATGTTACCGTTCTGGTTTGGTCATTTCACTCTACTCTCTCCCTTTTCACAAATGCCATTTATGTTATAGACCTTACTTGAAGATGCTCATAATTCGTCATTGATGCCTTATCTGCTTCCTCCGTAAACTCCCTAGTTCACATACATATTTATATTCAGTAAAAGAAAACTAAAAACACTTTGCTGCAGAGCTTCCAAATTATTACACAAGAAGCAAGCAGACGTCATCCAATCACCTATCTGAGTGCGTGTCCCTGCACAGCTCCGCCGAATCAATGACCGAGCAAACCTAGCCAATCATCAGCCAACCCACATCAAACTACACAGATTAAATAAAACGTAACCAAAGAAGAGTAACTTACAGTGTTGGAGATCTCATCCATGGTGTGAACAATCTCAGCAGAGGGCGGCAGCTACCCAATGTGGCCAACGAGCTTGTCCGACCTGCAAATTTAATCAAACAGTCATAGAAAATTTAGCAATGGATTGTTGTGGTGGGGTAGTGTTAGGGATCGAAGGGGGTTTTCCCCCTTATCGCTGGATGACCTCGTTGAGCGACGGAAGCCCTTTGCAGTGCGCAGCACATCGAAGCCGTACAGCCGCCGACCCGGCCGGGTCGAGCAGACCGTCGAGAGGCACGCGCACCTACCCGGCCACGCACCCGGCGCTGGCCAGCGCCCACACGAACGTGGTCTCCGGCGGTAACGACGCCATCGACACAACCAGTTCCAGCGTGCCCGCCCACGCCGCCGGGCCCCAGCACGGCCACCAACATCGCTCCTCGCCCCCCACCAGCAATGCCCCCACGAGCGGATGCATCAATCAGAGGAAGAACCAACACCTCCCCTTGTGGTCTCCCCCGCTGGTGGCTGCTCTCCTTCCTGACTCCGGCTTCCAGTGGACGGCGCTCCGATGAAGAGTGCGCCGACGGGGGCGTCTTGGGGGACGGCAGGGAGGGGAGAGAGGATGTCGCTTGGGGAGTTGGGGAGAGGCAGGGAGGGGTTGCGTGATTGATGGGTCTTTTTTCTAGGTGGAGCGGTGAAAAAGGAAAGAGGAAGAGGGCTTATTAGGATTTGAGAAAGATCGACGTATTAGGAAAATTAGGATTTGGAATTGATTGTCATGAAACTAAATTTTATTGATTGGTAACGTGCTATCAGTTCCTGCCCATTTATAACGTGTCTAGTTAGGAAAATTTGGAAAGGTTAGGAAACTTTTTATTGTGAGGGTAAAAAAAATTAACGTGAGTAGATATGGTGGTGGGATGTGAGACGAAAATAAACCGGACTATTCAACCAACTCGTCCATTAGAAGTAGAGATAGAGATTATTATTATTATTAGAGATTAGGGATTAGAGATTAGAGATAGAGATTAGAGATTATTTGTTTCCTGAAAATCTATTATTTGTTTCCTAAAGCAAATTGCATTAATGAGAGAGATCCGTTGATTTGGCTAAGGTAGGAAAGAATCTATTATTTGTTTGCTAAAGCAAATTGCATTAATGGGAGAGATCCGTTGATTTGGCTAAGGTAGGAAAGAATCTATTATTTGTTTCCTAAAGAAAATTGCATTAATGAGAGAGATTTGTTGATTTGGCTAAGGTAGGCGGTTTTTGCGGTTCGTGGCGGCTCAGTGTGAGGTGGGACGAGGTACCAAAAAAAACCATGGGAGGTGGGACGAAAAAAACCTGGGAGGTGGGAGTTGTCCGTGGTTAACATACGAAATTTCGTAGACTTTTTTAAAACGAAAATAAACCATGGGAGGTGGGACTAAAAAAAATCTCGAAGCGAGACTACCAACTGCTCCCTTAGGAGTAGAGATGTATCTCCACTTCGACGTGGCCAAGCTGTTTGTTAGTCGCTTATATTAAGCATGAAATAGTCGAATTTTTACACCAGCGTCTAAATCCGAGCAAATAGGTGTTGCCCATTGACTGATACACAAAAGCAAAAATCCGACAAATTAGAAGAGTGAAATTAATTTGGTGTTGTCAATGAGTACATGTGTTGATGTGCATAGTTAGCGATGAGTTTGAGAATGGATGGTGTCAGGAGAAATCGTGGCAGCAAAATCGGCAAGCCTCGTTGAGATCAACTAGGACGTTCGAGGGCATGATCTAGATTCCCAAGTTGGTCAATGCAACCGCGTGGAAATCCAACACTAATCCGAAGCATAGATACTCCGGTTATCAGGGCAGCAGAAAAACGTCGAGGTTCAACAAGTGACTCGAGGCTTTTGCATCTCCTAACCAAAAGTGCAGCGTCGGCAAAATGTAGTAATATCTGTATGCATCTCCGTGGCCTGCATAAGCATAACAGTGCCACATTGTCACCCGGCAAAAAATGAAAAACTAGTACTGTATGACAATCTTAGGCTGGCCATAGTGAGGATAACATAAGTAATATCATGCACTTGAGACTTGCAAACATGCTTATGTGGCAGGTAATTAAAAAAGAAATATATGATTATAGTAACATAGATAGTAGATGCCATAACATAATGAATGTGATGTTACTATGTGTCATGCATGACAATAAATAAGACCATCTATGATACTCCCCACTATGACCAGCCTTAACACAAATGTGAAATGACCATGAACAATAGGAGCAATAGTAGCATCCTACTAGTATAACTGGCCAAACGGGCCGGCCCCGCCCGGCACGGCACGGCCCATCCTAATCGTGCCTGGCACGACCCGGCCCGGGAAGGCACGATTATTATACGGGCTGTGCCGGCCCGCATGCTGCAGCCTGCAGCCCAGGCACGGCCCGTATGCTAATCAGGCCGGCCCACCAGCACACTAGGCCCGCTAATCTGCCTCCTATTTTGCGCACTGGGCGTTTTTAACCTATTTTTATCTGTTGGGCCACATTAGGATACATAAAAAAATAAAAAAAAATCAGGCCGTGCCGTGCCGGCCCGTATGCTCGGCCTTTAGGCCCAGGCACGGCCCTTGACGTGCCGTGCCGTGCTGTCCGTGCTATCGGGCCGGCCCAGCTATCCCGGTCCGTTTGGCCACCTATACCTAGTAGCGGTCTTCGTGGAGCGCTGGCTGCTGCCTCTGCATGCAGAGGGAAGATTAAGGCGGCAACCAATGGGACTAGTAGAGCGCCGCCGCCGACGTTCCCAAAGCCAAACCAACGGCCTCGCGTGGGGCCCTCCGTCATCAAGCAAAGCGCAGCACAGCAAAGGATTCTCCCCCAAAGTTTCAAACTGCAGTCCTCCGCCCACCACCACCAGCCAGCGCCTCGCCGCGCGGCCGCCGCTAGCTCGCTCCGGCACTCGCCGCCCTCCGGCCCGACCCCGCCGTCGCATTGGCCTCCACGGCCGCCTCCTCGCTCAGGTGCGTCCTCGTCGATTCCCGGGGAAAACCCTAGCCGCCTCCGCCCGTCGCCGTCGCCGTAGCACGGCCGCCGAGCGCCGCGATTGCTGGTCGCTCGCTCCAGCTCCCTAGCAACCAACCGCTCAATCCATTGCCTTATTGCCTTCTATTTCCTCTTTGGTTCTGACGATTTTGCGGGCTGCGCAGGATGGCGGGGGAGCTCCGCGGCGCTCTCTGCCGCATCCCGGCGAGGGCTCCCGCATCCGGGGTCGGGAGCGACGAGAACGCGCGGCCTGCCGGAGCTTCGACTCCCGCCCCAGCGGAGCCCGTCGCGGCCTCCCGGCCCCCCCTCCGCGCTATCCAGTCACCGGGGCAGCCCCGGCGGCCGGTGCCGACGCCCAAGAAGGGTCTGAGGGTCAGGGCAGCGGGCAAGACACCGGCGCGGGTCGGCGCGGCGACCACTCCCCTTCGCCCGACCAAGATCCTGGGGGAGCCGAAGCCGGTGCCGAGGTTGGGGTTCACGACGACGGGGGCCAGTTCTGCACAGGTCCAACGTTCCAAGCTCCGAGACTCCATCTTGCTCCGGGAGGAGAATCGCAGTGTGCAGGTGAAACACATCTACTGCTATCACCCCTGTTCCTTTTTTGTAAGGTTAAAACTGAGGCTGCTCACTGTTTTCAATTCATATATGACCTTCAACACTCTTTGAAAGATTACAGAACATCCCAGTGATAAATAAAAGACAGTGTAACTGATAGGATTTGGATATTGCAATGATAGAATCAAACATTCCAACAGATTGCATCTCCCTCATCCTTCATATTCATCAATTTGTTATCCTTCTTTTCCATCACTAACCATGTGTGGTATTGTGCCTCCAGTGCCTTCTAAGTTTGATTTTGCACCTAGAGATGCCACATTGCACTGCCAAGTCCCAAAGCACAACAACCCGATGTCTAATATGCGCAGTAGCTTTCAAATTTATTTGTGCTCGTCCGTTGTGGTGGTGATGGAAATAACAAAGATCTTAACGCTGTGCTATTTAACTTTGTGGACAGAATGTTTCGTCAGCATTGCAGCAAGATGACTCTCATGCACCTGCAAAGGAACAAGACAACTCAGAAGATGCATTGAGCCTGCAGCTGGAGTTGGCCATAACCAAAACAATTCTTCTGGAGGAGGTAAAAGCCCGAGCGGAAGCTGACGTCAGGGAAACTGCTGTAGGATATGAGCTGAAAGCAGCAAATTTACGTACCCTTGAAGCTTGCAGGCAGAAGGAAACCACAGAAAAAGAACTGAAATACACAACATCTGTTTTAGAGGCCCTTGAATCGGAGCACGTTGTTTTGATTAAGGAAGTAGAAGAGCTGAAGAATAACAATTTGGAGCGGATTAGTTTGATAAAGGAACTAGAGGAGCTGAAGAAGAACAATTTCCAAAGCCCGGTATTTCGTAAGAAGAGGGATGTGGAAACTCTGATGTTAAACACTGAGCTTGAGCAAGAAATGGATGAAATCCACAGGCAGGCTATGTGTGAAACGTCTGAGGTGATTATATCCTTACAAAAACAGCTGTTGTCACTGCAACAACAACTAGATGACTGCAACAAAAAAGAGTCATTGGTTGCCAAACAAAGCCTTGATGAAGCTAAGAGAATAGAGATTTTGTTGGATCAATCCATCGAAATTCTTGTGCAGAAGGAGGTTCTTGAACAATACTTTGTTTCATTCGTGAGGGGGATGGAAGAAGAGACTCGTCAGCTCGAGTCCAAACTAGACCAGTCAAATAGATTCTATGAAGGTAGAATTAAAGAACTGGAGATTAAGATGCAAGAAATGGATTATCAGGCTGGAGTGTTACTTATTTCATGGAATAAAGAAAAAGAGGTAACCCTTTGAAAGGAAATTAGGCTTACCGCATCGGAGTTTTTGTCTTTTCATATAGATTTCTTCTTCTTTGAACAACGAATTATGGCAGTGACATTCTTTGCGAACCACCTATTAGTTAGGATGCAAGCATTTTTGGTTGTTCTGACTTCCAGTCATTCTCATTATCAGATAGTGATGCTTTGCAACATGTTCATTTCTTCTTATCTAAGGCATACTATTAGTTTGGATAGCTTTGAGGTTGTTAGTTCGTTGATTTCACGCAATTTTCTATGTTGTTTATAAAGGCTCACACAGAAAATTATGTATATATTCTTCTTTATGAGTGCTTTTGCTTTTTATCCTTTTTTGGGTGTATGGTAGATTAAAAATACCAAATACCATACTTACATCAATATTATATGTTGCATTATGGGAGTTCCTTAAACTTACGCATGAGAATATCTTTACAGCATATCTATAAATACATTCAGATTTTAGTATTTGTCCAAGAAGGACCTACAAACAGCGCAATTAGGCATGGACGAAATATCTATGATTGTTATAACCCTTCCATTTATAATTATATTATTTTGTAGATATCAGAGGAAAGGAAGACATATGCCGAAGAGAAAAATAAAGTAATCAAGCTATTGGAGATGTCTAATGAGGATGGCCAGATTACTGTGTGTTCATTAGAAGAAAAGATAAGTTTGCCACTGCTGGTATGTTAATAGTTTTGATTGGTCACTTATTTTTCTTTCCGAGCACTGATTTTTTTTCTTTTTTTCTAAGGTGAAATTACTCGAGGAAGAAGCAGAACAACTCAAAAGGCAACAGGAAAAACTAGAAATGGAGCTGCAGAATGCCAGGCAAGAATTGCTAGTTGTGCCATCCTCTAGGGAAGCAAAGAGCTCCCTGGAAGACAGAATGGTTGATTCACCTGACCCAACCAGGTTTGCTGGTTCTGAATTCTGTCACCAGACATCTGTGTTTACAGAAGTAAGGGAAATAACAAACACTCACCTTGATCTCTTGCAGGTACCCGAGTAATATAAACAATGGGGTACTGCGTTCTCAGGAGAGTAGAATAGGTCGAAAGGAGCCTTTTGAAGCAGAGGTAATGATGGCATTCTTTGAAGAGCAAATGCAAGGAAGCTATGCAAGCTCATTTGAAGATATATTCAAAGAAGCTGCAGACGATTCTCTTGTTGCTTCACATTTTCTTCCACACATTACAAGCCAAATAAAGCCAAATCCAAATGCAGTTGAGGAGGCAGTTGACCTAGACACTATAGCTGTTGAGTCAACTCCTCTAGTGGAACACCAAGAGGAACCTGGTGAGCCTTCTTCTGATGAGTGCATGCATGAGGCCAGCCCATCAGATTTAGAGATGGCAAAGGCAATTTCATTAGAAAAGGATTGCTGGTCAGAGAACTCGGAGTTTGAGCACCCCAGTGCAAGCGTGGAGCTGGAGCAGTCTATTGCAAGTAAGCAACCTGATTTATTTGGCGGTAGTGCAGGTAGTGATCAGTCCATGTCTGTATGTGATTCAGAGGAGCAAGTGACGCCTCCAGCTGTGGAGTCAGTGGTAGAAGTTCTGAAGGAGAATGAGTTGCCTCCAGTTTCTCTAGTGCGTCCCAATGATCCGGTGAAATACACTTTAGCCACTTGTGATGAGCTGAAGAGGCTCAGAAGCAGGAACCACTATGAGGGTGATAGGACAGCAACAGACAGGAGATTCTGGTCCATTGAGCAGCAGGACTTGTACAACTCCATATACCGTAGGGCCGAGTTGTTTACTATGCAGTGGATAGACTGGGAGTACATCGATAGCATAGATGAGTTTTCTTGTGTCAGACAGAGATGTGCCCATGTGGGGCTTGAGCAGATCATGAGGTACCATTGTGATTGGGACAACGAATTGATTAGGCAGTTTTACTCCACAGTTCATATCAGCGACGACAATAGCTCTATTACTTGGATGGCAGATGGCAGGAGGATAACTACAAAGAAGAGGGCATGGGAGGAGATGTTTGGCATTCCTGGCAGTGTTCACACTGCAATAATTCACTCAGAGTTTTTGCTTGATGATGATGACAAGAGGATCATGTACACAGCTGCAGAATGCACAGTAGGCCAAGCCAGGGGCCTCTCTCCATTGGCTAGCATAGCCAATAAGATTATTCGGAAAACCATCTATCCCAGGTCTTATAGAAGTAAAGTCCAGGGATACAACTGGAACCTCCTACGTCATATTGTGGAGCAGCATCCATTTGACATCATTGCTTTGATCTTCGACGAGATTAAGTTGCTTATTTCAGATCACAGTCGCACTTGCCTCTTGTATGCACCATACATCATGGGGATGATCATGCGAGCTTTTGAATATGATGGACCTAGAGAAACCAGGCACGATTCCTACAAGCCCAGGCCCGACAAGTCAAAGCAGACAAAAAAAGTTAGTCGTCCACTGGCACCTGCAGTAGTTGCACCTTCTGAGCCACCACCTTCAGCATGTCAGCCGGAGGTAGAGGCCAATGTTGAGGCAGATGACCACAGCCAGTTCGAGGAAGCCGGACACCGGCCCCAGGGAGAGGCAGTGCAGCATACCAATGCCTCCTTGTCTTCTCAGATCCTAGCTCCACGCTCCTCCCTGACACCTTCCCTTGAGGCTACCACTCCCTCACCGCCTCCGGCTCCAGCTGCATTTCCTGAGCAGGCCAGCATGATGCATGCCGGCCTCCGGTGCTTCAGCTCAGCCAGCTGTTTTGGGGCCAAGTCCTTTTAGTCACTTTAGTTGGTATCAAAGAGATAAGTGATGGGTTTATGTGCTGTCCTTGATGTCTACCTTGCACTCGTATTCTGGTTATTTTGTCTATATATATCTTGGACTTGTTCACCATGTATATTCTTCTATCAAGAAAGACCTTGAGAAGAGCGTATCGAGACTTGAGAAATCAGTACTATGTTAGGCATATGTGTGCCCACTCTGTCTTGTGTGCACTTAGTCAGGGTCCTTGGTCTTCTAAATTATACTACATGTGTATGATTTTGCAGCTTTTGATCTTCTTTCATTGTGGGTTAGGAATTTGGTTAATGTGTTCAGAGTCAGGGAGGAAGAAGCTCCTATTCAGCAGCATCAAGTTGAGT
The DNA here is from genome assembly GCF_003073215.2 of Triticum urartu. Taxonomy (NCBI): domain Eukaryota; kingdom Viridiplantae; phylum Streptophyta; class Magnoliopsida; order Poales; family Poaceae; genus Triticum; species Triticum urartu. The sequence continues at coordinate 583,023,407 of NC_053026.1, forward strand.
TATTGGCTATTCATCTTGGCTCAGGCTTCACTTTTGTAATTGTGCTCCTGTCCTGTAAAATAATCTTCATGTGTCCATACTCGAGAAAAATGTGTCCAGGAACTTATGATTCTGAATATCGTAGTCTGATTCAGGAAGACCCTTTTTTCGAAGGTAAATTCAAAGTGTGATCTTTCAAATTTTGGTATGGTTCAGGTCCTTGTTCTGAACATTCAGAGCTTCGGCAATTCTCACATCGAACTTGTGATGCAGAAGAATGGCCCAGGATCAGATGGTTAGCCGCTTGGCCAGTGAGGGGTGCTAGCTGTGGGATGGGCCACATGGTGGTGAGCATCAGCTGCTTGCGAAAATGCTTGCGCAGGACAAGAACCGGCTGGCATGGCATGTGTTGGTTCAACTTGGGACTTGGCTTCTGGGCTTTAAAATTCTTCGCTGGGCGTCGTCAGGTGGTATTTGGTGCCTGATTTGATCTGGTCTTGAGTTTGTGCTGGACATGCAGTTAGGGTAGTTAGTAATAGATACCTCCTACTCTGGTCTTGAGTTTCTAACCGGTTGCTGGAATCAGTGGAATATGGCTAAATTTCATCATGATATTTGTTTGTGGTCCTCTCTAGCACATTGAAGTACAGTTTCAGGAAGCTGTTATTGTGTGTGTGTGTGTGTGTGTGTGTTTGCATAGATGGGCATGTCAAGTGTACATTTGGGGGTGCATGTAAGTGCCTCATTTTAGACCTAAGTTTCAGTACTTTTTGTATCAAACTGGTGGTGCTCAGAGCGTCATATACTCATTCAGATGCAGTATGCATGAGTGATTACATAGTCCTGAATATTTATCTGTGAGATGCGACGAAAGAATTCGTTGCGTCCTAATGTGAGCAGAATTCTTGCAACTAAAATACCAAGGTTCTTAGTTTGATCACCTCCTTGGCACTGGAGTGTGCCTCTGTAATGTGCAAGACTGGGGCTTCGATTGATTGAGTTCAATCACAGAAATCTGCCAAGTGTGCTCTTATTTCCCAGTATCCAGGACTTTCAGTTGGAGACCTGCCTGCTGGTGCCTTCGCCAGAATGGTATTATCTGTAAGAAATTTGGCATCTTGTAAGTGCATTTGCTTTGCTACGGTACCCGCTATCTTTTGTGCTTGAGCTTCCGCCAGCATTCTGGTCCTGACGTTGAGATCTGTATCTTCTTTTGGTAATCTGTCTTGAATTACATGCAGATTCCAATCCTTGTGCATTGGTGAGCTTGAGTGTTACCTGAAGATTGTCCCTTCCTTGTTGCATCTGTACAGATCTTGTTTCCTACCAATATAATGCCTGGCTCCCTGTTCAGGTTTATTTTGCTGGTGATCCGTGCGTGACTCCTGTTTTACTTCATCTTCTGCTGTTGTTCAGCTGTATTTTCAAGCGATAAACGAATGCTTATGGCTTGCGCTTTGTAGTAAAGCTGCAACAACCAGTCATTCCTTGATTTGCAGAACTAGCTAGCTGCATGATTGTTTCAGTTATTCTGTTTGAGCCATGACTAAAATAATCTCATCTTAGACACCAAGGGTTAGCAAATAAGTTCCAGTACTGAACAAGCAGCTCCAGAACAGAACAGCGAGCTATTTCATTTCTGAATAAGCCAGTTCCAGGGCTGGATGGTTCAATATTAATAGTTTTTTTTCCTTTGACTTGGTTGGGTGCGCTGGCTATTAACACGGTTTCTTCCACTGCTATCCTATATGGGGGTCTTTGGAACCGCCATGATGATCTGTTGTTTGACAAAGATCTCTGGATCAATGTTACTTCTCTGTTTCTCAGGGGAATGGAGGTTGCCGCACAAGGATGGAGGAGTCACTGAATGCTTACCAGATATGCTACTTGGGCTTAACAAGCGTTGGCCTGGCTTGAGCAAAGCAACAACCATGCAATGCAGCTGGAGGAGAATTAATGATCTTGCTGTGCTGTATCTGTGTCCTGTCTTGCTCCCAGTTCGAAGGTAATTCGAAAAATTCCTATGTTTTAGACTTTAGGTCCTTGTGTGAACATTCAGAGCTTCAGTAATTTTCAGGTAGCAGATGGTCCGCCGCTTGGCCAGCAAGGGGCGCCAGCTGCGGCACGGCATACTGAGCTAGACTTGTTTGAGGCGTGCGGCAAGGCTAGTGTCAGCACCACGCCACTCCTATATGCGTGATGGACTCCGATAACTTCTGCTATGATATATTTTTTTTTCCGGAGCTTGAGTCAACCGCATAGCACATTGAAGTACACTTTCAGAAATCTGCTAAAGAGTCTTGCGAAGGAGCGGGTTGGCATGGTAGGTGTCGGTTCGACTTGGCTTGTCGGCTTTAGAATTCCTTGCTGGAGGTCGTCAGGTGGTGTGTGGCACATTGAATTCTTCACTCCTTTAGTTGTGCTCCTGTACATAAAGAATGGCCATGTCCATGGTCTTATAAGTCATGGAAAATGTGTCCCTCCGTAACTAACGGTTCTGAATATCGGAGTTTGATTCGCGAAGACCCTTTGTCTGAATATATAAATTCAAAGCGTGATCTTTCAAAATCTGCGCTGGTTCAGGTCCTTACTCTGAACATACAGAGCTTCAGTAATTCTCACATGAAACTTATGATGCAGAAGCACAGTTCAGGACTCAGGAGCAGATGGTTAGCCGCTTGGCCATTGAGAGGCACCAGCTGTGGCGTGACATACCTCAACCGAAACTTGTTTAATTTCCAGCACCGGCGAGGATGTGCCGGCGCCACGTCACTCCTACATGCGCCCAGTTCATGGGCTGCTGTGATGCGCTTTATCTGGGATGGGAATGAACGTTGTGTTGTGCTCTAGTTTCTCAGAGGTACGCTTGCCCTCTCACTTTTCTTACCGAGAAAAGGCTTTCGCCCCGCTTTATATTATAAAGCAAACCGTCAAAGCCAAGCATTCAATAAGGTTCACACACACAGGTCTCACAAACATAAAGGTAACCAAGGGTTAGTGCTGAGGGCATAGCTCAACAAGCCCAGAAAACAGAAAAACTCGCACACACGGCGGCCCAAACAGAGGAACTAGTCGGGCTCCAGGGGAGGAGGCGGCAGCGGAGGCGCCATGCGGAAGGCCATCGATCGAAGGTCGGCAAGGAGAGTGTTGATGGCGTCTCGATTCTGAGGGCGGCCTAAGCGGCCGCCAGAGCTGCAAGTAACCACACATTTTGAATATAGCGTTAGTTGCACGTCAAAGAGGAACTTTTTGAATGACAAGCTTATTGCGAATGGTCCAAAGCGTCCAGGCAAGAACCCCAACACATAGCCATCTAATATGGCGGTAGCAGGGTGGGGAGGCGTGGATTTCAGCAAGTCAGAGAAGTTGGTGTTGCACCACTGACCACCGAGCGTCTTGCGGAAACAGGACCAAAGAAACTGGGCTGTGGAGCAAGAGAAGAAGATGTGGTTAGCATCCTCCACCGTGCCACACAGGGGGCAGATCCCATCTCCAGGTCCATTATGCTTAAGGACCTCCACCCCAGACGGGAGGCGTCCCCGGATCCACTACCATAAGAAGATCCTGATTTTCAGGGGCAAGCGGATATCCCAAATCACGCTAAAGGGCTCGAGGGCCGGCGAGGGGGCAATGGCCGCGTAGAGGGGTTTAGTGGAAAAGCAGCCGGAGGGCTCCAGTCGCCAAGAGATGGATCTAGGGATGTCCTCAACGTTCATCGGGAGGAGGGCGATGTCCAGGAGGAGAGCATCCCATGCGGCCATTTCAGGCGGACCAAAGGGGCGACGGAAGGCGAGGCGCCCTAAGTCAATAAGGGTCGTCTCGACAGAGACCCGAGGGTCCACCGCAATGGCAAAGAGCTCTAGAAACCGCGCGGCCAGGGGGAGGTCGCCGATCCACCGGTCAAACCAGAACAGGGTCAAGGACCCGGTGCCAACCAAGATGGACGTGCCGATGCGGAGCACAGGTAGCAACTGGATGACGGCCTGCCAAAACTGGGAACCACCAGATCGCTGACAGAATGCGAGTGGCTGGCCTCGAAGGTACTTGTTCCGGATGATGGTGAGCCAAAGACCGCCATCTCCATTGGCGATGCGCCAGAGCCATCGGGTCAGGAGGACAATGTTCATGCGCCGGGAGGACAAAATCCCAAGGCCCCCCTGGTCCTTGGGTTTGCAGATATCAGGCCAGCTCACCATATGCTACTTCTGCTTATCACCCTCACCAGCCCAGAAGAATCTGGATTGGTACTTGGCGATCTCCTGATGAAGCGTCTCATGAAGGCTATAGAAGCTCATGAGGAACCAAAGAAGGCTGGCAAGCGAGGAGTTGATGAGGATCACACGGGCGGCCTTCGACAGTCACCGCCCTTTCCAGGGCTCAACCCGATGTTGCATCCGGGTCACCGTGGGGCGAAGGTCAGCCACGGTGAGGCGCGAATCACTAATGGGGATCCCCAAGTAGGTCGTGGGGAAAGAACCCAACCGACAGTTTAGTCGGTCCGCAATATCCGGAGCTTCTGCCAGAGAGTACCCAAGAATCATCACTTCGCTCTTATCAAAGTTGATTGTGAGCCCCGACATCTGTTGGAAGCACAGGAGGAGGAACTTCAGGTTAGCAATGTCCTGAACCATACCCTCCACCATTATTATGGTATCGTCCGCATATTGCAGGAGGGAGACCCCTGGCCCTCCTACCAGCTGGGGAACAATGCCGCAAATATGGCCAACAGCTTTGGCCTTATCAAGGATGACGGCAAGGGCATCAACCACCATGTTAAACAGGAACGGTGAGAACGGGTCACCCTGACAGACCCAACAGAGGGTGGGGAAGTAGGGGCTGATCTCACCGTTAATGTTCACAGCGGTCTGACCGCAGGAGACGAGCTGCATAACTTTGGTCACCCACCGGTCGTCGAAACCCTTGCGGAGCAGTACTTCTCGCAGGAAAGGCCAGTGGACCGTGTCGTGCGCTTTGTGGAAGTCGAGCTTCAGAAAGACCGCGTGATGGTGTTTCACCCGGACCTCGTGAAGGACTTCGTGGAAGACCAACACCCTATTCAGAATAAATCGGCCTTGAATGAAGGCGGGTTGGTTGGGGTGGGTAACAAAGTCAGCAAGCAGGGTCACCCTATTGGCGTACCCTTTAGTCAGGATCCAAAATATCACATTGATCACTGTGATAGGCCGAAACTGGAGGATATCGGAGGCACCCGGACCTTGGGGATGAGGGTAACGATCCCATAGTTGAGACGCCCAAGGTCCATGGAGCTCGAGTAGAACTCCTCGAAAAGGGCCATGACTTCCGGATTGATGGACTGCTAGAACGTTTTGAAGAACGTCACTGGCAGTCTGGCAGGCCATCCGGACCCGGGGCCGAGGAGGGGTTCATCCCCTTAATGGCGGCAAGGACCTCGTCTTCGGTGAAGGGTTTCTTATAACGCTCTGAACTGCCCTCTCAATTTTTGCGTTCCCTCACGTACGTAAGTTGGGCATGTGCTGGTGAGAAGTATAGAGACTGCTAACGCCTTCCTGAAACGTTAGTTCCAGTACTGAATAGTGAATACAGCAGCTGAGGGACAGCAGGCATTTCAGTTCTGAATTAAGGTCCGGAGTGAACTGTTCAAACTAACAAGATTTTTCTTTTGATTTGGTTGGGGTGCGCCGGGCCCAGCCAGCAGTGTAATGACCGGGCGACACGCGAGGGCCACAGTGACTGGTGTTGCATGCATCCATTCCACATGCTCTCAAACAGTTAAACGACAAATACTCTTGTTGCCTGTGCGGTTGCTGGTGATTAATTCGAGCGTACACATACTATAATTAATGGAAATCATTTGGTTTGTATTGTATGTGCGGTGGTGATTAATCACATGATGCATCATGATGAATGCAAAGCAAGGTGTTTCTTAGAAAAAGGATGGTCTCAAATATAATCATGATCCTCAGCAATGACCTTGCCTTGCCTACGCAGCTATTGGGATCGAAAGTTATATTGACCCCTAGTTCTCATTGGAACAAGCTAGGTCACCGGTCTTAGTAATACACGGCACTACACCAGCTAGACGTACGTTATGGCACCACCCAATTATTGCCAAGTAATTGGCTCAATTTGCTTCTTCACTCCTTCGCTCTATATATCTTGGACATAGTAGTCGATCGGTTGGTAGAAACACGTTACAAGAAGAAACTATTCACAGGTTTGTGTTCACGGATGGTACAAATAGGCTTAATTATATACGGTACAATGGAGATAACAATAATCAAACAATCATCAATAATCAAATAACGATCAAACAACGATCTGGACATTAGGTTCGAGCTTTTGGGCTCGTCACGCACTGTTGTGGGCTGTGGCTTGGTTCGGACCGAGACACAAACAATCCGAGCGGAGGTACCTTTTTGGGCTCGCGCTAGCTCCTGAACGGTCTACTGCTTGATGTATGTCCTTGGCCTTATAACTCATGAAAAATGTGTCCCTCTGTAACTAATGGTTCTGAACATCCGGGTTTGATTCCGGAAGACCCTTTGTCTGAATATAAATTCGAAGCGTGATCTTTCAAAATTTCAATGGTTCAGGTCCTTACTCTGAACATTCAGAGCTTCAGTAATTTTCACATGTAACTTATGATGCAGAAGCACAGTTCAGGACTCAGGAGCAGATGGTGGCCATGGTACTTGGGCGGCGGCCCATGCCGGTGAGGCGGCGGCGTTCGCAGGCGGTATGCTGGCCAGCGTGCTCAGCCGTGAGGGCGGCGGGCCGCTGGTGGAGTTCCGGTCGCGGCGCGGATTGCATCTGCGTCGGATCTGAAGGTACGAGATCCCGTCTCCCTGTCGCCTCTCTCGCTCTGTATGCCGTGGACTGCGATTCGCTCGTGGGCTCCGGCGTTGGTGAGCTTGGTGGAGTAGCTTGGGGCCCGGGGGAAACCCTGGATGGCTTGGCTGGCCTGGCAGCGGCGATGTCCAAGGGCGTCGCTTTCTTCCATGGGGACGCTGCTGAGGTCCCCAACTCTCCACTCCGACCTCTTGCCCGGGTGAAAACCCACGATCCCCTATGGATTTGGCGACGGCGGCGCCTTGCGCGTCGTGATCCACCTGAAGGTGTTGTCAGGGGTGTAGGGGCTCGGATGGGAGGATGCAGGCTCGGGATTAAGGTTGCTTGTGTCTCGAGCTTGTGTGGATCCGGTGTGGGCTGTAGGCACCGTCATCTTTGGACAGTGGTGCTCTGCCGCCTTGCCTCTCGCATTTTTGTTCGGTTCCCTGCTGCCTCCTTTTCGGCGTCCGACTTTATGAAGCTTTCCTTCTCCAACTAGTTGGGCGTGCATAGTGGCGGTGCTGCCAACACGACTTATCCCAAATTGAGGTGGTCGCCCTAGGTCCACCGTGTGATGGGAGGGCGGCATCCTTCTAGCTCTCGGGCGAGCTTCTCTAAATCCCGACGGTGCGACGCCTAGAAGCCATGGCGAGGGGGTAGGGTCCCTCTTCGGCGACAAAGAAGGAAGTTATTGTTTTCCCTCCTTCCCTAGGTGCTCCTGGAGCAATGTCCATCTTCGACGGCCGAATTTGTCATGCCCTGCTGCTCCGTCCTTGATTTGTAGGATACTAGTGTGCTGCTCCGTCCTTGATTTGTAGGATACTAGTGTGGAGTACTCTGCCTCTAGCAAGCTGTAATCCTAGGTTGTGGTTGTGATTTGCTTCTTAGCGTCCCCCTTTGTATCAGTTTGGTCGTCGTTCTCTGGGTCGTTTGATGTAACTCCTGGCCGGTTGATGTCTTTGTTAATTCAAAGTCGGGCTCTTCGCGAGCTTTTCAAAAAAAAAAAATATTTGTTCCAGTAGCGGCGAGGATGTGCCGGCCCTACACCACTCCTACATGCTCCCAGTTCATGGGCTGCTGTGATGCGCTTCATCTGGGATGAGAATGAATGTTGTAACTTGTTTTCTGCATAGAGAGACTGCTGAATGAATATTCTGTATCTTCCTAAAACAGAAACTGCATTTCTGTTATGAATTAAGCTCCAGATCAGAATGGTTCATGCTAACAAGAAGTGCGGAACAAGCTTCTGGGAGCCATCCATAGCCACCACGCCCGCGCCCATCGCCGTAGCCGTTGTCGTCCCGTCCGAGTCGGTGCCGCACGAGCAGGTGGACCCAACACGACTGGACCGGCGTCGAGTGCTCGCAGCATCAAACACGCGAACGCAGGTAGAGCGGCGTCTCCCACGGCCAGACGCGATCCAGTCGAACAGTTGATGTGCTGAACACCACCAGTGCGTCTTGTTGCTGGTTGAGTTATTTACCCAAAACCATCATCAGTTGTGGTTACGGTAACAACTTGATACCACATTTGAGTCAAGGCACAAAAAACCACCACATTTGCGTCTAACCCATAACGCGGAGCACTGATGGTCTCATAAGCTCGCAAAAACAGTCATTCTGACCTCTTGGGCCCACTTGTCAGGCTGCACGGAGGAGCTGGGTGACCTTGAGCCGCCCGCGTACGCAGCACTCGCCGTGCACTGCGCCCACCACGCGCCCACGGCCTCCCTGCCGTAGATGGCCGCCAGGACGTCGATGGCTCACTCGTGGCCGCGGCCGGACATGCCCTCCTTGGCACGCGCCAGCACGGGCGCAACCAGGGCCTCCCAGCGCACCACCGCGGCGTGCCGGCCGGGTGCACAGCAGTTCCGGCGTCGCCAGCATGCTCCGCCGTGGACACCGGGCCGTCCTTTCTGCGCCGCACCTGGTCGCCAGGGAGGAGCGTGCTGCTCTCCACGATGGCACCAGCCGCTGTACGTGGACGCCGGAGCCAAGGAAGAACGGCGCGGCGGCCGGCTGCTCGGGAACGGGGTCCGGCGAAGGGAGGTGAGTATCTGTAGGTCGATTAAGTGGGGAAGGAGGTGGCCGACGGGATCCGGTGACCGGAGGCAGATGCGGGGACGCGCCGCGACAACCCTCACTGGATCAGGCGACGGGGCGGAGAGAAAGAGGAAGTGAGCCGTCCGGCCTCCACTACCCAGCGGCGGCGTACCGTGGAAGAGATAGATTAGGAGGAAGAAGAAAAGAGATGGGAGGCTGACAGATTGGACCCATGTCCAGCTCGGCATATTTGTCCACGTATGCATGCCAACTCAGCCTGACAGGTGGACCCAACCTGTCAGGTCCGCTGTTTTCACGAGCTCAACTGACGATTAGTGCTCCACATTATTGGTTAGGCGCAGATGTGGTTTTTTTTTATGCTCTGACTCAAATGTGGTATCAAGTTATTACCCTAGCCTTAACTGTGGTGGTTTTGGATAGATAACTCTTGTTGGTTTGAACAAGATGATGACTCGTGTTGTATGCATCCATTCAGTCTTCGGCCATCATACTCGATTCTCGAACAACTGAATGATACATACTCTAGTTATGTGTGGTACAGTGTCGGTGATTAATTCGAGCGATGTACATTATAATGAACGGAAACCATCTGATTTGTATGTGGAGTGATTAATCTGACAGTAAATTATAGTGAATGAAAAAACAAAGGCGTTTCTACGGTCTGAGATATAATTATGATCCTCAGCAACCAGGAATCCAAAGTTGTATCGATTCCTAGTTATCACTGGAACAAGCTGCTAGGCCACCAGTCATAATATATAGTAGTACTACACCAGCTCCACATGCGTATTGGCATAGATAGTACCATCCAGTTATTGCTAAGTAATTGGCTCAACTCTTGCATCTTCCTTTCGCCAAAAAAAAAAACTCTTGCATCTTCACTCACTATTTCGCTCTATATATCTTTGATGTAGAGGTCGGTCGGAAGAAGAACTATTCACAGGTTGTGTTCATGCATGAGACATATAGGCTTGATTATATACACCCTGAGAAGTTTTAAGAATGGAGAGCATCGGGATAAATTGTTCGAGTATAATCGCACGTAAATCTTGACGTGAGGCTTGAGCTTGTGGGCTCATCCCACACTCATCGTGGCCCGATTCAGATCGGGCTTGGACCAGGACATAAATAGGTTGTGGGTAACTCCTTTCTTGGGCTCGTTTGTATCTCGAGCCAAGCTTAGCTCTGCTTGGGCTTGCTCACGGGCTAAAAAGCTTGTGTCACGGTAGCCTGTTTTGGGCAATCCTGCAGATGAAACCAGTTGAAAACTGCACCTTGAGTGTTGCTCACAGGCCCGATGGCGGCGAGCGTTTGGGCATTGGCTCCTCATGAGTTGTTGGAACACATGCTAGATCGGGAAGAAGATAGCCCAAAGGAGTGGTTGTTTGCTTTGCATGCAATTTTGAAGAAGGATCTTTTTGATCGTATGGTGGTTACTCTTTGGGCGCTATGGAGCGTTAGGCGGAAGGCAATACACGAGAATACATTCCAATCTCCGTACTCTGTCAACAAGTTTTTATCCAGTTTTTTGGGTGAACTCCATGTGATGAATGCCAAAGCTCCAGTGCAGACGGCTCCAGAAGTAAAAAGGGCATCGTGTTGGATACCCCCTTTGCCAGGCAACACCAAGATGAACATCGATGCTGCTGTGTCAAGGCGAGGGTATGGTTCAGTGGGGGCGATTTGCAGGGATCAAGAGGGAGCTTTCTTGGGGGCTTCGGCTCTTTGTTTTAAGAACATCGTGGACCCACCGACCCTCGAATCTCTAGCCATTAGAGAAGCTCTTGCGTTGGCAGAGGATCTATATCTGAGACGAATTCAGGTGGCGTCGGACTGCAAGCCTGTGGTGGAAGAGATACACAAGGAGAACCTGGCTACTTACAGTGCTATTATACATGAAACAATAGAACACTCTTCGGTTTTTGATTTTTGCATATTTAGTCATGAGTTTAGGAGCTCTAGTTTTGAAGCTCACAACCTAGCGAAGCATGCCCTTTCTCTCGGTGGTGGTTGCCATGTTTGGTTAGGACATCCTGGGAACCTATCATCCGTCCCTGTAAACATTGTGACGAATTAATAAAGCTTTGCGATGTTGTCTAAAAAAAGTGTTGCTCACAGGCATCCGATAGGGCTCCCGTTCGGCTATGCGATGGGGTCACACCCGTGCGCTTCCAGTAACCGCCGCCACAAACCCCTAACCCTCTCCTTTGTGCATTTTCTTTCACCCCCACCACCAAGAATGCAACACTCAGCTAAAAGTCCCCTCACTCAAGCACTTGATTTCTCTCTCCCAGTTGACACCCATCGTTTGCATCTGTTGATAAAAAACCTCTCACAACTTTTTTTCGAAAAGGGGGGATCCTCGGCCTCTGCATCAGAACGATGCATACGGCCATACTTATTAATAAGCAAATAGGTTCAACAAAAGTCGTCATGTCTCAAAGAAAAGAACGAAAAATGCTCACAAAGAGCAGGAAAAGTAAAAATAAAGCCACAACCGGCTGGCATAAGAAAGATAGGTAAACTAATTGCCTATTCTATTACATGACCGCCATCCAAACCGGTTGAAAATAGCTCGAGCTACCATCTCCCATCGGTTAGATCCAGTAACCAAACGCTCCCTGGCCTCCGTCGGAGTGAGTAGCGACCACATACGAATCAATGTAGTAGCTCGGAAGATAACTTGCAAAAAACGAATGTTTGTTGTTCTGTTAAAGACCAAATCATTTCTGCAGTTCCAGACTGCCCATAATAAAGCACATACTCCTACACGAATGTGTCTCGCTGTTCCGGAATCTATCCCATCAAGCCACGTCCCAAATAACGTACTGATAGTATTCGGAGGAGTAATATTAAAGGCTACGTGAACCGTCCGCCAAAAGATTTTTGCCAAAGGGCAGTCAAGAAAGAGGTGTTTGATGGATTCATCCCGATCACAGAAACTACATCTTGTAGATCCTGTCCAGTTGCGTTTTGCCAAGTTGTCATTAGTTAAAATGACTTGTTTATGTACAAACCACATAAACACTTTAACTTTCAAAGGTACTTTGACTTTCCAAACATGTTTCGAACTAGGGATGGAGCTAGAATTGATAATATCCAGATACATGGATTTAACCGTAAACTCTCCATTCCTTGTTAGCTTCCAGCACAACTGATCGGGTCGTTGAGAAAGCTGAACATCCATTAGTCTTCTCACGAGATGGAGCCAGGCTTCCCAGCGGTTTCCTGCTAGCGTCCTTCTAAAGTGAATATTGAGAGGAGTAGATTGTAGTACTGTTGCAACGTAAGCGTCTCTTCGTTGAACAATGCTATACAATGAAGGATATTGAAGCGCAAGGGGTGTTTCCCCTAGCCAAGTATCCTCCCAGAATCTTGTAGTGGTACCGTTTTCAACAATAAACTTCGTTCTATTGAAAAAGGCTGATTTAACTCTCATCAGTCCTTTCCAAAAAGGTGAGTTTGTCGGCCTCACTGTCACCTGGGACAAAGTTTTAGATTGCATGTACTTATTACGCAAAATCTGTGCCCATGTGGCCTCCGTCTCAACAGATAACTTATACAGCCACTTACTAAGAAGACATTTGTTCTTCACTTCAAGATTTTCAATACCTAGACCCCCTTTTGGTCTTTCGGTCTACAAATAATATCCCATTTAGTAAGTCTGTATTTTCGCTTAAGTTCATCACTCTGCCAGAAGAAACGTGATCGATAGAAGCCAAGCCTTTTCTGAACTCCAACTGGTACCTCGAAAAAGGACAAGAGAAACATAAGCATACTTGTGAGAACCGAATTAATGAGAATTAATCAGCCTCCGTATGACATTAGCTTGCCCTTCCAGCAGCTTAATTTCTTCTCAAATCTATCCTCAATGCACTTCCATTCTCTGTTTGTTAGCTTACGATGGTGAATTGGTATACCCAAATACATGAAAGGTAAAGCCCCCAATTCACACCCGAACAATTGTTTGTAAGCGTCTTGTTCCTCCTTGGCTCTTCCAAAATAGAACAATTCGCTTTTGTGGAAGTTAATCTTTAACCCGGTCAATTGTTCGAATAAGCATAGTACCAGCTTCATGTTTCGTGCTTTTGCCAAGTCATGCTCCATGAATAGGATAGTATCATCGGCGTACTGTAGGATAGACACACCTCCATCAACTAGATGGGGAACCAGGCCACCTACCCGACCAGCATCCTTAGCCCTTCCTATTAGAACCGTCAACATGTCGACCACTATGTTGAATAGAATAGGGGACATTGGATATCCTTGTCTCAGACCCTTATGTGTTTGGAAATAGTGGCATATGCCATCATTCACTTTAATTCCAACACTCCCTTTTTGCGTGAAGGATTCTACCTGGTGTCTCCAGGCCTGATCGAAACCTTTCATACGCAAGGTGTAAGTGCATCTAGTTGTTCGAAATATGCCCTAGAGGCAATAATAAATTAGTTATTATTATATTTCCTTGTTCATGATAATCGTTTATTATCCATGCTAGAATTGTATTGATAGGAAACTCAGATACATGTGTGGATACATAGACAACACCATGTCCCTAGTAAGCCTCTAGTTGACTAGCTCGTTGATCAATAGATGGTTACGGTTTCCTGACCATGGACATTGGATGTCGTTGATAACGGGATCACATCATTGGGAGAATGATGTGATGGACAAGACCCAATCCTAAGCCTAGCACAAAGATCGTGTAGTTCGTATGCTAAAGCTTTTTCTAATGTCAAGTATCATTTCCTTAGACCATGAGATTGTGCAACTCCCGGATACCGTAGGAATACTTTGGGTGTGCCAAACGTCACAATGTAACTGGGTGGCTATAAAGGTATACTACAGGTATCTCCGAAAATGTATGTTGGGTTGGCATGAATCGAGACTGGGATTTGTCACTCCGTGTAAACGGAGAGTATCTCTGGGCCCACTCGGTAGGACATCATCATAATGTGCACAATGTGACCAAGGAGCTGATCACGGGATGATGTGTTACGGAACGAGTAAAAGAGACTTGCCGGTAACGAGATTGAACAAGGTATCGGGATACCGACGATCGAATCTCGGGCAAGTACAATACCGCTAGACAAAGGGAATTGTATACGGGATTGATCGAATCCTCGACATCGTGGTTCATCCGATGAGATCATCATGGAACATGTGGGAACCAACATGGGTATCCAGATCCCGCTGTTGGTTATTGACCGGAGAACGTCTCGGTCATGTCTGCATGGTTCCCGAACCCGTAGGGTCTACACACTTAAGGTTCGATGACGCTAGGGTTATAGAGATATTAGTATGCGGTAACCCGAAAGTTGTTCGGAGTCCCGGATGAGATCCCGGACGTCACGAGGAGTTCCGGAATGGTCCGTAGGTAAAGAATTATATATAGGAAGTGCTATTTCTGCCATCGGGACAAGTTTCGGGGTCACCGGTATTGTACCGGGACCACCGGAAGGGTCCCGGGGGTCCACCGGGTGGGGCCACCTGCCCCGGGGGGCCACATGGGCTGTAGGGGGTGCGCCTTGGCCTATATGGGCCAAGGGCACCAGCCCCAAGAGGCCCATGCGCCAAGAGAAGAGGGAAAGGAAGAGTCCTAAAAGGGGAAGGCACCTCCGAGGTGCCTTGGGGAGGAGGGACTCCTCCCCTGGCTGCACCCTTCCTTGGAGGAAGGGCCAAGGCTGCGCCTTTCCCCTCTCCCTTGGCCCTATATATAGTGGGGGGAAGGGAGGGCAACCATACCTAAGCCCTGGCGCCTCCCTCTCCCTCCCATGACACATCTCCCTCCTCCCGCAGCGCTTGGCGAAGCCCTGTTGGAATCCCGCTACTTCCACCACCACGCCGTCGTGCTGCTGGATCTCCATCAACCTCTCCTTCCCCCTTCCTCTCTCCTTGCTGGATCAAGGCATGGGAGACGTCACCGGGCTGTACGTGTGTTGAACACGGAGGTGCCGTCCGTTCGACACTAGATCTCCGGTGATTTGGATCACGACGAGTACGACTCCTTCAACCCCGTTCTCTTGAACGCTTCCGCATAGCGATCTACAAGGGTATGTAGATGCACTCTCCTTCCCTCGTTGCTGGTTTCTCATAGATAGATCTTGGTGACACGTAGGAAAATTTTGAATTTCTGCTACGTTCCCCAACAGTGGCATCATGAGCTAGGTCTATTGCGTAGATTCTATGCACGAGTAGAACACAAAGTAGTTGTGGGCGTTGATTTTGTTCAATATGCTTACCGTTACTAGTCCAATCTTGATTCGGCGGCATTGTGGGATGAAGCGGCCCGGACCGACCTTACACGTACTCTTACGTGAGACTGGTTCCACCGACTGACATGCACTAGTTGCATAGGTGGCTAGCGGGTGTCTGTCTCCCACTTTAGTCGGATCGGATTCGATGAAAAGGGTCCTTATGAAGGGTAAATAGCAATTGGCATATCACGTTGTGGTTTTTGCGTAGGTAAGAAACGTTCTTGCTAAGAAACCATAGCAGCCACGTAAAACATGCAAACAACAATTAGAGGACGTCTAACTTGTTTTGCAGGGTATGCTATGTGATGTGATATGGCCAAGAAGGAATGTGATGAATGATATATGTGATGTATGAGATTGATCATGTTCTTGTAATAGGAAAGCACGATTGCATGTCGATGAGTATGACAACCGGCAGGAGCCATAGGAGTTGTCTTTATTAATTTATGACCCTGCGTGTCATAAACGTCATTGTAATTACTTTACTTTATTGCTAACCGGTTAGCATAGTAGTAGAGTAATAGTTGGCGAGACAACTTCATGGAAGACACGATGGATGGAGATCATGATGATGGAGATCATGGTGTCATGCCGGTGACAAGATGATCATGGAACCCCAAGATGGAGATCAAATGAGCTACATGATATTGGCCATATCATGTCACTATTATTTGATTGCATGTGATGTTATCATGTTTATGCATCTTATTTGCTTAGAACAAGTAAATAAGATGATCCCTCATTAATTTCAAGAAAGTGTTCCCCCTAACTGTGCACCGTTGCGACAGTTCGTTGTTTCGAAGCACCACGTGATGATCGGGTGTGATAGATTCTAACGTTCACATACAACGGGTGTAAGACAGATTTACACACGCGAAACACTTAGGTTGACTTGACGAGCCTAGCATGTACAGACATGGCCTCGGAACACAAGAGACCGAAAGGTCGAGCATGAGTCGTATGGTAGATACGATCAACATGAAGATGTTCACCGACGTTGACTAGTCCGTCTCACGTGATGATCGGACACGGCCTAGTTGACTCGGATCATGTAATCACTTAGATGACTAGAGGGATGTCTATCTGAGTGGGAGTTCATAAGATGAACTTAATTATTCTGAACATAGTCAAAAGGTCTTTGCAAATTATGTTGTAGCTCGTGCTTTAGTTCTACTATTTAGATATGTTCCTAGAGAAAATTTAGTTGAAAGTTGATAGTAGCAATTGTGCGGACTAGGTCCGTAAACTGAGGATTGTCCTCATTGTTTCATAGAAGGCTTATGTCCTTAATGCACCGCTCAGTGTGCTGAACCTCGAACGTCGTCTGTGGATGTTGCGAACATCTGACATACAGGTTTTGATAACTACATGATAGTTCAGTTAAACGGCTTAGAGTTGAGGCACCAAAGACATTTTTTTTGAAACGTCGCGAAACATATGAGATGTTTCGAGGGCTGAAATTAGGATTTCAGGCTTGTGCCCACGTCAAGAGGTATAAGACCTCCGACGATTTTCTTAGCCTACAAACTAAGGGAGAAAATCTCAATTGTTGAGCTTGTGCTCAGATTGTCTGAGTACAACAATCATTTGAATCGAGTGGGAGTTGATCTTCCAGATGAGATAGTGATGTGTTCTCCGAAGTCATTACCACCAAGCTGCTAGAGCTTCGTGATGAACTATGATATATCAGGGACATATATGATGATCCTTGAGATATTCGCGATGTTTGACACCGCGAAAGTAGAAATCAAGAAGGAGCATCAATTGTTGATGGTTGGTGAAACCACTAGTTTCAAGAAGGGCAAGGGACAAAGGGATACTTCATGAAATGGCAATTCAGCTGCTGCTCTAGTGAAGAAACCCAAGGTTGAACCCAAACCCGAGACTGAGTGCTTCTGTAATAAGGGGAACAGCCACTGGAGCAGAATTACCCTAGATACTTGGTAGATGAGAAGGCTGGCAAGGTCGATAGAAGTATATTGGATATACATTGTGTTGATGTGTACTTTATTAGTACTCCTAGTAGCACCAGGGTATTAGATACCGGTTCGGTTGCTAAGTGTTAGTAACTCGAAACAAAAGCTATGGAACAAACGGAGACTAGCTAAAAGGTGAGATGACGATATGTGTTGGAAGTATTTCCAAGGTTGATCAAATATCGTACGCTCCCTCTACCATCAAGATTGGTGTTTGCTTTGAGCATAGACATGATTGGATTATGTCTATCGCAATACGGTTATTCATTTAAGGAGAATAATGGTTACTCTGTTTATTTGAATAATACCTTCAATGGTCTTGCACCTAAAATGAATGGTTTATTGAATCTCGATCGTAGTGATACACATGTTCATGCCAAAAGATATAAGATAGTAATGATAGTACCACCTACTTGTGGCACTGCCACGTAAGTCATATCGGTATAAAACACATGAAGAAGCTCCATGTTGATGGTCTTTGGGCTCACTCATTTTTGAAAAGTTTGAGACATGCAAACCATGTCTATTGGTGTATATGCATGAAGAAACTCCATGCAAATGGACCGTTTGGACTCACTTGATTTTTGAATCACTTGAGACATGCAAATCATACCACATGGGCAAGATGACTGAAAGCCTCGTTTTCAGTAAAATGTAACTAGAAAGCAACTTGTTGGAAGTAATACATTTTGATGTGTGCAGTCCAATGAGTGCTGAGGCATGTAGTGGATATCGTTATGTTCTTACTTCACAGATGATTTGAGTAGATGTTGAGTATATTTACTTGATGAATCATGAGTCTGAATTATTGAAAGGTTCAAGTAATTTCAGGGTGAAGTTGAAAGATCGTCATGGTAAGAGGATAAAAGATCTATGATATGATCATAGAGATGAATATCTGAATTACGAGTTTGGCACAGAATTAAGAAATTGTGGAAATTGTTTCACAACTAATACAACCTGGAACACCATAGTGTGATGGTGTGTCCGAACATCATAACTGCACCCTATTGGATATGATGCATACCATGATGTCTCTTATCAAATTACCACGATAGTTTATGGGTTAGGCATTAGAGACAACCACATTTACTTTAAATAGGGCACCACGTAATTCTGATGAGATGACACCGTATGAACTATGGTTTAGAGAAACCTAAGCTGTCATTTCTTAAAAGTTTGGGGCTATGACGCTTATGTGAAAAAGTTTTAGGCTGATAAGCTCAAACCCAAAGCGGATAAATGCATCTTCATAGGACACCCAAAACAGTTGGGTATACCCCCTGTCTCAGATCCGAAAGCAATAAGGGAATGTTTATAGAATCGGGTCCTTTCTCGAGGAAAAGTTTCTCTCGAAGGAATTGAGTGGGAGAATGGTGGAGACTTGATGAGGTTATTGAACCGTCACTTCAACTAGTGTATAGCAGGGCACAAAGAGTTGTTCCTGTGGCACCTACACCAATTGAAGTGGAAGCTTATGATATTGTTCATGAGACTTCGGATCAAGTCACTCCCAAACCTCGTAGGATGACAAGGATGCGTACTACTTCAGAGTGGTACGTAATCCTGTCTTGGAAGTCATGTTGCTAGACAACAATGAACCTATGAGCTACGGAGAAGCGATGGTGGGCCCGGATTCCGATAAATGGCTCGAGGCCATAAAATCCGAGAGAGGATCCATGTACGAAAACAAAGTGTAGACTTTGGCAGAATGACTCGATGGTCGTAAGGCTATTGAGTACAGATGGATTTTAAAAGGAAGACGGACAATGATGGTAAGTATCACCATTAAGAAAGCTCGACTTGTCGTTAAGATTTTTTTCCTGACAAGTTCAAGGAGTTGACTATGATGAGACTTTCTCACTCATAGCGATGCTAAGAGTCTGTTGGAATTATATTAGCGATTACTGCATTATTTATGAAATCTTGCAGATAGGATGTCAAAACATTGTTTCCTCGACGATTTTCTTGAGGAAAGGTTGTATGTGATACAACCGGAAGGTTTTGTCAATCCTGAAAGATGCTAATAAGTATGCAAAGCTCCAGCAATCCTTCTAAGGACTGGAGTAAGCATCTCGGAGTTGGAATGTATGCTTTGATGAGATGATCAAAGATTTTGGGTGTATACAAAGTTTATGAGAAACTTGTATTTCCAAAGAAGTGAGTGGGAGCACTATAGAATTTCCGATGAGTATGTGTTGTTAACATGTTGTTGATCGGAAATGATGTAGAATTTCTAGAAGGCATGCAGAGTTATTTGAAAAGTGTTTTTCAATGGAAAGCCTGGATTAAGCTACTTGAACGTTGAGCATCAAGATCTATAAGGATAGATCAAAACGCTTAATGGTACTTTCAAATGAGCACATACCTTGACATGATCTTGAAGGTGTTCAAGATGGATCAGTCAAAGAAGGAGTTCTTGCCTGAGTTGTAAGGTATGAAGTTAAGACTTAAAGCTCGACCACGGCAGAAGAAAGAGAAAGGACGAATGTCGTCCCCTATGCTTTTGTCATAGGCTCTATACGGTATGCCATGCTGAGTACCGCACCTGATGTGTGCCTTGCCACATGTCTGGCAAGAGGGTACAAAGGTGATCTAGGAGTGGATCACTAGATAGCGGTCAAAAATTGTCCTTGGAGTAATAAGGACATGTTTCTCGATTATGGAGGTGATAAAGAGTTCGGCGTAAAGGGTTACATCGATGCAAGCTTTAACACCTATCCGAATGACTCTGAGTAGCAAACCGGATACGTATAGTGGAGCAACCATTTGGAATAGCTCCAAGTGGAGTGTGGAAGCAGCATTTATAATATGACCTAGAGATTTGCGAAGTACATACGGATCTGAATGTTGCAGACCCGTTGACTAAAACCTCTCTCACAAGCAAAACATGATCAAACCCAGAACTCTTTGAGTCTTAATCACATGATGATGTGAACTAGTTTAGTGACACTAGTAAACTCTTTGGATGTTGGTCACATGGCGATGTGACCTGTGAGTGTTAATCACATGACGATGTGAACTAGATTATTGACTCTAGTGCAAGTGGGAGACTGTTGGAAATATGCCCTAGAGGCAATAATAAATTAGTTATTATTATATTTCCTTGTTCATGATAATCGTTTATTATCCATGCTAGAATTGTATTGATAGGAAACTCAGATACATGTGTGGATACATAGACAACACCATGTCCCTAGTAAGCCTCTAGTTGACTAGCTCATTGATCAATAGATGGTTACGGTTTCCTGACCATGGACATTGGATGTCGTTGATAACGGGATCACATCATTGGGAGAATGATGTGATGGACAAGACCCAATCCTAAGCCTAGCACAAAGATCGTGTAGTTCGTATGCTAAAGCTTTTTCTAATGTCAAGTATCATTTCCTTAGACCATGAGATTGTGCAACTCCCGGATACCGTAGGAATACTTTGGGTGTGCCAAACGTCACAACGTAACTGGGTGGCTATAAAGGTACACTACAGGTATCTCCCGAAAGTGTCTGTTGGGTTGGCACGAATCGAGACTGGGATTTGTCACTCTGTGTAAACGGAGAGGTATCTCTGGGCCCACTCGGTAGGACATCATCATAATGTGCACAATGTCATCAAGGAGTTGATCACGGGATGATGTGTTACGGAACGAGTAAAGTGACTTGCCGGTAACGAGATTGAACAAGGTATCGGGATACCGACGATCGAATCTCGGGCAAGTATCGTACCGATAGACAAAGGGAATTGTATACGGGATTGATTAAGTCCTTGACATCGTGGTTCATCCGATGAGATCATCATGGAACATGTGGGAGCCAACATGGGTATCTAGATCCCGCTGTTGGTTATTGACCGGAGAGTCATCTCGGTCATGTCTGCATGTCTCCCGAACCCGTAGGGTCTACACACTTAAGGTTCGGTGACGCTAGGGTTATAGAGATATTAGATATACATGGTTACCGAATGTTGTTCGGAGTCCTAGATGAGATCCCGGACGTCACGAGGAGTTTCGGAATGGTCCGGAGGTAAAGATTTATATACGGAAAGTCCTGTTTTGGTCACCGAAAAGTTTCGGGGTTTATCAGTAACGTACCGGGACCACCAGGAGGGTCCCGGGGGTCCACCAAGTGGGGACACCAGCCCCGGAGGCTTGCATGGGCCAAGAGTGGGAAGGGACCAGCCCCTGAGTGGGCTGGTGCGCCTCACACAAGGCCCAAGGTGCAGCTAGGAGGAGAAGGGGGAAACCCTAGGCGCAGATGGGCCTAAAGCCCACCCTAGGGCGCGCCCCCCTCTCCCCCTCTTGGCCACCCCCCTCAAACCCATCTAGGGCTGCCGCCCCCTAGGGGTGGGAACCCTAGAGGGGGCGCACCCTCCTCCCCTCCTCTCTATAAATAGTGGGTTTGGGCTGCCCAAGACAACATGATTTGATCTCTCCCTGGCGCAGCCCTACCCTTCCTCTCCTCGTCTCTTGCGGTGCTTGGCGAGCCCTGCAGGATTGCCACGCTCCTCCACCACCACCACGCCGTTGTGCTGCTGCTGGATGGAGTCTTCCTCAACCTCTCCCTCTCTCCTTGCTGGATCAAGGCATGGGAGACGTCACCGGGCTGTACGTGTGTTGAACGCGGAGGTGCCGTGCGTTCGGCATAGGATCATCGGTGATTTGGATCACGACGAGTACGACTCCATCAACCCCGTTCTCTTGAACGCTTCCGCTTAACGATCTACAAGGGTATGTAGATGCACTCTCCTTCCCCTCGTTGCTAGTTTCTCCATAGATAGATCTTGGTGACACGTAGGAAAATTTTGAATTTCTGCTACGTTCCCCAACACTAGTGCCACCCCTAGTTGGTTTTGGAGTATTGACGACAAACCTGGTTGAGGGACTAATGTGTTTGTGAGAATTACAGGATAACACAGGTAGAAGTCCCTCATTGATTCGGTTTTCCTACCAGCGATGAGCCCTAAAAATGTATGAAGACATTGAAGTCAAAGGTGGTATATGAAGATATTCACATTGAAGACTATGACAAGAGAAGACATCACGTGAAGAATATGGTGCGCGAAGACTTAGTAGTTTCGTCGTTCTGTGTTTTTCTTTGTTGGGTCATAGGAACCACCGTACTGTTAAGTGGGGTCCAAGTAAACCAGTCAGAATGACTGAAGTGATGCTTAACCAAAATCCTATGTCTTCGAGCAAAGACAATGAGAGCAAATCTTATCCAGAGCTGGATAAGTCAGCTTTGCTTGTAGCTCAAGTAAAGTTGACATGTGTGTTTGAAATCTGACCGTTGGAACATGTGTTAGTTCCTTAGTGGCCCAGGGTCATTTCGGCCAAAACAGGTCGGGTTGCCTAGTGGCTATAAATAGCCCACCCCCTACACCATAAATTGGTGGGCTGCTCAGAGTTAGTGCACGCCTTTTGTCGTTTGAGAGCAACCCACCTCGAAGCCTTTGAGAGAGAAATCCTTGCGAGGACAAAGCCCTATACACCCAGAGCCAAAGAGTGTTAGGCATCACTTAACTCTTCTTGTCTGTGTGATCTGAAGACTTATTACACTTGAGGACTGTGAATCCTCCAGCCGGTTAGGCGTCGCGTTCTGAGCATCCAAGAGTCATTGTGGATCACCGGTGAACCAAGTCTGTGAAGGTTTGGAAGTCTACCTTGAAGACTTACCAGAGTAATTGGGTGAGGACTGGGTGTCCTTAGCTCAAGGGGAATAAGGTGAAGAAGCGGTCTTCTGAGTTGAATCTCAGCCTCCCTAACCAGACGTGTCGGAGTAAATAGCCATGGGTAGCCTAGCCGGCTTCCCCTGGCACTTCTGAAAAAAGTTACGAGCCCGCCCAGCTCTCAAGAATCCAAGACATGGGGCCGCGTTCCCCTAGCCGGCTGCGATCAAGGCCGGCTTTAGGAAGGCGGTCCGACTTTAACCCTCATGAGAGGGCCGACTCCAAGAAGCCGACTGTGAGAAGGCCGACTCCTTCGAGCCGGCTCCCCGTAAAGCAGTCAAGACCGTACCCACAAAGTTTGCGCCCACCTAACGACAGTGCGACGGGGCGTGGCTACAGAAGAGCCTGCCACCCCCGAATCCCGGGGCACGCCTGGCACAGTGCGCCGTACGGGGTAGGCATGACCCGTCCGGCGCAACACTATTGCCATGTTGACCCTGGCGTCACCCACGATGGGCCGCCAGCGTGGCCCACAGGCGGTGGGCCCCTTAAAGTAGAGAGATGGCCGAAGGCGGCCACGCTTCCAACCAGCCGGCCCAAGACGGAGCCGGCTCGCCGCCTCCCTCGAAGAGGACGCCCCATTAAGGAGACAAGACGCGGTAAGGCTACAGCGATCGTCGACAGGCGGCGGTACTGTAGCCGCGCTTACCATGAGCTCACGTCAGCAAGATGAAGCCACAGTGACCAAGGAGTTGGCAGCCGGCGGGACCCACCAGTCGGCGGGCCCCAGCAGCCGGCGCAGAAGCCGGCAGCGCAGTCACAGACGGCTGGGCCCCGTGCCCAGCCGGATTACCATTGTACCCCCGGGGGGTAGGCCTATATAAACCCCGAGGCACCCATGCAAAGGGTTCGACCCCCTGCTAGTTCTAGACACCGTACAAGGAGAAGAAGCAGGCTAGCCGTGCCCTTTCTTCCTCCTCCCCCCAATACAGCTCCAGGAGCGTTGTGTAGCTACTTGATTCATCGAGTGATCATGCGGAGACCCCGCAGAGCAGCAGTAGGGGTGTTATCTCCACGGAGAGCCCCGAAGCTGGGTAAGATCCACCGGCGTACATGTCTTCGCCTTATCCCGCTTCCAGGCACCGGCGATGTCTTACTGGTTCCCACAAAGATAAGCCACCCGTTGGCATATGTCGCACCTACCACCCGACAAGACGTACAGTTGTCACAGCTACTGGAACTGCCAACAACATATCTTTCAACGAGCCACGGTTTATCCTTCCCATCTCTTTATTTGCAGATTGGTCCCTGTGAAGTCATTGCCTGTTTGCATTATCTATTTGTCTTCACTGTGTGACTGCTTGTTCTGATTGGCTTCATACTATCTTCCATCCTGATCTATACTGCCTAGCTGCTATTAGTCTTTGTGCTTTCATTTCATTGAATACTTGACTATGGCTTGCTTAGTGTAGTCTACCTTCCGCTGCATGGTAATAGGTTTATTTCTATCGTTTGTCTTCGAAACTTCCATGTTTTGAAGACTTTCATAAAAATCGCCTATTCACCCCTCTAGTCGATCACTAGCACTTTTCAATTGGTATCAGAGCAAGGTACTCCCTTGTTCTGTGTGATTCGGTTTAACCACCTGGAGTTTTAGCTATGTCGACTGCAGGGATAATCAAAGTCTCCGCTGCGTGCCCAGTCTTCGATGGAACTGAATATCCCTACTGGAAGAATAAGATGCGCATGCATCTGGAAGCCATTGATGTCGACCTCTGGTATGTCGTCAAGAATGGCGTTCCCCAAGGCTGGTGAAGGTGTCACCACTGCTGATGTCAAGAAGTTCGTTCAACTGGATTCACTGCCAAGAACATCATCTGTGGTCATCTGACCAAAGGACAGTATGGCCGTGTGAGTGCTCTGGAAACATCCAAGCTAGTCTGGGACTGGCTCTCCAAGGTCAACGAAGGCGTCTCAACCCAGAGAGATCAAAGAATCAGTGTCCTTCGCAACCTCTTCAACCGCTTCAAGAGAAACGACAATGAGAATGTCAGCTCACGTTTGATCGACTCACTGACATCACAAATGAGCTTCAAGCCCTCGGCGCTACTGAGATCACCAAGCATGAAGTCGTCAAGACACTCCTGAGATCACTTGACTCGTTTGACACCCTAGCCCTGATGATTCAAGAATGCCCTGACTTCAAGACACTCGATCCGTCTGACATACTTGAAAGGCTCAACACACATGAGTTTCAGCTTTCTGAGAAAAGAGACATCTACGGTCCCAACTATGGAACTCGTGCTTTGAAGGCAAAAGCTGTTTCCTCATCTGAAGAAGAATCTGATTGCAGTTCTGATGATCCTGAAGACATTGGAAAGGAGCTTGCTATGCTTGTGAAGAAGTTCCAGAAATTCACCAAGAAGAAAGGCTTCAGAAAGTCCTCACGATCCAGCTCAAGGAATGATGAAGCTTCTGCTCATGACTACAAGAAGAGAACATGCCACAAGTGCAAGAAACCTGGTCACTACATCTCTGAGTGTCCGCAGTGGGACAATGAGAACAACAAAGAAGAGCAAGGAATATGATTCTGACGACAAGAAGAAGAAGAAATACTCAAAGTCTTCTTCCAAGTCTTCATCAAAGTCTTCATCACACAAGAAGAGCTCATCTGGCAAGGCTCACGTGCGTTTGTTGGCAAGGAAATGGATTCAGAGAGGAGTCTCTTCTGAGGAGGCGGAGGTGGAGTCTGAGGAGGAGTCTGATTCTGGCGTTGCAAGTCTGGCTACAGCCTACGTTGCCAAGTCCATCTTCAACATTGAAGACAATGACTTCATCACCGACGCCGATGCTAATGACAAGGACAACTCCGCTCCCACCTACTGCTTCATGGCACGCGGTGCCAAGGTAAACTCACGCACTACTCACTATCAAACATCCAGTGAAGATGACTCTGATTGTGGTTCCAAACCCAGCTACAAAACACTTGCTAAAATTGCAACTGAACAACAGAAAGCTATGGAACATATTCAAAAACTGTTAGACAAAAGCGATGACCTGTTAGACGCTGAAATGACTCGATCTCAGTCCTTAATTGAAGACATAAAAAATCTTCATGTAAGTATGAGGAACTTGAAAGTCGTCATGAAACGCTCTCAACAACTCATGAAAAGCTTTCCTATGATTATCTTCAAAGGAAGCAAGATCTTGAGAAATTGAGAGCGGCTCATGAAGATCTTCAAAAAGGAAAACGAGTCACTTCGCGCCAAACAGATCAGTTCCGCTCAGGAAGGATTTGAACCACCATGTCTTAAATGCATTGAGCGTGACAATGCTACTTCTGTTGCTGATGTTCTACTGCTGCTACTTGTTGCAATATCTTCAACTTGATGTGGTAACTAACCCCTCTGCTGAGGATGCCACTGCTATTGCTGATGAAAATGCTAGGTTGAAGACATTGCTTGAAACAGGGATGTACAAAAGTCTCAAAGGGCATCAGACACTATGTGATGTCCTCAAAAGGCAGATCCTGAACCGAAACCCTAGGAAAGAGGGTGTTGGGTTCGAAAGGAAAATGAATGCTGATGGCTCTTACTGGAAACCTGAGCAGTACCCCAAAACCACATGGGTTGCTGCAAAGGAACCTTCAGTGGATCCATCCACCCTATCTGGCTTCACTTGTGCTAATCCCATTGTTATTGATGAATCCTTTGATGCAAACTATAAACTGTTTAAGAATCAGAATGGTGAAGTGTTTGCCAGGTATATTGGTACTAACTGCAGGAATGGGACCCTATGAAGAAAGTCTAGGTGCCGAAAAGTGTTGGAGAATCTTCCTGTGAATGTCGTCATGACACCACAAGTGAAGAAGACAAACCCCAGACCACACGGCTTCATATGGTCCAAAGGCTTCATACAGATAGAGGACTCACCTGAGTTGCATTAACGCAAATGTTTTGGCAGGGAAATCATACTCAGGCCTATGAATATGAGCCCGTTTCATCAAACCGCCATGTTCATAAGACCAAGAACTACTCTGCTTATTCTTATGAGTACTATTGTCCACCTACAAGACTATTTGCTAGGGCTCCAAAGCCAAAGTTCTCAGATGCTGCACTTAGACTCATTGCTTCGAAGCCACCCTTGAAGATGTGGGTGGCTAAGAAAGCTTAACTTTTTTGCAGGGAAGGGTCTCCAGCCGAAAATCAAATGTGTCTGAAGCTATTGCTGGGGACCTTAAACATCTTGTAGGGCGCAAGATCAAATGCCCAAATGGTCTTATTATGTATTTTGTTCCTGAGTCGCTTCTACTTGCCCTATCAGTCCTAACCTCGATCTAAGCTTTCATAATCCACTTGCTCGTCAAATGTTTATGCTTCACAATTCTCTTCGTGAAGCCTATTGTAACGCCCTCGAATGCGGCTATATCTCCTACGTGTCGAAGCACGACTTAGAGGCATAACCGCATTGAAAGCAATGTCACAAGTAAGGTAATCTTCACAACAACCCATGTAAATAGATAAAGGGGAAAGGTACATAGTTGGCTTACACTCGCCACGTCACACAAAGTACATAAATAGCATTACAATCATCCAATACACTCATGGTCCGACTACGGTACCAAAATAAAAGATCAACCCCAACATGCGACACGGTCCCGATCGCCCCAACTGGGCACCACTACTGATCATCAGGGAAAGACACATAGTAACGGCGTGAGTCTTCGTCGAACTCCCACTTGAGCTCAAGCGCATCATCTGGAACGGAGTCATCGGGCCCTGCATCTGGTTTGGAAGTAATCTGTGAGCCACAGGGACTCAGCAATCTCGCACCCTCGCGATCAAGACTATTTAAGCTTATAGGTAAGGCAAGGTAAATATGTGGAGCTGCAGCAAGCGACTAGCATATATGGTGGCTAACCTGTTCGCAAAAGAGAGCGAGAAGAGAGGCAAAGCACGAACGAAGACTAGAGAACAACCTACGGCAAACATTACTCCAACACCGTGTTCACTTCCCGGACTCCGCCGAGAAGAGACCATCACGGTTACACACGCGTTGATTCATTTTAATTAAGTTAAGTTCAGTTATCTACAACCGGACATTAACAAATTCCCATCTGCCCATAACCGCGGGCACGGCTTTCGAAAGTTCAAATCCCTGCAGGGGAGTCCCAACTTAGCCCATCACAAGCTCTCACGGTCAACGAAGGATAAACCTTCTCCGAGACATTCCGATCAGACTCGGTATCCTGGTTCTACAAGACAACTTCGACAATGGTAAACAAGTCAGCAACACGCCGAATGTGCGACAAATCCCGATAGGAGCTGCATATCTTGTTCAGGGCACCGGATGAGCAAGACGTTGGGGACCAGCCCAGAGTTGCCCTTAGCCCCGGACATCGCTCAATTGGACCAACACTTAGAGAAGCACTGGCCCGGGGGGGTAAATAAAGATGACCCTTGAGTCCGCGAAACCCAAGGGAAAAAGGCTAGGTGCATGGTAAC
This sequence comes from Triticum urartu, assembly GCF_003073215.2. Lineage (NCBI taxonomy): Eukaryota > Viridiplantae > Streptophyta > Magnoliopsida > Poales > Poaceae > Triticum > Triticum urartu. The sequence goes on from NC_053026.1 coordinate 583,051,660, forward strand.
CAATGTTGGGCATTGCTGGAAGAGTTTTATTCAAGGCGAACTGTCAAGGGGTTCCCATTATACCCAACCGCGTAAGGAACGCAAAATCCGGGAACATAACACCGATATGACGGAAACTAGGGCGGCAAGGAGTGGAACAAAACACTAGGCAAAAGGCCGATCCTTCCACCCATTTACCAAGTATGTAGATGCATTAAGATCACAAGATAATATATGATATCCCATTAAATAAACAATGTTCCAACAAGGAACGATCTCCAATCTTCACCTGCAACTAGCAACGCTATAAGAGGGGCTGAGCAAACGCGTAACATAGCCAATCAAAGGTTTGCTAGGACATGGTGGGTTAGAGGTTTGTAATGGCAATTTGGGAGGCATGATAAGAAAGTGGTAGGCATCGTAGCATAGGCATAGCAAAAGAGCGAGCATCTAGCAAGCAAAGATAGAAGTGATCAAGGGTATGCTCATCTTGTCTGCAAAGTTGTCAGAGTTGACTTGATCCTCGTAAGCAATCTCAACGAGATCCTCATTAGCGAACTCATCTCCCGGCTCTACCCAAACAAGACAAACAAGCAAAAGGGAACACAATCAACCACGTGCAAAGCTCAAACAACATGATGCAAACATGGTATGTTATGCGGGATGCGATATGTGATGCATATGCAAGATTTGACAAGGAATGGTTGAACCCAGCCTCAACTTGGAAATCCAAGAGTGCTACTGGAAAGGTGAGGTGATTTCGGTTGAAATCGATATAAAGATCACCGGAATCGGATGCACGGTTTGGAAATGGCAAGCAAAACAAGTATGGCACCGGTCTGCGATAAACAGCAAGTAGCCATCTAAATGCATCAAGCTAAATATGCTACAGCACTCAAACAAGACAACAAAATACATGGCAGGGTTCCACTCAAGATGCTTGAAAAAAGATGAACACTGAGCTACGGCCAATTCATCCATTAACAGGTTCAAACAAGCATGGCAAAAATGCAAACGATAACAGGTTTCAGACTTGGTGAAATTAACACAAGTCTGGAATTTCAGATCAGGTAGCACACTTTGGAGCATGAAAACTATATGCTAAAAGAACTTAACATGGCAAAGCAAGGCATGACATGAAGCTACTCAAAGAGCTTAAGAAAAGTCCCTTAGTGGCCTTGAGCCAAAAGGGATCATAAAATACAATTGCAAGCATGCGAACATAGCAAAAACATAATAAGGTTACAGACTTAGTGAAAAACTGGAGCATGCAAATCTGTTAACGAGTAGGCATGTTTACGAGCTCGATGCACTCACTACAGAGCAAGGCATGAAAAACTAATCATACCCCCATCAAGAATACATATCATAGAAGCTATACATGGCAAGAACAACAACATAGCATGCACGGATCAACAACAACATCCTCGGCAAAATCGCTAACAAGTAGGCAATCTGTCTGGATTCACGAAATAGCAAAAGTAGAGCTCGATTGACTCAAGCTAGGTTGCTCCATAATTTCAAACAAAGACATGGATGGATAGAGCACCACAATATTAACAAATCATCCTTACTGATCATCCTCAAAAGAGGCACAGATCACTAGGAAACAACATGAACATATGGTATATTGATAAAAAAACAGATCAAGGACTTGGAGAAATTCTAAGTTCCTGAAATCAGCATTAACGAATGCACTACTTTGCAAGCTTGTGCTAGTCACCACACACATCACAAAAATACATGGATATCACCTCTGTAAAGATGGCATGGCATATAACAAAACACATGTAGAGCTCAGGGGGCATATCATGCACACATTAATCATGGCAAAAATGACAAATAGCTATTTGGTGCAGCAGATCTGACAATTAACTCAAATAGCTCTCTTCCAACAGAATTTCGGGCATCAAGATGAGCTCAAATGGAAATGATGCAATGAGATGAAATGATGTACTCTCGGAGACAAACATTTTGATATGCTACACGCCCAAAACGGAGCTATGGGTGCGGAGATACGACATGATGAAATATGCTAAAAATAACGGAAAACTGGGACGGAGTCAACCCTAATAAACCGGATCTGGATCTGAGGCGGCGCACTTCCCGAGGTTCGACGCCGGAACAATGCTCGCCGGATCGGAGGGGAGCCGGACTTGGCAGTGGCCGCACGCCGGCGACGAGGAGGAGGCAGTGGGCGGCCGGAGTTGGGCAACGTCGGCGCCGGGCAGTGACGGGGCGGCGAGCGGGCGGCGGGACCGACGCAGGGCGGCACGGCGGCGACCCGGTACGGCAGCGACCAGTGAGGAGGTACGCGGCGGCGGGCGCGCGAAGGCGGACGCGCGCGGCCCGGGAGGGCCGCGCCTGGGCCGAGCAGGCCGGCGGCGGAGGGAGGCGGCCGGGCAAACCGGGATGTGCCACGTGGCGGTGGCGGGGCCAGTCGAACACGTCCGGCCCGAAGCGGACGCGTCCGGCGGCGAGAGGTGGGAGGAGACTAGGGTTAGGGTAGAATGGATCCGGGATTTTTGGGGAGAGGCCTTTATATAGGCATAGAGGGAGCTAGGAGAGTCCAAATGAGGTGCGGTTTTCAGCCACGCGATCGTGATCGAACGCTCTAGATGATGGAGAGGGTTTTGGTGGGTTTTGGCCAAAATGGAAGGGTGTTGGGCTGCAACACACACGTGGCCTTCTCGGTCCCTCGGTTAACCGTTGGAGTATCAAACGAAGTCAAATGGTACGAAACTTGACAGGCGGTCTACCAGTAGTAAACCAAGGCCGCTTGGCAAGTCTCGGTCCAATCCGGAAATGTTTAACCCCCACACACGGAAAAGAAGGTAGAAAGGAACACCGGAGGGATAGGAGCGCCGGAATGCAAAACGGACAACAGGGAAAATGCTCGGATGCATGAGACGAACACGTATGCAAATGCAATACACATGATGACATGATATGAGATGCATGACAACGGCAACAACACACGGAGAGAAAAACCCGAACCCGAGAAATAAATAACTTCACCGGAAACGGCAAGAGTTGGGATACATATAAGGTAAATTACAATCCGGGTGTGTACACCTATCCCCCTAACTGCATTGTAGGGTATGACACCAGCTGCTTCAGAATGGATTATTGATAGTGGATGTACTAATCACATGACTGGCAAACAAAGTCTTCTCATGGACTCAACCCTACGTCCATCTGACAAAAGTCACATCACATTTGCTGATACTGGTAAAAGCAAGGTATTGGGTCTAGGTAGAGTTGCAATCTCAAAGGATCAGCACATGGATAAAGTGATGCTTGTTGAATCCCTTGGTTTCAACTTAATGTCTGTCTCAATGCTTTGCGATTTGAAAATGATTGTGATATTTGGAAAATATCATTGCCTTGTTTCTAATGGAATCTGACAAGTCTCTAGTCTTTGAAGGGTATCGGAAAGATAATTTGTACATGGTAGATTTCTCAGCAGGACCACAGCTTGCCATATGTCTTCTTGCAAAAGCTTCAGAATGCTGGCTCTGGCATCGAAGGCTGAATCTGTTGGGGAACGTAGCATAAATTCAAAATTTTCCTACGTGTCACCAAGATCTATCTATGGAGTCATCTAGCAACGAGGGAGGAGTGGATCTACATACCCTTGTAGATCGCGCGCGGAAGCGTTCAAGAGAACGGGGTTGATGGAGTCGTACTCGTCGTGATCCAAATCACCGATGATCCTAGCGCCGAACGGACGGCACCTCCGCGTTCAACACACGTACGGAAGCAGCGACGTCTCCTCCTTCTTGATCCAGCAAGGGGGAAGGAGAGGTTGATGGAGATCCAGCAGCACGACGGCGTGGTGGTGGAAGTAGCGGGATTCCAACAGGGCTTCGCCAAGCGCTGCGGGAGGAGGGAGATGTGTCATGGGAGGGAGAGGGAGGCGCCAGGGCTTAGGTATGGTTGCCCTCCCTTCCCCCCACTATATATAGGGCCAAGGGAGAGGGGGGGCGCAGCCTTGGCCCTTCCTCCAAGGAAGGGTGCGGCCAGGGAGGAGTCCCTCCTCCCCAAGGCACCTCGGAGGTGCCTTCCCCCTTTAGGACTCTTCCTTTCCCTCTTCTCTTGGCGCATGGGCCTCTTGGGGCTGGTGCCCTTGGCCCATATAGGCCAAGGCGCACCCCCTACAGCCCATGTGGCCCCCCGGGGCAGGTGGCCCCACCCGGTGGACCCCCGGGACCCTTCCGGTGGTCCCGGTACAATACCGGTGACCCCGAAACTTGTCCCGATGGCCGAAATAGCACTTCCTATATATAATTCTTTACCTCCGGACCATTCCGGAACTCCTCGTGACGTCCGGGATCTCATCCGGGACTCCGAACAACTTTCGGGTTACCGCATACTAATATCTCTATAACCCTAGCGTCACCGAACCTTAAGTGTGTAGACCCTACGGGTTCGGGAGACATGCAGACATGACCGAGATGACTCTCCGGTCAATAACCAACAGCGGGATCTGGATACCCATGTTGGCTCCCACATGTTCCACGATGATCTCATCGGATGAACCACGATGTCAAGGACTTAATCAATCCCGTATACAATTCCCTTTGTCTATCGGTACGATACTTGCCCGAGATTCGATCGTCGGTATCCCGATACCTTGTTCAATCTCGTTACCGGCAAGTCTCTTTACTCGTTCCGTAACACATCATCCCGTGATCAACTCCTTGATCACATTGTGCACATTATGATGATGTCCTACCGAGTGGGCCCAGAGATACCTCTCCGTCACACGGAGTGACAAATCCCAGTCTCGATTCGTGCCAACCCAACAGACACTTTCGGAGATACCCGTAGTGCACCTTTATAGCCACCCAGTTACGTTGTGACGTTTGGCACACCCAAAGCACTCCTACGGTATCCGGGAGTTGCACAATCTCATGGTCTAAGGAAATGATACTTGACATTAGAAAAGCTTTAGCATACGAACTACATGATCTTGTGCTAGGCTTAGGATTGGGTCTTGTCCATCACATCATTCTCCTAATGATGTGATCCCGTTATCAATGACATCCAATGTCCATGGTCAGGAAACCGTAACCATCTATTGATCAACGAGCTAGTCAACTAGAGGCTTACTAGGGACATGGTGTTGTCTATGTATCCACACATGTATCTGAGTTTCCTATCAATACAATTCTAGCATGGATAATAAACGATTATCATGAACAAGGAAATATAATAATAACTAATTTATTATTGCCTCTAGGGCATATTTCCAACAGTCTCCCACTTGCACTAGAGTCAATAATCTAGTTCACATCGATATGTGATTAACACTCAAGGTCACATCCCCATGTGACTAACACCCAAAGAGTTTACTAGAGTCAATAATCTAGTTCACATTACCATGTGATTAACACTCGATGATTTCTGGGTTTGATCATGTTATGCTTGTGAGAGATGTTATAGTCAACGGGTCTGAATCTTTCAGATCCGTATGTACTTCGCAAATCTCTATGTCATCTTGTAGATGCAGCTACTACGCTATATTTGGAGCCATTTCAAATAACTGTTCTACTTGGAGCTATTCTAAATTGTTGCTCCATTATACGTATCCGGTATCTCTACTCAGAGCTATTCGGATAGGTGTTAAGCTTGCATCGACGTAACTCTTTACGTCGAACTCTTTATCACCTCCATAACCGAGAAACATATCCTTATTCCTCTAAGGATAATTTAGACCGCTATCTGGTGATCTACTCCTAGATTACCTTTGTACCCTCTTGCCAGATATGTGGCAAGGCACACATCAGGTGCGGTACTCAGCATGGCATACCATAGAGCCTACGTCTTAAGCATAGGGGACGACCTTCGTCCTTTCTCTCTATTCTGCCGTGGTTGAGCTTTAAGTCTTAACTTCATACCTTACAACTCAGGCAAGAACTCCTTCTTTGACTGATCCATCTTGAACATTTTCAAGATCATGTCAAGGTATGTGCTCATTTGAAAGTACCATTAAGCGTTTTGATCTATCTTTATAGATCTTGATGCTCAATGTTCAAGTAGCTTAATCCAGGCTTTCCATTGAAAAACACTTTCCAAATAACCCTATATGCTTTCCAGAAATTCTACGTCATTTCTGATCAACAATATGTCAACAACATATATTTATCAGAAATTCTATAGTGCTCCCACTCACTTCTTTGGAAATACAAGTTTCTCATAAACTTTGTATAAACCCAAAATCTTTGATCATCATCAAAGCATACATTCCAACTCCGAGATGCTTACTCCAGTCCCTAGAAGGATTGCTGGAGCTTTGCATACTTATTAGCATCTTTCAGGATTGACAAAACCTTCCGGTTGTATCACATACAACCTTTCCTCAAGAAAATCATCATGGAAACAATGTTTTAACATCCTATCTGCAAGATTTCATAAATAATGCAGTAATTGCTAATATAATTCCAACAGACTCTTAGCATCGCTACGAGTGAGAAAGTTTCATCGTAGTCAACTCCTTGAACTTGTCGGAAAACATTTTAATGACAAGTCGAGCTTTCTTAATGGTAATACTTACCATCATTGTCCGTCTTCCTTTTAAAATCCATCTGCACTCAACAGCCTTACGACCATCGAGCTGTTCTGCCAAAGTCTACACTTTGTTTTCATACATGGATCCTCTCTCGGATTTTATGGCCTCGAGCCATTTATCGGAATCCGGGCCCACCATCGCTTCTCCATAGCTCGTAGGTTCATTGTTGTCTAGCAACATGACTTCCAAGACAGGATTACGTACCACTCTGAAGTAGTACGCATCCTTGTCATCCCACGAGGTTTGGTAGTGACTTGATCTGAAGTTTTATGATCACTATCATAAGCTTCCACTTCAATTGGTGTAGGTGCCACAGGAACAACTTCCTGTGCCCTGCCACACACTAGTTGAAGAGATGGTTCAATAACCTCATCAAGTCTCCACCATCCTCCCACTCAATTCTTTTGAGAGAAACTTTTCCTCGAGAAAGGACCCGATTCTAGAAACAATCCCTTATTGCTTTCAGATCTGAGACAGGAGGTATACCCAACTGTTTTGGGTGTCCTATGAAGATGCATTTATCCGCTTTGGGTTCGAGCTTATCAGCCTGAAACTTTTTCACATAAGCGTCACAGCCCCAAACTTGTACGAAATGACAGCTTAGGTTTCTCTAAACCATAGTTCATACGGTGTCATCTCATCGGAATTACGTGGTGCCCTATTTAAAGTGAATGTGGTTGTCTCTAATGCCTAACCCATAAACTATCGTGGTAATTCGATAAGAGACATCATGGTATGCATCATATCCAATAGGGTGTAGTTATGATGTTCGGACACACCATCACACTATGGTGTTCCAGGCTGTATTAGTTGTGAAACAATTTCCACAATGTCTTAATTCTGTGCCAAACTCGTAATTCAGATATTCATCTCTATGATCATATCATAGATATTTTATCCTCTTGTCACGACGATCTTTCAACTTCACCCTGAAATTACTTGAACCTTTCAATAATTCAGACTCGTGATTCATCAAGTAAATATACTCAACATCTACTCAAATCATCTGTGAAGTAAGAACATAACAATATCCACTACACGCCTCAGCACTCATTGGACTGCACACATCAAAATGTATTACTTCCAACAAGTTGCTTTCTAGTTCCATTTTACTGAAAACGAGGCTTTCAGTCATCTTGCCCATGTGGTATGATTTGCATGTCTCAAGTGATTCAAAATCAAGTGAGTCCAAACGGTCCATTTGCATGGAGTTTCTTCATGCATATACACCAATAGACATGGTTCGCATGTCTCAAACCTTTCAAAAAACGAGTGAGCCCAAAGATCCATCAACATGGAGCTTCTTCATGCGTTTTATGCCGATATGACTTAAGTGGCAGTGCCACAAGTAGGTGGTACTATCATTACTATCTTTTGGCATGAACATGTGTATCACTACGATCGAGATTCAATAAACCATTCATTTCAGGTGTAAGACCATTTGAAGGTATTATTCAAATAAACAGAGTAACCATTATTCTCTTTAAATGAATAACCGTATTGCGATAGACATAATCCAATCATGTCTATGCTCAACGCAAACACCAAATAAGAATTATTTAGGTTTTAATACCAATCTCGATGGTAGAGGGAGCGTGCGATGCTTGATCATATCAACCCTGGAAACACTTCCAACACATATCGTCAGCTCACCTTTAGCTAGTCTCCGTTTATTCCGTAGCCTTTTGTTTCGAGTTACTAACACTTAGCAACCGAACCGGTATCTAATACCCTGGTGCTACTAGGAGTACTAATAAAGTACACATCAACACAATGTATATCCAATATACTTCTATCGACCTTGCCAGCCTTCTCATCTACCAAGTATCTAGGGTAATTCTGCTCCAGTGGCTGTTCCCCTTATTACAGAAGCACTCAGTCTCGGGTTTGGGTTCAACCTTGGGTTTCTTCACTAGAGCAGCAGCTGAATTGCCATTTCATGAAGTATCCCTTTGTTCCCTTGCCCTTCTTGAAACTAGTGGTTTCACCAACCATCAACAATTGATGCTCCTTCTTGATTTCTACTTTCGCGGTGTCAAACATCGCGAATATCTCAAGGATCATCATATATGTCCCTGATATATCATAGTTCATCACGAAGCTCTAGCAGCTTGGTGGTAATGACTTCGGAGAACCATCACTATTTCATCTGGAAGATCAACTCCCACTCGATTCAAGCGATTGTTGTACTTAGACAATATGGGCACAAGCTCAACAATTGAGCTTTTCTCCCTTAGTTTGTAGGCTAAGAAAATCGTCGGAGGTCTTATACCTTTTGACGTGGGCATGAGCCTGAAATCCCAATTTCAGCCCTCAAAACATCTCATATGTTTTGTGATGTTTCAAAAACGTCTTCGGTGCCTCAATTCTAAACCGTTTAACTGAACTATCACGTAGTTATCAAAACGTGTATGTCAGATGTTCGCAACATCCACAGACGACGTTCGAGGTTCAGCACACTGAGCGGTGCATTAAGGACATAAGCCTTCTATGAAGCAATGAGGATAATCCTCAGTTTACGGACCTAGTCCGCATAATTGCTACTATCAACTTTCAACTAAAATTTCTCTAGGAACATATCCAAACAGTAGAACTGAAGCGCGAGCTACGACATAATTTGCGAAGACCTTTTGACTATGTTCAGGATAATTAAGTTCATCTTGTGAACTCCCACTCAGATAGACATCCCTCTAGGATAGACATCCCTCTAGTCATCTAAGTGATTACATGATCCGAGTCAACTAGGCCGTGTCCGATCATCACGTGAGACGGACTAGTCATCATCGGTGAACATCTTCATGTTGATCGTATCTACCATACGACTCATGCTCGACCTTTCGGTCTCTTGTGTTCCGAGGCCATGTCTGTACATGCTAGGCTCGTCAAGTCAACCTAAGTGTTTCGCGTGTGTAAATCTGTCTTACACCCGTTGTATGTGAACGTTAGAATCTATCACACCCGATCATCACGTGGTGCTTCGAAACAACGAACTGTCGCAACGGTGCACAGTTAGGGGGAACACTTTCTTGAAATTTTAATGAGGGATCATCTTATTTACTACCATCGTTCTAAGTAAACAAGATGCATAAACATGATAAACATCACATGCAATCAAATAATAGTGACATGATATGGCCAATATCATATAGCTCCTTTGATCTCCATCTTGGGGCTCCATGATCATCATCGTCACCGGCATGACACCATGATCTCTATCATCGTGTCTTCATGAAGTTGTCTTGTCTACTATTACTTCTACTACTACAGCTAACAGTTAGCAATAAAGTAAAGTAATTACATGACGTTTATGTTGACACGCAGGTCATAAATAAATTAAGACAACTCCTATGGCTCCTGCCGGTTGTCATACTCATCGACATGCAAGTCGTGATTCCTATTACAAGAACATGACCAATCTCATACATCACATATATCATTCATCACATCCTTTGGCCATATCACATCACATAGCATACCCTGCAAAAACAAGTTAGACGTCCTCTAATTGTTGTTTGCATGTTTTACGTGGCTGCTATGGGTTTCTAGCAAGAACATTTCTTACCCACGCAAAGACCACAACGTGATATGCCAATTGCTATTTACCATTCATAAGGACCCTTTTCATTGAATCCGATCCGACTAAAGTGGGAGAGACAGACACCCGCCAGCCACCTTATGCAACTAGTGCATGTCAGTCGGTGGAACCAGTCTCACGTAAGAGTACGTGTAAGGTCGGTCCGGGCCGCTTCATCCCACAATGCCACAGAATCAAGATTGGACTAGTAACGGTAAGCATATTGAACAAAATCAACGCCCACAACTACTTTGTGTTCTACTCGTGCATAGAAACTACGCATAGACCTAGCTCATGATGCCACTGTTGGGGAACGTAGCATAAATTCAAAATTTTCCTACGTGTCACCAAGATCTATCTATGGAGTCATCTAGCAATGAGGGAGGAGTGGATCTACATACCCTTGTAGATCGCGCGCGGAAGCGTTCAAGAGAACGGGGTTGATGGAGTCGTACTCGTCGTGATCCAAATCACCGATGATCCTAGCGCCGAACGGACGGCACCTCCGTGTTCAACACACGTACGGAACAGCGACGTCTCCTCCTTCTTGATCCAGCAAGGGGGAAGGAGAGGTTGATGGAGATCCAGCAGCACGACGGCGTGGTGGTGGAAGTAGCGGGATTCCAACAGGGCTTCGCCAAGCGCTGCGGGAGGAGGGAGATGTGTCATGGGAGGGAGAGGGAGGCGCCAGGGCTTAGGTATGGTTGCCCTCCCTTCCCCCCACTATATATAGGGCCAAGGGAGAGGGGGAAGGCGCAGCCTTGGCCCTTCCTCCAAGGAAGGGTGCGGCCAGGGGAGGAGTCCCTCCTCCCCAAGGCACCTCGGAGGTGCCTTCCCCTTTTAGGACTCTTCCTTTCCCTCTTCTCTTGGCGCATGGGCCTCTTGGGGCTGGTGCCCTTGGCCCATATAGGCCAAGGCGCACCCCCTACAGCCCATGTGGCCCCCCGGGGCAGGTTGCCCCACCCGGTGGACCCCCGGGACCCTTCCGGTGGTCCCGGTACAATACCGGTGACCCCGAAACTTGTCCCGATGGCCGAAATAGCACTTCCTATATATAATTCTTTACCTCCGGACCATTCCGGAACTCCTCGTGACGTCCGGGATCTCATCTGGGACTCCGAACAACTTTAGGGTTACCGCATACTAATATCTCTATAACCCTAGCGTCACCGAACCTTAAGTGTGTAGACCCTACAGGTTCGGGAGACATGCAGACATGACCGAGATGACTCTCCAGTCAATAACCAACAGCGGGATCTGGATACCCATGTTGGCTCCCACATGTTCCACGATGATCTCATCGGATGAACCACGATGTCAAGGACTTAATCAATCCCGTATACAATTCCCTTTGTCTATCGGTATGTTACTTGCCCGAGATTCGATCGTCAGTATCCCGATACCTTGTTCAATCTCGTTACCGGCAAGTCTCTTTACTCGTTCCGTAACACATCATCCCATGATCAACTCCTTGATCACATTGTGCACATTATGATGATGTCCTACCGAGTGGGCCCAGAGATACCTCTCCGTCACACGGAGTGACAAATCCAAGTCTCGATTCGTGCCAACCCAACAGTCACTTTCGGAGATACCCGTAGTGCACCTTTATAGTCACCCAGTTACGTTGTGACGTTTGGCACACCCAAAGCACTCCTACGGTATCCGGGAGTTGCACAATCTCATGGTCTAAGGAAATGATACTTGACATTAGAAAAGCTTTAGCATACGAACTACATGATCTTGTGCTAGGCTTAGGATTGGGTCTTTGTCCATCACATCATTCTCCTAATGATGTGATCCCGTTATCAATGACATCCAATGTCCATGGTCAGGAAACCGTAACCATCTATTGATCAACGAGCTAGTCAACTAGAGGATTACTAGGGATATGGTGTTGTCTATGTATCCACACATGTATCTGAGTTTCCTATCAATACAATTCTAGCATGGATAATAAACGATTATCATGAACAAGGAAATATAATAATAACTAATTTATTATTGCCTCTAGGGCATATTTCCAACAATGCTGGCATGAGGAATTTGCACACTCTTGCAAAGAAGAAGCATAACATAGGCATCGAGGGCGTCAAGTTCAAGAAGGATCACTTATGCGGTGCCTGCGAAGCTGGAAAGATGACGAGGGCCAAGCATCCCTCGAAGAAAATCATGACAACGACTCAACCCTTCAAACTGCTACACATGGACTTCTTCGGTCCCACTCACTACTCAACTCTTACTACTACTGCTTGTCTCTATGGCTTCGTCATTGTTGATGATTATTCAAGATATACATGGGTGCATATAATCCTCTACAAGACTGAAGTGCAGGATGTCTTCAGACCCTTCGCCAATCGATCCATGAACAACTATGGCGTCAAGATCAAGCACATCAGAAGTGACAATGGCACTGAATTCAAGAACACGGGCCTCGACACTTATCTTGATACCTTTGGCATCGCTCATGAGTTCTCAGCTCCGTACACGCCGCAGCAGAATGACATCGTGGAACACAAGAACAGAACACTCATTGAGATGGCCTGGACGATGCTCGATGAATACAAGACTCCAAGAAAGTTCTGGCCTGAAGCCATTGATACTGCATGAAATATCATCAACCGTGTTTATCTTCACAAGCTTCTGAACAAAACATCCTATGAGCTCCTCACTGGTAAGAAGCCAAATGTAAGTTACTTCAGAGTATTTCGTGCCAGGTGCTGGATCAAGGATCCACATCACACTTCAAAATTTGCACCGAAAGCACATGAAGGTTTTATGCTTGGATACGGAAAGGATTCGCACTCCTACTGAGTCTTCAACGTCTTTCACTATAAAGTGGTTGAAACTGTGGATGTGCGGTTCGATGAGACTAACGGCTCGCAAAGAGAGCACCTGCCAAATGTGCTAGATGAAGTTCCATCCAGTGAATCCATCAAGCTTATGGGAACTGGATAAATCGTACCATCTGAAGCACATCCCGAAGAGGAACTCATCATCTCTGCACCTGATCAACCTAAAGACAATGCTCAGCCTGGAGACAATCCTTCTAACGATGACAATGATCAGCAAGAGAAAAATCTTCGTCCTGTTCATTCTCGTGTTGCAAATGAAGTACAGATTGAGAAAATAATTGATAGCATCAATGCACCTGGTCCACTCACTCATTCAAGGGCAACACAACTAGAAAATTTCTATGGGCACTTCGCATTCATCTCAATATCTGAACCCAAGAAAGTTGATGAAGCCTTCATGGAACTTGAATGGATTCAAGCTATGCAAGAAGAGCTTCAACAATTTGAGCTGAATAATGTATGGGAACTGGTCAAGCGTCCTGATCCTCGTAAGCACAATATCATAGGCACTAAATGGATATATCGCAACAAGCAGATGAGCATGGTCAAGTTGTCAGAAACAAGGCTCGTCTCTTGCTCAAGGATACACTCAAGTTGAAGGAATTGACTTCGATGAAACATTTGCTCCTGTGGCTAGGCTTGAAGCTATACGCATACTGCTGGCCTATGCAAATCATCATAACACTCTTCTGTATCAAATGGATGTGAAGAGTGCCTTTCTCAATGGCAAGATTGAAGAAGTGTATGTTGCACAACCGCCTGGCTTTGAAGATCCAAAACATCCTGACATGGTTTATAAGCTCAACTAGGCACTGTATGGCCTCAAACAAGCCCCTAGTGCTTAGTATGACACACTCAAGGACTTCCTGAAGAGCAAAGGCTTCAAACCTGGTTCCCTAGATCCCACGCTCTTCACGAAGACATATGATGGTGAATTGTTTGTGTGCCAAATATATGTGGATGACATTATCTTCGGCTGCACTAATCAGAAATACAGTGATGAGTTTGGATACATGATGCAAGAGCAATATCAGATGTCCATGATGGGTGAGTTGAAGTTCTTCCTTGGTCTTCAAATTTGTCAGCAAAGAAATGGCATCTTCATATATCAAGAGAAATACCTCAAAGATTGCCTGAAGAAGTTTGGAATGCAAGATTGCAAAGGTTACACGTCGCCAATGCCAGCTAAACACCATCTGGGTCCCGACGACAATGGTAAAGAGTTTGATCAAAAGGTATACCGCTCCATGATTGGTTCTTTGCTTTATTCATGTGCATCTAGGCCATATATTATGCTTAGTGTTTGCATGTGTGCTCGATTCCAAGCGGCACCAAAGGAATCGCATCACTTAGCGGTGAAGCGAATTCTTCGATATTTGGCTCACACCCCAACACTAGGATTATGGTATCCAAAGGGCTCAGAGTTTGATCTAGTTGGATTCTCAGATGCTGATTATACTGGTGACAAGGTGGATCACAAGTCTACATCAGGCACATGTCATTTTCTGGGATGATCACTTGTATGTTGGTCTTCAAAGAAGCAGAACTGTGTATCTCTCTCCACTGCTGAATCTGAGTACATTGCTGTTGGGTCTTGCTGCGTTCAGCTTCTATGGATGAAGCAAACTCTCAAGGACTACGGTATCCATCTGAAACAAGTACCACTCTACTGCGACAACGAAAGCGCCATCAAGATTGCCAACAACCCAGTTCAGCACTCGAAGACAAAGCACATTGAAATTCGTCATCACTTTCTCAGAGATCATGTCATGAAGGAAGATATTGATATCATACACGTCAACACTGAAGAGCAAGTGGCAGATATCTTCACAAAGCCCTTGGATGAGAAAAGGTTTTGCAAGTTACAGTGTGAGCTAAATATCTTGGAATCCTCAAATGTCCTGTGATCAGGCACACATCCTAACACTTATGCATGTTGATGACTTAGATGTGCAACACACGAAGTAAAGTATATCTTCAATCAATGAAGACTTACATTCTGAGTGTGAATACATTAACATGGAATTTGACTTCGGAGCGCCACGATAATTGTGCGCCGTGTCTGGGTCGAATACTTCCTATACGGTGGGTAACGCCACCACCAAATTCTTCCTATAGAAGTGTTTTTCTCATGGCGTTACTTTTGCAAAGTCTTCACACTTGATTTGTCTTCAACATTGATTTACTTTCTTGATTATCTTCACAATGTTGGCTTGGTATATGCATATATTAAGTGTTCTGTCCTCTACATCATTCACTTATAGCTATGTATTTTCATTTGAATCTTTTGATCTAATTAAGTGAATGTGATTGGACCCTAACCTCTCTATGCTTCTACCTCAAATCTATCTATCCAAATCATATGCATTCTATTGAAACTGTCGAATGTCTTCTCTGCGTCCTTGTCAGCAGAAGACACAGAGACAAACATTTAATCTGTTTTAAATGCTTAATCCTTATTGCCTGAAACCCGGAGAAGCCGGAATGACCACCCGACAATCCAGATGGACGTGGGAACATGGAACTGCTTTCAATGTGTTGCATGTTCGCCACGTGTCCCTCAGATGTGAACCGTCATGGGGCACCTGCGTAATTGCGCTGTGTCGTTCTCTTCCTTATAAATACATGTCCCCTCATGATCAAAAAATCCTTCTTCCACCTCTCCACCTCGTCAAAACCCTAGCATCTCTGCTAGCTCTCGACGACGCTGGCGACGAAGCGCTTAGCTGCCGTGACTTCACCGACGCCGTCCTCACGCCGGCCGCGGACATCGTCTTCTCCGCCGCCGCCGTAGGTGTCCTCCGTCGCCAAGTTAGGGCACGGTGGATCGAACTGCTCGGTCTCCTACTCTTCCCATCTAGCAGTTCATCATGTGGTAATTAAAATCTCACTTTTTACCGTCTTTTGATATAATCGATTCATCCTTTTTCAACCACAAGTGGTTTCTGTGACTACAAACTTGGATCTATCTAGTTCTGCATCTCATATTGTGCCTAACATCTTCACTTATGCATCTAAACTAGTTAGATTCCTCACTTGTACCTATTCTTGGATTCGTACAAATCTGGAACTGTAAGTGCATCTAGTGCCACCCCTAGTTGGTTTTGGAGTATTGACGACAAACCTAGTTGAGGGACTAATGTGTTTGTGAGAATTGCAGGATAACACAGGTAGAAGTCCCTCATTGATTCGGTTTTCCTACCAGAGATGACCCCTAAAAATGTATGAAGACATTGAAGTCAAAGGTGGTATGTGAAGACATTCACATTGAAGACTATGACAAGAGAAGATATCGCGTGAAGACTATGGAGCGCGAAGACTTAGCAGTTTCGTTGTTCTGTGTTTTTCTTTGTTGAGTCATAGGAACCACCGTACTGTTAAGTGGGGTCCAAGAGAACCAGTCAGAATGACTGAAGTGATGCTTAACCAAAATCCTATGTCTTCGAGTGAAGACTATGAGAGCAAATCTTGTCCAGAGTTGGATAAGTCAGCTTTGCTTGTAGCCCAAGTAAAGTTGCCGTGTGTGTGTTTGAAATCTAACCGTTGGAACACGTGTCAGTTCCTTAGTGACCCAGTGTCATTTCGGACAAATTAGGTCGGGTTGCCTAGTAGCTATAAATAGCCCACCCCCTACAACCATAAACGGTTGGCTGCTCAGAGTTAGAGTACGGCTTTTGTCGTTTGAGAGCAACCCACCTCGAAGCCTTTGAGAGAGAATTCCTTGCGAGGATAAAGCCCTAAACACCCAGAGCCAAAGAGTGTTAGGCATCACTTAAGTCTTCCTGTCTGTGTGATCTGAAGACTTATTACACTTGAGGACTGTGAATCCTCCAGCCGGTTAGGCGTCGAGTTCTGAGCATCCAGGAGTCATTGTGGATCGCCGGTGAACGAAGTCTGTGAAGGTTTGGAAGTCTACCTTGAAGACTTACCAGAGTGATTGGGCGAGGACTGGGTGTCCTTAGCTCAAGGGGAATAAGGTGAAGACGAGGTCTTCTGAGTTGAATCTCAGCCTCCCTAACCAGACGTATAGTTGTCACAGCAACTGGAACTGGTCCAACAAATCATTGTCTTCAACGAGTCACTGGTTTCATCTTTCCCTTCCCTTTATTTACTGTTGGTCCTTGTGAAGTCATTGTGCGATTGCATCACCATTTGGCTTCACTGAGTGATTACTTGTTCTGATTGGCTTCACAATATCTTCCTACCTGATCCTTACTGCCTAGCTGCCATTAGTCATTGTGCTTTCACCTCATTGAATACTTGACTATGGTTTGCCTAGTGTAGTCTACCTTCCACTGCATGGTAATAGGTTTATTTCTATCGTTTGTCTTCAAACTTACATGTTTTGAAGACTTTCATAAAAATCGCCTATTCACCCCCCCTCTAGTCAATCACTAGCACTTTCAATTGGTATCAGAGCAAGGTACTCCCTTGTTCTGTGTGATTCAGTTTAACCACCTGGAGTTTTAGCTATGTCGACTGCAGGGATAATTAAAGTCTCCGCTGTGTGCCCCGTCTTCGATGGAACTGAATATCCCTACTGGAAGAATAAGATGCGCATGCATCTTGAAGCCATTGATGTCGACCTATGGTATGTCATCAAGAACGGCGTTCCCAAGGCTGGAGAAGGTGTCACTGCTGTTGATGTCAAGAAGTTCGTTCAACTGGACTCTACTGCCAAGAATATCATCTGTGGTCATCTGACCAAAGGACAGTATGGCCGCGTGAGTGCTTTGGAAACATCTAAGCTAGTCTGGGACTGGCTCTCCAAGGTCAACGAAGGCGTCTCAACCCAGAGAGATTAGAGAATCAGTGTCCTTCGCAACCTCTTCAACCGCTTTAAGAGAAATGACAATGAGAATGTCCAGCTCACGTTTGATCCACTCACTGACATCACAAATGAGCTTCAAGCCCTCGGCGCTACTGAGATCACCAAGCATGAAGTCGTCAGGACACTCCTGAGATCACTTGACAGTTCGTTTGACACCCTAGCCCTGATGATTCAAGAACGTCCTGATTTCAAGACACTCGATCCGTCGTACATACTTGAGAGGCTCAACACACACGAGTTTTAGCTTTCTGAGAAAAGAGACATCTACGGTCCCAACTATGGGCGAACTCGTGCCTTGAAGGCAAAGGCTGTCTCCTCATCTGAAGAAGAATCTGACAGCAGTTCTGATGATCCTGAAGACATTGGAAAGGAGCTTGCTATGCTTGTGAAGAAGTTCCAAAAATTCACCAAGAAGAAAGGCTTCAGAAAGTCTTCACGATCAAGCTCAAGGAATGATGAAGCTTCTGCTCATGACTACAAGAAGAGAACATGTCACAAGTGCAAGAAACCTGGCCACTACATCTCTGAGTGTCCACAGTGGGACAATGAGAACAACAACAAGAAGAAGAGCAAGGAGTATGACTCTCACGACAAGAAGAAGAAGAAATACTCAAAGTCTTCTTCCAAGTCTTCATCACACAAGAAGAGCTCATCTGGCAAGGCACGTGCGTTTGTTGGCAAGAAAATGGATTCTGAGGAGGAGTCCGCTTCTGAGGAGGCGGAGATGGAGTCTAAGGAGGAGTCCGATTCTGGCGTTGCGAGTCTGGCTACAGCATACGTTGCCAAGTCCATCTTCAACACTGAAGTCAATGACTTCATCACTGACACCGATGCAAATGACAAGGACTACTCCGCTCCTTCCTACTGCTTCATGGCACGCGGTGCCAAGGTAAACACACGCACTACTCACTATCAAACATCTAGTGACGATGACTCTGATTGTGGTTCCAAACCCAGCTACAAAACACTTGCTAAAATTGCAACTGAACAACAGAAAGCTATGGAACACATTCAAAAACTGTTAGACAAAAGTGGTGATCTGTTAGACGCTAAAATGACTCGATCTCAGTCCTTAATTGAAGACATAAAAAATCTTCACGTTAAGTATGAGGAACTTGAAAGTCGTCATGGAACCCTCTCAACAACTCATGAAAGGCTTTCCTATGATTATCTTCAAAGGAAGCAAGATCTTGAGAAATTAAGAGCGGCTCATGAAGATCTTCAAAAGGAAAATGAGTCACTTCACGCCGAACAGATCAGTTCAGCTCAGGAAGGATTTGAACCACCATGTCTTAAATGCATTGAGTGTGATAATGCTACTTCTGTTGCTGAATGTTCTACTGCTGCTACTATTGCAATATCTTCAACTGTTGATGTGGTAACTAACCCCTCTGCCGAGGATACCACTACTATTGCTGATGAGAATGCTAGGTTGAAGACACTGCTTGAAACAGGGATGTACAAAAGTCTCAAAGGGCATCAGACACTATGTGATGTCCTCAAAAGGCAGATCCTGAACCGAAACCCTAGGAAAGAGGGTGTTGGGTTCAAAATGAAAATGAATGCTGATGGCTCTTACTGGAAACCTGAGCAGTACCCCAAAACCACATGGGTTGCTGCAAAGGAACCTTCAGCAGATCCATCCACCCTATCTGGCTTCACTTGTGCTAATCCCATTGTTATTGATGAATCCTTTGATGCAAACTATAAACTGTTTAAGAATCAGAATGGTGAAGTGTTTGCCAGGTATATTGGTACTAACTGCAGGAATGGACCGCCTATGAAGAAGATCTGGGTGCCGAAAAGGTGTTTGGAGAATCTTCCTGTGAATGTCATCATGACACCACAGGTGAAGAAGACAAACCCCGGACCACAGGCTTCATACGGTCCAAAGGCTTCATACAGACAGAGGACTCACCTGAGTCGCACTAACGCAAATGTTTTGCAGGGAAACCATACCCAGGCCTGTGAATATGAGCGCGTTTCATCAAACCGCCATGTTCATAAGACCAAGAACTATTCTGCTTATTCTTATGAGTACTATTGTCCACCTGCAAGACCTTTTGCTAGGGCTCCAAAGCCAAAGTTCTCAGATGTTGCACTTAGACTCATTGCTTCGAAGCCACCCTTGAAGATGTGGGTGGCTAAGAAAGCTTAACTCTCTTTTGCAGGGAAAGGTCTTCAGCCGAAAACCAAAATCGTCTGACAGTATTGCTGGGGACCTTAAACATCTTGTAGGGCGCAAGATCAAATGACCAAAATGGTCTTATTATGTACTTTGTTCCTGAATCGCTTGCTACTTGCCCTATCAGTCCTAATCTCGATCTAAGCTTTAATAATCCACTGGTTCGTCAAATGTTTTTGCTTCATAATTCTCTTCGTGAAGCCTATCCCCCTAACTGCATTGTAGGGTACGACACCAGCTACTTCAGAATGGATTATTGATAGTGGGTGTACAAATCACATGACTGGCAAGCAAAGCCTTCTCAGGGACTCAACTTTACGTCCATTTGACAAAAGTCACATCACATTTGTTGACACTGGTAAAAGCAAGGTATTGGGTCTAGGTAGAGTTGCAATCTCAAAAGATCAACACATGGATAAAGTCATGCTTGTTGAATCCCTTGGTTTCAACTTAATGTCTGTCTCAATGCTTTGCGATTTAAACATGATTGTGATGTTTGGAAAATATCGTTGCCTTGTACTAATGGAATATGACAAGTCTCTAGTGTTTGAAGGGTATCGGAAGGATGATTTGTACGTGGTAGATTTCTCAGCAGGACCACAACTTGCAGTATGTCTTCTAGCAAAAGCTTCTGAATGCTGGCTCTGGCATCGAAGGCTAGGGCATACTGGCATGAGGAACCTCCACACCCTTGCAAGGAAGAAGCATGTCATAGGCATGGAGGGCGTCAAGTTCAAGAAGGATCACTTATGCGGTGCCTGTGAAGCAGGAAAGATGACGAGGGCCAAGCATCCCTCGAAGACAATCATGACAACGACTCAACCCTTCGAACTGCTCCACATGGATCTTTTCGGTCCCACTCATTACTCAACTCTTACTACTACTGCTTGTCTCTATGGATTTGTCATTGTTGATGATTATTTAAGATATACTTGGGTGCATATAATCCTCTACAAGACTGAAGTGCAGGATGTCTTCAGACGCTTAGCTAGTCGAGCAATGAACAACTATGGCGCCAAGATAAAGCACATCAGAAGTGACAATGGCACTGAATTCAAGAACACTGGCCTAGATACATATCTTGATACCTTAGGCATCACACATGAATTCTCAGCTCCGTACACACCATAGCAGAATGGCGTCGTCGAACGCAAGAACAGAACACTTATTGAGATGGCCCGGACGATGCTTGATGAATACAAGACTCCAAGAAAATTCTGGCCGGAAGCCATTGATACTGCATGCCATATCATCAACCGTGTTTATCTTCACAAGCTTCTGAACAAGACATCCTATGAGCTCCTTACTGGAAAGAAGCCAAATGTCAGTTACTTCAGAGTATTTGGCGCCAGGTGCTGGATCAAGGATCCACATCACACTTCAAAATTTGCACCAAAAGCACATGAGGGTTTTATGCTTGGATATGGAAAGGATTCGCACTCCTACAGAGTCTTCAACCTTTTTCACTATAAAGTGGTTGAAACAGTGGATGTGCGGTTTGATGAGACGAATGGCTCACAAAGAGAGCACCTGCCAAATGTGCTAGATGAAGTTCCATCCAGTGAATCAATCAAACTTATGGGAACTGGAGAAATCATACCGTCTGAAGCTCAGCCTGAAGAGGAACTTATCATCTATGCACCTGATCAGCCTGAAGACAATGCTCAGCCTGAAGAAAATCCCTCTAACGATGACAATGATCAGCAAGAGCAAAATCTTCGTCCTGTACATCCTCGTGTTGCAAATTAAGTACAGATTGAGAAAATAATTGATAGCATCAATGCACCAGGTCCACTCACTCGTTCAAGGGCAACACAGCTAGCTAATTTCTGTGGGCACTTTGCATTCGTCTCAATATCTGAACCCAAGAGAGTTGAAGAAGCCTTCATGGAACCTGAATGGATTCAAGCTATGCAAGAAGAGCTTCAACAGTTTGAGCTGAATAATGTATGGGAACTGGTTAAGCGTCCTGATCCTCGCAAGAACAATATAATAGGCACCAAATGGATATATCGCAACAAGCAAGATGAGCATGGTCAAGTTGTTAGAAACAAAGCTCGTCTCGTTGCTCAAGGATACACTCTAGTTGAAGGGATTGACTTCGATGAAACATTTGCTCCTGTGGCAAGACTTGAAGCCATACGCATACTGCTGGCCTATGCAAATTATCATAACATACTTCTATATCAAATGGATGTGAAGAGCGCTTTTCTCAATGGCAAGATTGAAGAAGAAGTATATGTTGCACAACCGCCTGGCTTTGAAGATCCAAAACATCCTGACATGGTGTACAAGCTCAACAAGGCACTGTATGGCCTCAAACAAGCCCCTCAGGCTTGGTATGACACACTCAAATACTTCCTGAAGAGCAAAGGCTTCAAACCTGGTTCCCTTGACCCCACTCTCTTCATGAAGACATATGATGGTGAACTATTTGTGTGCCAAATATATGTGGATGAAATTATCTTCGGCTGCACCAATCAGAAATACAGTGAAGAGTTTGGATATATGATGCAAGAGCAATATCACATGTCCATGATGGGTGAGCTGAAGTTCTTGATTGGTCTTCAAATACGTCAGCAACGCAAAGACATCTTCATATCTCAATAGAAGTACCTCAAAGATTGCCTGAAGAAATTTGGTATGCAAGACTGCAAAGGCTTCATGAGCCAATGCCAGCTAAACATCATCTGGGTCCCGACGACAATGGTAAAGAGTTCGATCAAAAGGTATACCGCTCCATGATTGGTTCTTTACTTTATCTATGTGCATCTAGGCCAGATATTATGCTTAGTGTTTGCATGTGTGCTCGATTCCAAGCAGCACGAAAGGAATCACATCACTTAGCTGTGAAGCGAATTCTTCGATATTTGGCTTACACCCCAACACTAGGATTATGGTATCCAAAGGGCCCAGAGTTTGATCTGGTTGGATTCTCGGATGCTGATTATGCTGGTGACAAGGTGGATCGCAAGTCTACATTAGGCACATGTCATTTTCTGGGACGATCACTTGTATGTTGGTCTTCAAAGAAGCAGAACTGTGTATCTCTCTCCACTGCTGAATCTGAATACATTGATGCTGGATCTTGCTGCGCTCAGCTTCTATGGATGAAGCAAATACTCAAAGACTATGGCATTCATCTGAAGCAAGTGCCACTCTACTGCGACAACGAAAGCGCCATCAAGATTGCCAACAACCCAGTTCAGTGCTCGAAGACAAAGCACATTGAAATTCGTCATCACTTTCTCAGAGATCACGTTGTGAAGGAAGATATTGATATCATACACGTCAACACTGAAGAGCAATTGGCAGATATCTTCACCAAGCCCTTGGATGAGAAGAGATTTTGCAAGTTACGGTGTGAGCTAAATATCTTGTAATCCTCAAATGTCCTGTGATCAGGCGCACATCCTAACACTTATGCATATTGATGACTTAGATGTGCAACACACGAAGTAAAGTATATCTTCAATCAATGAAGACATACATTCTAAGTGTGAATACATTAATATGGAATTTGACTTCGGAGTGCCACGATAATTGTGCGCCGTGTCTGGGTCTAATACTTCCTATACGGTGGGTAACGCCACCACCAAATTCTTCTGTTTGAAGTGTTTCACCCATGCGTTGCATGTGCTATGTCTTCACATTTGGTTTGGCTTCAATCTCAACATTTCTTCATGATTATCTTCACTATGTTGATTATATATATATATATACTAGTGTTCTGTCCTCTACAGCATTCACTTATAGCTATGTCTTCTTGTTGAATCTTTTGAACTAAGTGAATGTGATCGGACCATAACCTCTCTATGCTTTCTATCTCAAACTCTATCTCTCCAAATCATATGCATTCTCTTGAAACTGTCGAATGTCTTCTCTGCGTCCTTGTCAGTAGAAGATACAGAGACAAACATTAAGTCCGCTTTCAATGCTAATTCCTTCACCTGAAACCCGGAGAAGTGGGAACGACCACCCGACAATCCAGGCGTGTGTGGGAACGTGGAATAACCTCCGATATGTTGCATGATGGCCACGTGTCCTTCAGATGTGAATCGCCAGGGGCACCTGTGTAATAACGTTGTGCCATCCCTGTCCCTATAAATACACGCCTCACCACAGTCATTATCCTTTCTCCCACTCTCGCACAAACCCTAGCGCCACCGCTAGCCCTCGACGACGCCGGCGACGAAGCGCTTAGCTGCCGCGACCTCTCTGACGCCGTCTTCACGCCGGCCGCGGACATCGTCTTCTCCGCCGTCGCCGTAGGTGTCCTCCATCGCCAAGTTAGGGCACAGACGATCGAACTGCTCGGCCTCCTCTTCCACCCCGTCTAGCAGTTCTACGTGTGGTAAATAAAACTTCCTTTTTACGGCCCCTTTGATCCTATAGATCCGTCACTTTCTACCACAAGCAGTTTCTGTTCACACAAGTTGGATCTATTTCATACTGCATCTCATAATATGCCTAGTATGTTCACTTATGCTTCACAAAGTAGTTAGATTCCTCACTTGTACTGATCCTTGGATTCGTACAAATCTGGAACCAACTCCTTATCTATGAGTGAATGTCTTCGCACGATGAGGTCAATGTCTTCTAAACTGATTTATCTTCAGAATCCTCTGAGAATGCATATGACCTCTTCCCCTTCCCTCGCACCTTAATGCTATCACAGGTACATGTCCGTGGGAGAATCCCTTGGTTCTCATAGTCTGCATTCATTTGCAGAATTCTTACAGCATCATATAAATTCTCCCAAAGCCAGTTCTTGTTTGTCCAGCAAGCGAAAGCCTTTGAAGCCTTTGAACGTATTGAAGCCATTCAGTTTAAAGTTCATGGCCGCAGAGAAATCAGTAAGGAAGGGTGGCAGAAAGTGTCGAGGTGAAACATCAAGAGATCTGCCCGATGACCTCTCAGAGCTGTACAAGACAGATCCAGAAGAGGATTACAATCAGCGCAAGACACAAATCCAATGGATTCGACGATATTGGGCAGAACAGTGGTTCAAGTACAGGTTTGTGACCAAGGAATATGCTGAGAAGAATGCCATCAAGCGACCATGGGGAGACATCCTATACAGAAATCTTCAACCCAGGTCCAGAGATGAAGCCATTGAACAAGGCTTCTATCCCTGCATGGTCCGTGGACCACAGCCTGCAGATGCTGACCCATCGTCATTGCTATGGTGTCGTGACGACAATCTGTTCAAGCGCAACTTCCAGTTTGCCCAGAATTCAGCGAAGCAGAACAAGAAGTCATTGGGACTAGACTTCAACCCTGGTCCCTCTGCTCCCCGTGCCGATGGCACCCGCGAAGCTGAACCCAATCTTGTTGGGCCCTTCTACAACCTGGAAGGTCTCATCACTCATATCATGGTTCAAGGGACAGCCGTGGATGAGCCTGCAGATGACGCTGAATCTGATGAAGCACCTGCACCTCCGAAGCCAAAGAAACTGAAGCAGCCTAAAGCTTCAAAGCCTGCCTCAGCACCAAAAATCTCACAGGCGAAGCCACTGGCTACTGCACCTCCTGAAGACAGTGTGCAGTCTGAAGATTTGTCACGCATCTCCAAGCCCTCAAAAGTCAAGATGCCTCTGCAACACACCAGCCAAGAACTGACTGCTGGTGCTATTCTATGCAACGACGCCATTGATCTGTCCAGCGATGAAGATCTTGCAGATGACGCTCTTGAGCAACTGATCAAGAGCAAAGAAGAAGCAGAAATCTTCAATGATTTGCCTCTCTTTGACGTGGCAATCATCCACAACTTCATTGATGAGTGGTTTGACACGCCCAACCTCAGCTTTGAAGATCTGCAACTTCCAATTGGCCTCAGTGTCGCCTTCCATGGCGCCATTGCTTCAGAGCTTGCTCTAGCTCAGCGCATCGTTGAACTGAAGCAAAAGATCGACTTTGAGAAAGCTCAGTTCAAGAAGCACATGGCCAAGCTCAGTGTGCAAGAGGTCAAAAATTTCAAGATCATGCTGCACGAGCTCAAAGAAGCCTTTCTCAAGAAGCGTGAAGAAGCTCAAGGTTCTCGAGAGTGCATGAAGAGCCTGGCTGACAAGTGTGTGCAAGCCTACAATGAGGCTGAGAAGCGCAAGGCCCTTGGTCGTCCTGGCATCGACCCCAAGATGGCTGCAAAGAAGAAGAAGAAGCCAGTTGTGGCCGAACCCGAAGCATCAAGGCAGGAAGCACATCCCATTGTCTTCCCAGCCAACATGACTGGCTCGAAGCCAAAGGTTAGGTCAACCGCTTCAGAACTGAAGAAGACGAGGACTGCTGAGGCTGAAGCGAGAAAGAGGAAACATCCTGAAGCCTCTGCTGCTGCTCCCTCCAAGAAGAAGCGCAAGACTAAGAAGGATCGGGCTGCTCCCACATAGACCTTAGTTGTTAAACCTATCTCCATGGTTCGCCCTGTAGCTGAACATCAAGAGAGCCAACTGACTGTCCATGAGCCTGCTTTCACAGAGGCTCATGAAGCTGAAGACATTTCAGCAGCTGATCCCACCGCTGCTGAAGACATTGGTCATCATGACAATGTTGAAGATGATGTAGTTCTTCCTCAGATCGAGCACAACTTGGTATCATCGCCTGTGCTTACGCACAGCGAACTCATCAGCATTGGTCGTCCTCTGACGCCAATTGCTCAGGATGCATCATGAGCTGATCACCCACAACAACAAGTCACACCACCCCGGCAAGAAGAAGAAGATGACTTTGAGGCCCAGCCAACTCCGTCTCCAGAGGCATCGCCAGCGTTACGCAGGCTTCGCAAAGGACCAAGGTCTCAAGTCCCTCTTTCGAGCGTTCCAGAAGGAGAAGTGCCCCACCAATCTGTTGCACGTCAAGTGTTTCCGGATGCCACTCCTACTATGAATGTCTCCGAGTCTGAGGCTAAAGCTGCTGAAGACATTCCAGCTGCATCAGCCGACGACACACAAGAAGAAGAACATGTCCCTACTCCCCCCATTACTGAAGAAGCTGTTCTCGAGGAGAACGTGTCTGTGCCCGACCCTCCAGCTCATCAAGTAGAGGTTGAGAATCTTGAGGCTGCCACCACCAACACAAATGAAGCCAATGACGTTGTCATGGCTGAAGCAAATGTGGAGCCTGCACCAACCCATGTGCGAGAAGTCAGTGAAGCCAATGATGCTACTGCTCCTGTTCCTGCGCCTGCTGTTGGTCCTCAATTTGACTATCACGTTGAGCATAGGCCTCAGGTACAGAAGCCAATGCCAAGGTTGCCCAGGTTTCCAGGTCCTGCATCAGCACCCGGATCCTTTAATGTCAACGGCTTCAAAGCAGACAAAACCTTCTTCAATAGCGCCAAGAACCCCTACTCAAGGGATAGAATATCTTCTGATCAGTTCAGGAGCTATCCGCAGCGAAGTTATTACTCATGCATTCTGTACAATCAAGGTCGCATTTTCCCTCATATGCGTCTTGACACTGAAGCCATAACTGGTCTGCCTTGCTTGGAAGAAGCTCTGGATTGCTTCAAAGAGTCTGGATTGTTGCCTTTCGTCACCGACCAAGAGCACTGGAACGAAGAGTTGCTGCTCCAATTCTATGCCACTCTTCACATTCGTGGCTACAACAGAGATCCGAAGACTTGGGTCCTTGAGTGGATGACCGGCAATGTTCATCACGAAGCCAAAGCCTTTGATATCATTGAGCTCACTGGTCTGCCCACTCCTGGAGATCTTTTTGAACCTGGTTGCCAGCTTCACAGTGCAGCTATGGAGAGCATCTTTCAGAAGCCTGAACCGAACATGAGTCAGATGCTTAGCATGATGAAGCCTTTGCCTCCAGATGCTGCATATCCTAAGGAGTTCTTTGTTGAAGACCTTGAGTATCTGCCACGCACTATCTATCACATTATCAGGCGAACTCTCTGGCCCATCAAAGGACATTCTCCACATGCAAAGCTGGAAGGTGCAATGAAGACTTTGGTCTTTTATATTCTTCATGGCAAATGCTTCAATGCACAAGACTTCTTCATCCGCGAACTTGCTGCATCAGGATCTGATCTTTTTGGCTTGAAGTTTTACGCTCCATGGATAATGCGGCTGATCAAACTACACTCAGCTGTCTCATATCATCCCTCTGCTCGCAATCATTGGATCTTTCTGCCTGACGTTGATATGTCCATTGAAGCCATCTATCCAGAGCCTGCCAAGGAGCCTCTTAGTCTTCAGAATGCTGAGCATCAAAGTTTCTCTCAAAACATTGAAGGAGTTGAAGCAGTCACTCGTGTTTATCCTTTGGCTGGTACTACACGTGCACCTCATCGTGCCCTCACTGAAGCCACTGAAAGCACTATTGCCCAACAGCCCAAGAAGCGATCTCGTGTTCTCAATGACCGAGAGCTTCTGGTTGCCCTTCATCAGAAACAGGATAGGCATCATGACTGGCTGAAGCGCCAAATGCAAAGCCTCTTGGTGGATGTCAACCGCATTCGCAATCTTGCCACCAAGAATGCCTTTGTTGCCCATGAAACCTGTCGGCATACATGGAAAGGGCTGACGCTTATGTGTTCTAAAGATGATCTTCAAGAGGATGGCTTCTCTGAACGTTTCAAGTTTGACTCCACACGGACTGTACTGCGATGAACTCCGTCTCTTGAAGACTCGGAGTTCTCTTCCTCCGCGGCAACTGTGAATTCCATAGTGCTCGAGGACGAAGACGATGCCATTTCACCGCCCCCTACTTCAGCATGCATCGACACTGCCCCGAGTTCGTCTGCACCGCCGAACTACACCGACAACCTTGCTGCTTCACCTACTCCTCATGGGAACGAGTAGATGCTCTATGTCTTCAAACCTTTTTGGTCCTTACTGACAAAAGGGGGAGAAGCATATGAGTTTGATAGTCTTCAAGCGGGTCCATATGGGCGGTTGCTTTATATTTTGCTTAGTATTTACAACTCTCATTTTGATACATTTGGTTCTTTGAGTTGTAACACTTAAACTCGATGGTCGTCTGCTACTTATTTGCTATTCTGTGATGCGATGATAAATTCCGCATGTGCGACGACAAATTCCGCACTTAGATCATTTTGCAGACATCCATTTTTCATTATGCATGTCATTATCTTTACATACTTTTCATGCATGATGAATTGTCATCATAAGTTGAAGAGGATCTCCACAGGTACAACCTGCCATGTGCATTTGCATTCCAAAAGCAAATTACTTATATGCACATCTTCAGGGGGAGCCCTTGCAAATTATGAAGACAATTCCCTATCCTTTACATTTCACATATTATATTCCCCGTTGAAAACTTCAACTAGTTTGTCATCAATCACCAAAAAGGGGGAGATGTAAGTGCATCTAGTGCCACCCCTAGTTGGTTTTGGAGTATTGACGACAAACCTAGTTGAGGGACTAATGTGTTTGTGAGAATTGCAGGATAACACAGGTAGAAGTCCCTCATTGATTCGGTTTTCCTACCAGAGATGACCCCTAAAAATGTATGAAGACATTGAAGTCAAAGGTGGTATGTGAAGACATTCACATTGAAGACTATGACAAGAGAAGACATCGCGTGAAGACTATGGAGCGCGAAGACTTAGCAGTTTCGTTGTTCTGTGTTTTTCTTTGTTGAGTCATAGGAACCACCGTACTGTTAAGTGGGGTCCAAGAGAACCAGTCAGAATGACTGAAGTGATGCTTAACCAAAATCCTATGTCTTCGAGTGAAGACTATGAGAGCAAATCTTGTCCAGAGTTGGATAAGTCAGCTTTGCTTGTAGCCCAAGTAAAGTTGCCGTGTGTGTGTTTGAAATCTAACCGTTGGAACACGTGTCAGTTCCTTAGTGACCCAGTGTCATTTCGGACAAATTAGGTCGGGTTGCCTAGTAGCTATAAATAGCCCACCCCCTACAACCATAAACGGTTGGCTGCTCAGAGTTAGAGTACGGCTTTTGTCGTTTGAGAGCAACCCACCTCGAAGCCTTTGAGAGAGAATTCCTTGCGAGGATAAAGCCCTAAACACCCAGAGCCAAAGAGTGTTAGGCATCACTTAAGTCTTCCTGTCTGTGTGATCTGAAGACTTATTACACTTGAGGACTGTGAATCCTCCAGCCGGTTAGGCGTCGAGTTCTGAGCA
This sequence comes from Triticum urartu, assembly GCF_003073215.2. Taxonomy (NCBI): domain Eukaryota; kingdom Viridiplantae; phylum Streptophyta; class Magnoliopsida; order Poales; family Poaceae; genus Triticum; species Triticum urartu. The sequence goes on from NC_053026.1 coordinate 583,081,776, forward strand.
TCCAGGAGTCATTGTGGATCGCCGGTGAACGAAGTCTGTGAAGGTTTGGAAGTCTACCTTGAAGACTTACCAGAGTGATTGGGCGAGGACTGGGTGTCCTTAGCTCAAGGGGAATAAGGTGAAGACGAGGTCTTCTGAGTTGAATCTCAGCCTCCCTAACCAGACGTACAGTTGTCACAGCAACTGGAACTGGTCCAACAAATCATTGTCTTCAACGAGTCACTGGTTTCATCTTTCCCTTCCATTTATTTACTGTTGGTCCTTGTGAAGTCATTGTGCGATTGCATCACCATTTGGCTTCACTGAGTGATTACTTGTTCTGATTGGCTTCACAATATCTTCCTACCTGATCCTTACTGCCTAGCTGCCATTAGTCATTGTGCTTTCACCTCATTGAATACTTGACTATGGTTTGCCTAGTGTAGTCTACCTTCCGCTGCATGGTAATAGGTTTATTTCTATCGTTTGTCTTCGAAACTTACATGTTTTGAAGACTTTCATAAAAATCGCCTATTCACCCCCCTCTAGTCGATCACTAGCACTTTCAGGAACCAACTTCAAACACATAAGTGAATGTCTTCACGTTATGAGGTCAATGTCTTCAAACTGATTTATCTTCAAAATCTTCTGAGAATGCATATGACCTCTTCCCCTTCCCTCGCATCTTTAATGCTGTCATAGGTACATGTCCGTGGGAGAATCCCTTGGTTCTCATAGTCTGCATTCATTTGCAGAATTCTTACAGCATCATATCAACTCTCCCGAAGCTAGTTCTTGTTTGACCAAGAAGCCTTTGTCAGTATTGAAGCCATACAGTTTGAACTTCATGGCTTCGCAAAAGTCAGTGAGGAAGGGCGGCAGACAGCGCCGCGGGGAAACATCAAAGGATTTGCCAGCTGATCTATATGAACTGTAAAAAATTGATCTTGAAGAAACCTATAATGAATGCAAAACTCGAATCCAATGGATTCGAAGATATTGGGCCGAGCAATGGTTTAAGTACAGATTCGTCACCAAGGAGTATGCTCAGAAGAATGATATCAAGCGCCCCTGGGGAGATATTCTCTATAAAAATCTTCAACCCAAGACCAGAACTGAAGCCATTGCTCATGGTTTCTTCCCTTGCATGGTCCGTGGACCTCAACCTACTGATGCTCATCCCACATCTCTGCTATGGTGTTGGGATGACAATCTGTTCAAGCGCAACTTTCAGTTTGCCAAGAACTCAGCCAAGGAGAACAAGAAATCTTGGGGATTAGAATTCAATCCTGGCCCCTCTGCGCCTTGTGCCGATGGCACACGCGAAGCTGAACCAAATCTGGTTGGGCCCTTCTATGACTTAGAAGGTCTCATCACTCATATCAGGGTTCAAGGGGCAGATGTGGATCGACCAACAGATGACGCTGACTCTGATGAAGCGTCTGCACCTCCGAAGCCGAAGAATTAGAAGAAACCCAAGGCTCTGAAGCCTTCCTCTCCACCAAAAGCTTTACGAGTGAAGCCCTTGGCTACCGCTCCACCTGCACCAAGTGTGCAGTCTGAAGATCTCTCTGGCGTCTCCAAGACCGAGATGAAGAAGAAGAAGCCTATGCACTCCTCCAGTCCTGCTCTGACCCCTGCTGCCATTCTATGAAATGAGGCCATTGATCTGTCAAGTGACGACGATCTTACCAATGACGCTCTTGAGCTGTTGATTAAGAGCAAGCAGCAGGCAGAAATCTTCAATGATCTTCCCCTCTTCGATGTTGAGATTCTGAACAAGTTCATCGATGACTGGTTTGACAATCCAGAACTCAGTTTTGACGATCTACAACTTCCAATTGGCCTCAGCGTCTCCTTCAATGGCGCCATTGCTTCTGAGATAGCTCTTGCTCAGAAAATTATTGAGCTGAAGCACAAGACTGATTTTGAAAAGGCTCAGTTCAAGAAGCATATGGCCAGGCTTAGTGTGAAGAATGTGCAGAACTTCAAGATCATGCTACACGAGCTCAAGGAAGCATTTCTCAAGAAATGTGATGAAGCCCAAGGTTCTCGTGAGCGCATGAAGAATCTTGCTGCCAAATGTGTTCAAGGCTACAATGAAGCTAAAAAGCACAAGGCTTTGGGGCGACCAGGCATCGACCCCAGAATGGCTGCCAAGAAGAAGAAGAAGCCAGCTGTGGCAGAACCAGAAGCATCAAGTCGGGAAGAACCTCACATTATCTTCCCAGCCAGTATGACAGGCTCGAAGCCTAAGGTCCCCACAGTGGCTTCAGAATTCAAGAAAACTAGAGCAGCTGAAGCTGAAGCCAGAAAAAGGAAAAATCTTGAAGCATCTGATGACGCACCCTCAAAGAAGAAGCGCAAAACCAAGAAAGATCGGGATGCTCCCATAGAGCCCCTTGTTGTCGAGCCCATCTCTGTTGCTCGTCCTAAATCCACACAACAAGAAAGACGTATGATAGTTCATGAGCCTGCTTCCACAGAGGCTCCTGAAGCTGAAGATATTCCAGCTGTTGACCCCACCGCAGCTGAAGACATTGGTCATCACGACAATGTAGCAGATGATGAAGTCCTTCCTCAGATTAAACAAAATGTGGTACCATCGCCTGTACTCCAGCACAGCGAGCTCATCAGCATTGGTCGTCCTCTGACGCCAATTGCTCAGGATGCATCGTGGGCTGATCACCCACAACAACAAGACACCCCAAGTACTCCCCAACCACAAGTCACCTCACCAGTGCAAGATGACGATGACTTTGAGGCCCAGCCAACTCCATCTTCACAGGCGTCGCTAGCGTTACGCAGGCTTCGCAAAGGACCAAGGCCCCAAGTCACTCTTCCGAGCGTTCCAGAAGGAGAAGTGCACCACCAATCTGTTGCACGTCAAGTGTTCCCAGAAGCCATTCCAACTGTGAACGCCTCTGAGTCTGAAGCCAAAACAACTGAAGATATTCCGGCTGCATCAGCCAATGATAGAGAAGAACCAAGAGTTGAAGAAGAACGAGTTGCAATTTCCCCAATCCACCAAGATGCTGCTCCCGAGGAAAATGTGTCCAACCCTCCAGCCACACAAGTGGAGGTTGAAGCTAACATCACCACCACCAACAACACTGCTGACGACACTGATGTCGTCATGCCCGAAGCCAATAATGAAGCACGTGAAGCCAATGTGGCCCCAGAAGCCAATGCTGCACCAGATGTAATCATTCCTCCTGAAGCTATTGTGCCACTTGCAGCCCATGTCAATGAAAATGCCGATGCTCCTGTACCCCCTCCAAGACGTCATACTATTGAGCTGGCATTTGATCATGGTCAGCCTGTTATGGTCCGATGGCCCATTCTGGTTCCTCCACCTGCTGCGGGTCCACAATTTGACTATCATCTCGAGCACAGGCCTTAAGTACAGAAGCCCAAGCCAAGACTTCCAAGATTCCCAGGCACTACAACCTCACCTGGGGTCTTCAATGTGAATGGCTTCCTAGCACATAACACCTTCTTCAACAGCGCCAAGAACCCATACTCCAAACCTCGCATTTCATCGGATCGGTTTTGGAGCTATCAGCAGCGCAGCTACTACTCATGCGTCTTATACAATCAAGGGCGCATATTTCCACATATGCGTCTCAAAACTGAAGCTATAGCTGGCCTGCCCTGTCTAGAAGAAGCGTTAGATTGCTTCAGAGACGCTGGACTCCTGCAATTTGTCATAGACAAGGAACACTGGAATGAAGAGCTTCTGTTACAGTTTTATGCAACTCTTCACATCCGCGACTACAACAAGGATCCAAAGACTTGGGTCCTTGAGTGGATGACAGGCAATGTCCATCATGAAGCCAAATCTCTTGATATCATTGAGCTCACAGCCCTGCCCACTCCTGGTGAATACTATGAACCAGGTTGTCAACAACACCGTGATGCTTTGGAGAGCATTTTTCAGAAGCCCGAGCCCAACATGAGCCAGATGCTCAGTATGATGAAGCCTTTGCCTCCAGATGCTGAATATCCTCAGGCTTTCTTTGTTGAAGACCTTGAGTATCTGCCACGCACCATCTACCACATCATACGGCGAACTCTCTGGCCTATCAAAGGACATTCTCCAGCTGCAAAACTTGAAGGTACAATGAAGACATTGGTCTTCTATATTCTCAATGGAAAGAGCTTCCATGCACAAGATTTCTTCATTCGTCAACTGGCAGCATCAGGCTCAGACATCTTTGGACTGAAATTCTATGCTCCATGGGTCATGCGCCTCATCAATCTTCACTCTGCAATCAACTATCAGCCCTCAGCATGAAACCATCTTGTCTTTTTGCCGGAGGTCAATCTGTCTGTTGATGCCATTTACCCTAACCCTGCAAAGGAGCCGCTATGTCTTCACAATGCAGACCATCAAAGCTTCACTCAGCCTATTCCAAGTCATTATGTGCCCAATGCTATCACTCGTGCTTATCCATTGGCAGGCAATACTCGTGCCCCTCTTCAAGCCAACACAGAAAGCACTGTTGCTCAAAGGCCTCGGAAGTGCTCTCGTGTTCTAAATGACCGAGAACTTATCGCACTTCATCAAAAGCAAGATAAGCATCATGACTGGCTGAAGCGTCAAATGCATAGTCTCTTGGTGGATGTCAATCGCATTTGTAATCTTGCCACCAAGAACACATTTGTCTCCCATGAAGCCTGTCGGCGATCTTGGAAGAGTTTGACACTTCTATGCTCTGAAAATGATTTAAGAGCGGATGGCTTCACTGAGAGATATAAGTTTGATTCAACGCCTCCAAGGAATGCAGTTCTGCGATGGACTCCATCTCTTGAAGACTCTGAATACTCCTCTTCAGCGGCTACTGTAAATGCCAGAGTCATCGAGGATGAAGATGATGTGACTTCTCCAACGTCTGCATCGCCACATATCGACACTGCGCCGAGTTCTTCTGCACCACCAAACGCCAATGACGACCCTGCTGCTTCACCTACTCCCTCTGGGAATGAGTAGAAGCTCTATGTCTTCAAACCTTTTTGGTCCTTACCGACAAAAGGGGGAGAAACATATGAGTTGATAGTCTTCAAGCGGGTCCATATGGGCGGTTGCTTTATATTTTTGCCTAGTGTCTACAACTCTCGCTTTTTGATACATTTGGTTCTTTGAGTTGTAACACTTAAACTCGATGGTCGTCGCTACTTATTTGCTATTCTGTGATGCGATGATAAATTCCGCATGTGCGATGATAACTTCCGCACTTAGGTCATTTTGCAGACGTCCATTTTTCATTATGCATGTCATTATCTTTGATATATCCTTTCATGCATGATGAATTGTCTTCATAAGTAAAAGAGGAGATCCGCAAGTACAACCAGCCATGTTCATTTGCATTCAAAAGCGAATACTTATATGCACATCTTCAGGGGGAGCCTTTCTGCTACTTACGAAGACAATACCCTATCCTTTACAATTTCACATATTTTATTCCCCGTTGAAAACTTCAACCAGTTTGTCATCAATCACCAAAAAGGGGGAGATTGTAAGTGCATCTAGTGCCACCCCTAGTTGGTTTTGGAGTATTGACGACAAACCTGGTTGAGGGACTAATGTGTTTGTGAGAATTGCAGGATAACACAGGTAGAAGTCCCTCATTGATTCGGTTTTCCTACCAGAGATGACCCCTAAAAATGTATGAAGACATTGAAGTCAAAGGTGGTATGTGAAGACATTCACATTGAAGACTATGACAAGAGAAGACATCGCGTGAAGACTATGGAGCGCGAAGACTTAGTTGTTTCATCGTTCTTTTTCTTCTTTGTTGAGTCATAGGAACCACTGTAGTGTTAAGTGGGGTCCAAGTAAACCAGTCAGAATGACTGAAGTGATGCTTAACCAAAATCCTATGTCTTCGAGCGAAGACAATGAGAGCAAATCTTATCCAGAGCTGGATAAGTCAGCTTTGCTTGTAGCTCAAGTAAAGTTGCCATGTGTGTTTGAAATCTGACCGTTGGAACACGTGTCAGTTCCTTAGTGACCCAGGGTCATTTCGGACAAAACAGGTCGGGTTGCCTAGTGGCTATAAATAGCCCACCCCCTACACCATAAATTGGTTGGCTGCTCAGAGTTAGTGCACGGCTTTTGTCGTTTGAGAGCAACCCACCTCGAAGCCTTTGAGAGAGAAATCCTTGCGAGGACAAAGCCCTAAACACCCAGAGCCAAAGAGTGTTAGGCATCACTTAAGTCTTCTTGTCTGTGTGATCTGAAGACTTATTACACTTGAGGACTATGAATCCTCCAGCTGGTTAGGCGTCGCGTTCTGAGCATCCAAGATTCATTGTGGATCGCCGGTGAACGAAGTCTGTGAAGGGTTGGAAGTCTACCTTGAAGACTTACCAGAGTAATTGGGCAAGGACTGGGTGTCCTTAGCTCAAGGGGAATAAACTGAAGACGCGGTCTTCTGAGTTGAATCTCAGCCTTCCTAACCAGACGTACAGTTGTCACAGCTGTTGGGGAACGTAGTAATTTCAAAAATTTCCTACGCACACGCAAGATCATGGTGATGCATAGCAACAAGAGAGGAGAGTGTTGTCTACGTACCCTCGTAGACCGAAAGCGGAAGAGTTAGCACAACGCGGTTGATGTAGTCGTACGTCTTCACGGCCCGACCGATCAAGCACCAAAACTACGGCACCTCCGAGTTCTAGCACATGTTCAGCTTGATGACGATCCCCGGACTCCGATCCGGCAGAATGTCGGGGAAGAGTTCCGTCAGCACGACGGCGTGGTGACGATCTTGATGTTCTACCGTCGCAGGGCTTCGCCTAAGCACCGCTACAATATTATCGAGGATTATGGTGGAGGGGGGCACTGCACACGGCTAAGAGATCAATGATCAATTGTTGTGTCTACGGGGTGCCCCCTGCCCCCGTATATAAAGGAGCAAGGGGGGAGGCAGCCGGCCTAGGAGGAGGGCACGCCAAGGGGGGAGTCCTACTCCCACCGGGAGTAGGACTCCTTCTTCCCTTGTTGGAGTAAGAGAGAAGGAAAGAGGGGGAGAGGAACAAGGAAAAGGGGGCTGCACCCCTTGTCCAATTCGGACCAGAGGGGGGGCGCGCGCCTCCTTCCTTTTGGCCTCTCTCCTCTATTCCCGTATGGCCCAATAAGGCCCATATACTCCCCGGCGAATTCCCGTAACTCTCCGGTACTCCAAAAAATACTCGAATCACTCGGAACCTTTCCAATGTCCGAATATAGTCGTCCAATATATCGATCTTTATGTCTCGACCATTTCAAGACTCCTCGTCATGTCCCCGATCTCATCCAGGTCTCCGAACTCCTTTGGTATATCAAAACTCATAAACTCATAATATAACTGCCATCGAAACCTTAAGCATGCGGACCCTACGGGTTCGAGAACAATGTAGACATGACCGAGACACGTCTCCAGTCAATAACCAATAGAGGAACCTGGATGCTCATATTGGCTCCCACATATTCTACGAAGATCTTTATCGGTCAAACCGCATAACAACATACGTTGTTCCCTTTTCATCGGTATGTTACTTGCCCGACATTCCATCGTCAGCATCTCAATACCTAGTTCAATCTCGTTACCGGCAAGTCTCTTTACTCGTTTCGTAATACATCATCTCGCAACTAACTCATTAGTTGCAATGCTTGCAAGGCTTAGGTGATGTGCATTACCGAGAGGGCCCAGAGATACCTCTCCGACAATCGGAGTGACAAATCCTAATCTCGAAATACGCCAACCCAACAAGTACCTTCGGAGACACCTGTAGAGCACCTTTATAATCACCCAGTTACGTTATGACGTTTGGTAGCACACAAATTGTTCCTCTGATAAACGGGAGTTGCATAATCTCATAGTCATAGGAACATATATAAGTCATGAAGAAAGCAATAGCAACAAACTAAATGATCAAGTGCTAAGCTAACGGAATGGGTCAAGTCAATCACATCATTCTCCCAATGATGTGATCCCATTAATCAAATGACAACTCATGTCTATGGTTAGGAAACATAACCATCTTTGATCAACGAGCTAGTCAAGTAGAGGCATACTAGTGACACTCGGTTTGCCTATGTATTCACACATGTATTATGTTTCCGGTTAATACAATTCTAGCATGAATAATAAACATTTCTCATGATAGAAGGAAATAAATAATAACTTTTATTATTGCCTCTAGGGCATATTTCCTTCAACAGCTACTGGAACTGGTCCAACAAATCATTATCTTCAACGAGCCACCGGTTCTATCCTTCCCATCTCTTTATTTGCAGATTGGTCCCTGTGAAGTCATTGCCTGTTTGCATTATCTATTTGTCTTCACTGTGTGACTGCTTGTTCTGATTGGCTTCATACTATCTTCCATCCTGATCTATACTGCCTAGCTGCTATTAGTCTTTGTGCTTTCATTTCATTGAATACTTGACTGTGGCTTGCTTAGTGTAGTCTACCTTCAGCTACATGATATTAGGTTTATTTCTATCGTTTGTCTTCTAAACTTCCATGTTTTGAAGACTTTTATAAAAATCGCCTATTCACCCCCCTCTAGTCGATCACTAGCACTTTCAATTGGTATCAGAGCAAGGTACTCCCTTGTTCTGTGTGATTCGGTTTAACCACCTGGAGTTTTAGCTATGTCGACTGTAGGGATAATCAAAATCTCCGTTGCGTGCCCAGTCTTCGATGGAACTGAATATCCCTACTGGAAGAATAAGATGCGCATGCATCTGGAAGCCATTGATGTCGACCTCTAGTATGTCGTCAAGAATGGCATTCCCAAGGCTGGTGAATGTGTCACCGTTGCTGATGTCAAGAAGTTTGTTCAACTGGATTCCACTGCCAAGAACATCATCTGTGGTCATCTGACCAAAGGATAGTATGGCCGTGTGAGTGCTCTGGAAACATCCAAGCTAGTCTGGGACTGGCTCTCCAAGGTTAACAAAGGCGTCTCAACCCAGAGAGATCAAAGAATTAGTGTCCTTCGCAACCTCTTCAACCGCTTCAAGAGAAACGACAATGAGAATGTTCAGCTCACGTTTGATCGACTCACTATCATCACAAATGAGCTTCAAGCCTTCGGCGCCACTAAGATCACCAAGCATGAAGTTGTCAAGACACTCCTGAGATCACTTGACAGCTCGTTTGACACCCTAGCCCTGATGATTCAAGAACGCCCTAACTTCAAGACACTCGATCCGTCTGACATACTTGAAAGGCTCAACACACATGAGTTTCAGCTTTCTGAGAAAAGAGACATCTACGGTCCCAACTATGGACGAACTCGTGCTTTGAAGGCAAAAGTTGTTTCCTCATCTGAAGAAGAATCTGATTGCAGTTCTGATGATCCTGAAGACATTGGAAAGGAGCTTGCTATGCTTGTGAAGAAGTTCAAGAAATTCACCAAGAAGAAAGGCTTCAGAAAGTCCTCACGATCTAGCTCAAGGAATGATGAAGCTTCTGCTCATGACTACAAGAAGAGAACATGCCACAAGTGCAAGAAACCTGGTCACTACATCTCTGAGTGTCCGCGGTGGGACAATGAGAACAACAACAAGAAGAAGAGCAAGGAATATGATTCTGACGACAAGAAGAAGAAAAAATACTCAAAGTCTTCTTCCAAGTCTTCATAAAAGTCTTCATCACACAAGAAGAGCTCATCTGGCAAGGCTCGCGCGTTTGTTGGCACGGAAATGGATTCAGAGGAGGAGTCTGCTTCTGAGGAGGCGGAGGTGGAGTGTGAGGAGGAGTCCGATTCTGGCGTTGCAAGTCTGGCTACAGCTTACGTATCCAAGTCCATCTTCAACATTGAAGACAATGACTTTATCACCGACGCCGATGCTAATGACAAGGACAACTCCGCTCCCACCTACTGTTTCATGGCACGCGGTGCCAAGGTAAAATCATGCACTACTCAGGGTCATTTTGGACAAAACAGGTCGGGTTGCCGAGTGGCTAGAAATAGCCCACCCCTACACCATAAATTGGTTGGCTGCTCAGAGTTAGTGCACGGCTTTTGTCGTTTGAGAGCAACCCACCTTGAAGCCTTTGAGAGAGAAATCCTTGCGAGGACAAAGCCCTAAACACCTAGAGCCAAAGAGTGTTAGGCATCACTTATTCTTGTTTGTGTGATCTGAAGACTTATTACACTTGAGGACTGTGAATCCTCCAGCTGGTTAGGCGTCGCGTTCTGAGCATCCAAGATTCATTGTGGATCGCCGGTGAACGAAGTCTATGAAGGTTTGGAAGTCTACCTTGAAGACTTACCAGAGTAATTGGGCGAGGACTGGGTGTCCTTAGCTCAAGGGGAATAAGGTGAAGACGCGGTCTTCTGAGTTGAATCTCAGCCTCCCTAACCGGACGTACAGTTGTCACAACAACTAGAACTGGTCCAACAAATCATTATCTTCAACGAGCCGCGGTTCTATCCTTCCCATCTCTTTATTTGCAGATTGGTCCCTGTGAAGTCATTGCCTGTTTGCATTATCTATTTGTCTTCACTGTGTGACTTCTTGTTCTGATTGGCTTCATACTAACTTCCATCCTGATCTATACTGCCTAGCTGCTATTAGTCTTTGTGCTTTCATTTCATTGAATACTTGACTATGGCTTGGTTAGTGTAGTCTACCTTCCGCTGCATGGTATTAGGTTTATTTCTATCGTTTGTCTTCAAAACTTCCATGTTTTGAAGACTTTCGTAAAAATCGCCTATTCACCCCCCTCTAGTCGATCACTAGCACTTTCACAAGGCCTATTGAAGGAATGGCCATTTGACTTTATCGTACGCTTTTTCGAAATCCACTTTGAAAACAACCCCGTCTAGTTTTTCATGTGAATTTCATGGAGCGTTTCATGAAGGACCACAACCCCTTCTAGGATGTTTCTGTCCGGCATGAAAGCAGTTTAGGACGGCTGTACCACAGAGTGCGCAATCTGTGTAAGTCTATTGGTCCCAACCTTGGTGAAAATTTTGAAACTTACATTAAGAAGACAAATCAGCATGAACTGCTCAATTCTCACGTTCTCTGTTTTCTTAGGAAGCAAAGTTATCCTTCCAAAATTCAAATGAAACAACTGAAGCTGCCCAGAGAATAAATCATGGAACATCGGTGTCAAATCCCCTTTAATAATATGCTAGAACTTTTTATAAAACTCTGCCGGAAAACCATCCGTCCCTGGAGCTTTATTGTTCTTTATTTGTGAAATAGCGTTAAACACCTCTTTCTCCGAAAATGGGGCGGTCAAAATATCATTCTCATCCGCAGCAAGTTGTGGAACATCCTCAACCCTCGACTCATCCATGGATACAAAATTATCCTTCGGAGGCCCAAACAGCTGCTTGTAGTAATTGGAAATGTATAATTTTATGTTTTCCTGTCCTAAAATCGTCCCCTCATCTTGCTCAAGCTGAAAATTTCTTTTCTTTCGGTGCTTGCCATTTGCGATCATGTGAAAGAATTGCGTGTTATTGTCCCGTTGGACAATTTTGCGAACCTTAGCTCGCAATGCCCACTTCAATTCCTCCTATCGCAGGAGTTCTTTCAATCTCATTTCCACGTCCATTTTAGTTTCCAACTCCTTGTTCCCAAGAATTGTGGACTCGGCTTTTAATTCTAGGGACTGAATAAGTATAAGGAGCCTTTCCTTTTCAACCTTATAAATCCCACTCAGATGCTTAGCCCACATATCAACTTCTTAAATGCCTTATCTTATTCTGCCATATATCAACCGGCATTCTCCCTCCAGCATCTTGATATGTCCATTTTGCATCATGATTTTATATCAATATTTATTACATTATGGGTTGTTATTACACATTATGTCACAATACTTATGCCTATTCTTTCTTATTTTACAAGGTTTACATAAAGAGGGAGAATACCAGCAGCTAGGATCCTGGGCTGGAAAAGGAGCAAATATCAGAGACCTATTCTGCACAGCTCCAAAAGTCTTGAAACTTCACGGAAGACGTTTTCCAAATATATAAAAAGTACCGAGAGCAAGAACTTCACCAAGGGGGCCACACCCTGCCCACGAGGGTGGGGGGCGCGCCCTACCCCTCTGGGCGCACCCCCCTACCTCGTGGGCCCCCCTGGTGGCCCTCCGGTGGCCATCTTCTGCTATATGGAGTCTTTCGATGGGAAAAAATCATAAGCCATCTTCTCGGACGAAACTCCGCCGCCACAAGGCGGAACCTTGGCGGAACCAATCTAGGGCTCTGGCGGAGCTGTTCTGCCGGGGAAACTTCCCTCCCAAAGGGGGAATTCATCGCCATCGTCATCACCAACGCTCCTCTCATTGGGAGAGGGCAATCTCCATCAACATCTTCATCAACAACATCTCCTCTCAAAACCCTAATTCATCTCTTGTATCCAATTCTTGTCTTCAAATCCGGGATTGGTGCTAGTAGGTTGATAGTAGTGCTAATTACTCCTTGTAGTTGATGCTAGTTGGTTTAATTGGTGGAAGATCAAATGTTCAGATCCTATATGCATATTAATAACCCTCTGATTATGAACATGTTTATGCTTTGTGAGTAGTTACTTTTGTTCCTGAGGACATGGGAGAAGTCTTGCTATTAGTAGTCATGTGAATTTGGTAAGGAAAAATTTATATAGTGTGCTGAAATTTACTGTCACTTGTTACTATGGAAAGCAATCCTCTGAGGAGCTTGTTTGGGGTATCTTCACCCCGACTAGTAGAGCAAAGAGTTGCTCCTCAACCTACTGAACCTACTGAAAATGAAAATGAAAATGAAAATGTCTGCTTTGAAGTTCCTTCGGGTATGATAGAAAAACTGCTAGCTAATCCTTTTTTAGGAGATGGAACAAAACATCCTGATGAACATCTGATATATGTGGATGAAGTTTGTGGATTATTTAAGCTTGCAGGTGTACCCGGAGATGTTGTTAAGAAGAAAGTCTTCCCTTTATCTTTGAGGGGAGATGCATCGACATGGTATAGGCTATGTGATGATATGGGGTCTTGGAATTACAAATGATTGAAATTGGAATTTCATCAGAAGTTTTATCCTATGCATCTTGTTCATCATGATCGCAATTATATATATAATTTTTGGCCTCATGAAGGAGAAAACATCGCTCAAGCTTGGGGGAGGCTTAAATCAATGTTATATTCATGCCCCAATCATGAGCTCTCAAGAGAAATGATTATTCAAAAATTTTATGCTTGGCTTTGTGGTAACAATCGCACCATGCTTGATACTTCTTGTGTTGGCTCTTTCATGATGAAGACTATTGAATTCAAATGGGATTTATTGGAAAGAATTAAACGCAACTCTGAAGATTGGGACCTCGACAATGGTAAGGAGTCAGGTATGACACCTAGTTTTGATTGTGTTAAATCTTTTATGGATACCGATATTTTTCGTAAATTAAGCACTAAATATGGACTTGACTCTGAGATAGTAGCTTCTTTTTGTGAATCTTTTGCTACTTATGTTGATCTCCCCAAGGAGAAGTGGTTTAAATATCATCCTCTCATAGAAGTAAAAATAGCTGCACCTATTAAAGTTGAAGAAAAGATTGTCACTTAAAATGATCCTATTGTCCCTACTGCTTATGTTGAGAAAGCACCGTTCCCTGTTAGGATAAAGGACCATGCCGAAGCTTCAACTGTAGTTCGTAAAAGCAATATTAAAACATATACACCTCCTGAGCAAGTTAAAGTTGAACCTAATATTGCTATTGTTAAAGATCTCTTGTCTAATAATATAGATGGGCATGTTATTTATTTCTGTGATGAAACTTCTAGAATTGCTAAACCCTATGATAAAGATAAACCGAGAGATGTGGTAGGCTTGCCTGTTATCTCTGTTAAAATAGGAGATCATTATTATCATGGCTTGTGTGATATGGGTGCTAGTGCTAGTTCAATACCTTATTCCTTATACAAAGAAGTTATGCATGATATTGCACCTGCTGAGATGGAAGATATTGATGTCACAATTAAACTTGCCAATAGAGATACTATTCCACCAATGGGAATTGTTAGAGATGTTGAAGTCTTGTGTGGGAAAACTAAATATCCTGCTGATTTTCTTGTTGTTGGTTCCCCACAAGATAGCTTTTGTTCCGTTATATTTCGTAGACCCTTCTTAAATACTGTTAAATCTACCATGGATTGCAGAAGGGATGTTGTTACTATCGGTTTAGATGATATGACTCATGAATTTAATTTCTCTAAATTTAGTAGACAACACCGTGAAGAAGAATTACCTAGTAAGGATGAAATTATTGGTCTTTCTTCTATTGCCGTACCTCCTAGTGATCCTTTAGAACAATATTTGCTAGACCATGAAAATGACATGTTTATGAATGAAAGAATGGAAATAGATGAAGTATTCTTTAAACAGGAACCTATCCTGAAAAACAATTTACCTGTTGAAATCCTAGGGGATCCTCCTCCACCCAAGGGTGATCCCGTGTTTGAGCTTAAACCATTACCTGATACACTTAAATATGCTTATCTTGATGAGAAAAAGATATATCCTGTTATTATTAGCGCTAACCTTTCAGAGCATGAGGAAGAGAGATTATTGAAAACTCTGAAGAAGCACCGTGCTGCTATTGGGTATACTCTTGATGATCTTAAGGGCATTAGTCCCACTCTATATCAACATAAAATTAATTTGGAAGAAGATGCTAAACCAGTTCGTGATCATCAACGCCGGCTGAATCCTAAAATGAAAGTAGTGGTAAGAAAGGAGATACTAAAGCTCCTTGAGGCAGGTATAATTTATCCCATTGCTGATAGTCAGTGGGTAAGTCGTGTCCATTGTGTCCCTAAGAAGGGAGGTATTACTGTTGTTCCTAATGATAAACATGAGTTGATCCCTCAAAGAATTGTTATAGGTTATAGGATGGTAATTGATTTCCGCAAATTAAATAAGGCTACTAAAAAGGATCATTACCCCTTACCTTTTATCGATCAAATGCTAGAAAGATTTTCCAAACATACACATTTTTGCTTTCTAGATGGTTATTCTGGTTTCTCTCAAATACCTGTGTCGGCCAAAGATCAATCAAAGACTACTTTTACTTGCCCTTTTGGTACTTTTTCTTATAGACGTATGCCTTTTGGTTTATGTAATGCACTTTCTAACTTTCAAAGATGCATGATGACTATATTCTCTGACTTTTGTGAAAAGATTTGTGAGGTTTTCATGGATGATTTTTCCGTCTATGGATCTTCTTTTGATGATTGCTTCAGCAACCTTGATCGAGTTTTGCAAAGATGTGAAGAAACTAATCTTGTCTTGAATTGGGAAAAGGGCCACTTTATGGTTAATGAAGGTATTGTCTTGGGGCATAAAGTTTCTGAAAGAGGTATTGAAGTTGATAAAGCCAAGGTTGATGCTATTGAAAAGATGCCATGTCCCAAGGACATCAAAGGTATAAGAAGTTTCCTTGGCCATGCCGGTTTTTATAGGAGGTTCATTAAGGGATTGTCAGAAATTTCTCGGCCTTTGACTAATTTATTACAAAAAGATATACCATTTGTCTTTGATGATGATTGTGTAGAAGCATTTGAAATACTTAATAAAGCATTGATCTCTGCACCTATTGTTCAGCCACCTGATTGGAATTTACCCTTTGAAATTATGTGTGATGCTAGTGATTATGTTGTAGGTGCTGTTCTAGGACAAAGAGTTGATAAGAAACTAAATGTTATTCAATATGCTAGCAAAACCCAAGACAATGCTCAAAGAAATTATGCTACTACTAAAAAGGAATTCTTAGCAATTGTATTTGCTTGTGATAAGTTCAGTCCTTATATTGTTGATTCTAAAGTAACTATTCACACTGATCATGCTGCTATTAAATATCTTATGGAAAATAAAGATGCTAAACCTAGACTTATTAGATGGGTTCTCTTGCTACAAGAATTTGACTTACATATTGTTGATAGAAAGGGAGCTGAGAACCCCGTTGCAGAAAACTTGTCTAGGTTAGAAAATGTGCTTGATGACCCACTACCTATTGATGATAGCTTTCCTGATGAGCAATTAAATGTCATAAATGCCTCTCATACTGCTCCATGGTATGCTGATTATGCTAATTACATTGTTGCTAAGTTTATACCACCTAGTTTCACATACCAGCAAAAGAAAAAGTTCTTCTATGATTTGAGGCATTACTTTTGGGATGACCCACATCTTTATAAATAAGGAGTAGATGGTATTATTAGACGTTGTGTACCTGAGCATGAACAGGAACAGATCCTACGCAAGTGTCACTCCGAAGATTATGGAGGACACCATGCTGGAGATAGGACTGCACATAAGGTATTGCAATCTGGTTTTTATTGGCCTACTCTCTTCAAGGATGCCCGTAAGTTTGTATTATCTTGTGATGAATGCCAAAGAATTGGTAATATTAGTAGACGTCAAGAAATGCCTATGAATTATTCACTTGTATTGAACCATTTGATGTTTGGGGCTTTGACTATATGGGACCCTTTCCTTCCTCTAATGGATATACACATATTTTAGTTGTTGTTGATTACGTTACTAAGTGGGTAGAAGCTATTCCAACTAGTAGTGTTGATCATAACACTTCTATTAAAAGGGAAAACTTTGTTTTTGCCACTCTAGCTTTTGCCCACTTTGCTTATGCCCCTCTAGAATTTGACATTTCACTTTTGCCACTCTTAGCTTCTGACAATATATCACTTTTGCCATTCCGTGGCAAAAACGATAATTTTTCATTTCATTTTTGCCACTCTTAGCTTTTGCCAAGTATCATAATTGCCACTCTGAAAATTTTGCTTTTGCCACGGAATGGCAAAAGTGATATATTGTCAAAAGCTAAGAGTGGCAAAAGTGCAATGTCAAATTCTAGAGTGGCATAAGTAAAGTGGGCAAAAGTTAGAGTGGCAAAAACAAAGTTTTCCCCTATTAAAATGCTTAAAGAAGTTATTTTTCCAAGATTTGCAGTCCCTAGATATTTAATGACTGATGGTGGTTCACATTTTATTCATGGTGCTTTCCGTAAAATGCTTGATAAATATGATGTTAATCATAGAATTGCATCTCCTTATCACCCTTAGTCTAGTGGTCAAGTAGAATTGAGTAATAGAGAACTCAAATTAATTTTGCAAAAGACTGTCAATAGGTCTAGAAATAATTGGTCCAAGAAACTTGATGATGCATTATGGGCCTATAGAACTGCATATAAAAATCCTATGGGCATGTCTCCGTATAAAATGGTTTATGGAAAAGCATGTCACTTACCTCTCGAACTAGAACACAAGGCTTATTGGGCTATTAAAGAACTCAACTATGATTTTAAACTTGCCGGTGAGAAGAGGTTATTTGATATTAGCTCACTTGATGAATGGAGAACCCAAGCCTATGAAAATGCCAAGTTGTTTAAAGAAAAGGTTAAAAGATGGCATGACAAAAGGATACAAAAGCGTGAGTTTAATGTAGGTGATTATGTATTTCTATACAACTCTCGTTTAAGATTTTTTGTAGGAGAACTTCTCTCTAAATGGGAAGGTCTATCGTTCCGGTGCCATAAAAATCAACAACTTCGAAGGCACAAATCCGAAGGTGGTAAACGGTCAAAGAATCAAACACTATATCTCAGGTAATCCCATAAATGTTGAAACCAATGTCATTGAAACCGTAACCCCAGAGGAATACATAAGGGACACTTTCTGGAACGTTTCAGACTCCGAAAAGGAATAGGTATGTGGTACGGTAAGTAAACCGACTCCAAAACAGTTTTTAAGGCAATATTTCTTTGTTTTGGAATATTTAGAAAAATAGAAAAATAAGAAGCAGTTCGGGAAGGACACGAGGCCTCCACGAGGGTGGAGGGCGCGCCCTACCCTACTGGGCGCGCCCCCTACCTCGTGGGCACCTCGTGTGCTCTCGGACTCCGTTTTCATACACGACACGTATTTTGGTTGGTAAAAATTCATTATATAATCTCCCAGGGGTTTTGACTCCCGTATCACGCAAAAATCTCCTGTCTTTGTTTCGAGCTATTTTTCTGACAGATCCAAGTTGTCATGTCATCTTCAAGTGCACCCAAGGACCAGTTCTTCGAGAAGGTCATCAACCCCTACCTCGCAGAAGTGTTGCAACACCCTCAAACCATAGAGATGTGTGAGGGGTTGTTGCACATCCGCGATGCTGAGGGACCAAGGAAGACCGGAAGCACGGAGGCCAGGCTCGAGGCATTGGAGCAATAAGTTTTCAAGTGTCAGGAGATGGTGGAGCGTGGACTTGATTCCAATCACATTATGATCACGGAGTTCACCAACAACCACAAGCTAAACGTCAAGGACATTGGGGAGGCCATCTTCAAGCTTTATGAGAAAATCGAGCACCTCCAAGCCCAGATTTATGACCTGCAAAACCAAAACTGTGAGTATGAATATAGAGTCAAGAGGATGAGTTTGGCTGCAGATTTAAGGCTTCAGGAGACTCGATCATCCTTCTATGATGGTGAGCCTATGCCCTGGAAGAAGGACGACAAGCCTATGCCATCAACAAAATCACCACCGTCTCCACGAACAAAGAAGAATTGAGTATCTGGTATGGGCACTCCACTTGGCAACTGCCAAGCTTGGGGGAGTGCCCCGGTATCGTATCACCATCACCTTATCTTTACCGTTTTTGTTAGTTCGATCCTTTTGATAATTTCTTGATCTAGTAGAATAAAAGTTCTTAGTATGATCTAGTTGTGAGTTTTGCTTTATTATCCTTCTATGTAATCGAGTCTGTGAGCTATATAATAAAGATTAGTGTTGAGTCAAGGGCTTGACTATCTTGCCATGATCCTAAGTGAATAAAAGAAAAGAGAAAGAAATAAAAAGAAACAAAGAGATCATGTGAGTTTTATGGAGAGTAATGAGCTCACATAGAAAAAGTATGATGAATAAATTTTTTTGAGGGTTGACAAACATAAAGTAATAAAGAAAGAGAGGTCTTCACATATAAATATACTATCATGGACATCTTTAATGATTGTGAGCACTCATTAAAATATGACATGCTAAAGAGTTGACGTTGGACAAGGAAGACAACGTAATGGGTTATGTTTTCTTACATCTGAGATAAATTATATTGTCTTGGATCCTCCAACATGTTGAGCTTGCCTTTCTCCCTCATGCATGCTAGCCAAATTCATTGCACCAAGTAGAAATACTACTTGTGCTTCCAAATACCCTTAAACCAGTTTTGCCATGAGAGTCCACCATACCTATCTATGGATTGAGTAAGATCCTCCAAGTAAGTTGTCATCGGTGCAAGCAATAAAAATTGCTCTCTAAATATGTATGACTTATTAGTGTGGGAGAAAATAAGATTTATACGATCATGTGATATGGAAGAAATAAAAGCGACAGACTGCATAATAAAGGTCCATATCACAAGTGGCAATATAAAGTGACGTTCTTTCGCATTAAGATTTTGTGCATCCAACCATAAAAGCGCATGACAACCTCTGCTTCCCTCTGCGAAGGGCCTATCTTTTACTTTCATCTCCTACATTTCATAAGAGTCATGGTGATCTTCACCCTTCCTTTCTAAATTTTATCCTTTGGCAAGCACAATATGTTGGAAAGATCCTAGTATATATGGCTAATTGGATGTGAGTTTTCATGAACTATTACCGTTGACATTACCCTTGAGGTAAAACATTGGGAGGCAAAACTATAAGTCCCTATCTTTCTCTGTGTCCGATTAAAACTCCATATCCATAAGTATCGCGTGAGTGTTGATACGTCCATTTTGCATCATGCTTTTATATCAATATTTATTGCATTATGGGCTGTTATTACACATTATGTCACAATACTTATGCATATTCTCTCTTATTTTACAAGGTTTACATAAAGAGGGAGAATGCCGGCAGCTGGGATTCTGGTCTGGAAAAGGAGCAAATATTAGAGACCTATTCTGCACAGCTCCAAAATTCCTGAAACTTCACGGAAGATGTTTTCCAAATATATAAAAAATACTGAGAGCAAGAACTTCACTAGGGGGCCACACCCTGCCCACGAGGGTGGGGGGCGCGCCCTACCCCCTGGGCGCACCCCCCTACCTCATGGGCCCCCAGGTGGCCCTCCGGTGGCCATCTTCTGCTATATGAAGTCTTTCGATGGGAAAAAAATCATAAGCCATCTTCTCAGACGAAACTCTGCCGCCATGAGGCGGAACCTTGGCGATCATAAGCCATCTTCTCAGACGAAACTCCGCCGCCATGAGGCGGAACCTTGGCGGAACCAATCTAGGGCTCTGGCGGAGCTGTTCTGCTGGGGAAACTTCCCTCCCGGAGGGGGAAATCATCGCCATCGTCATCACCAACGCTCCTCTCATCGGGAGAGGGCAATCTCCATCAACATGTTCATCAGCACCATCTCATCTCAAAACCCTAGTTCATCTCTTGTATCCAATTCTTGTCTCTAAGTTCGAGATTGGTGCTAGTAGGTTGCTAGTAGTGTTAATTACTCCTTGTAGTTGATGCTAGTTGGTTCAATTGGTGGAAGATCATATGTTCAGATCCTATATGCATATTAATACCCCTCTGATTATGAACATATTTATGTTTTGTGAGTAGTTACTTTTGTTCATGAGGACATGGGAGAAGTCTTGCTCTTAGTAGTCATGTGAATTTGGTATTTGTTCGATATTTTGATGAGATGTATGTTGTCTCTCCTCTAGTGGTGTTATGTGAACGTCGACTACATGACATTTCACCATTATTTGGGCCTAGAGGAAGGCATTGGGAAGTAATAAGTAGATGATGGGTTGCTAGAGTGACAGAAGCTTAAACCCTAGTTTATGCGTTGCTTCGTAAGGGGCTGATTTGGATCCATATGTTTCATGCTATGGTTAGGTTTACCTTAATACTTTTGTTGTAGTTGCGGATGCTTGCAATAGAGGTTAATCAAAAGTGGGATGCTTGTCCAAGTAAGGACAGTACCCAAGCACCGGTCCACCCACATACCAAAATTATCAAAGTACCGAACACGAATCATATGAACGTGATGAAACCTAGCTTGACGATATTCCCATGTGTCCTCGGGAGCGCTTTACATCATATAAGAGTTTGTCCAGGCTTGTCCTTTGTTACAAAAAGGATTGGGCCACCTTGCTGAACCTTATTTACTTTTGTTACTTGTTGCTCGTTACAAATTATCTTATCACAAAACTATCTGCCACCACTTATTTCAGTACTTGCAGAGAATACCTTGCTGGAAACCGCTTATCATTTACTTTTGCTCCTCATTGGGTTCGACACTCTTACTTATCGAAAGGACTACGATAGATCCCCTATACTTGTGGTTCATCAAGACTCTTTTCTGGCGCCGTTGCCGGGGAGTGAAGCGCCTTTGGTAGGTGGAATTTGGTAAGGAAAAATTTATATAGTGTGCTGAAATTTACTGTCACTTGTTACTATGGAAAGCAATCCTCTGAGGAGCTTGTTTGGGGTATCTTCACCCCGACTAGTAGAGCAAAGAGTTGCTCCTCAACCTACTGAACCTACTGAAAATGAAAATGAAAATGAAAATGTCTGCTTTGAAGTTCCTTCGGGTATGATAGAAAAACTGCTAGCTAATCCTTTTTAGGAGATGGAACAAAACATCCTGATGAACATCTGATATATGTGGATGAAGTTTGTGGATTATTTAAGCTTGCAGGTGTACCCGGAGATGTTGTTAAGAAGAAGGTCTTCCCTTTATCTTTGAGGGGAGATGCATCGACATGGTATAGGCTATGTGATGATATGGGGTCTTGGAATTACAAACGATTGAAATTGGAATTTCATCAGAAGTTTTATCCTATGCATCTTGTTCATCGTGATCGCAATTATATATATAATTTTTGGCCTCATGAAGGAGAAAACATCGCTCAAGCTTGGGGGA
Organism: Triticum urartu; assembly: GCF_003073215.2. Classification (NCBI taxonomy): domain Eukaryota; kingdom Viridiplantae; phylum Streptophyta; class Magnoliopsida; order Poales; family Poaceae; genus Triticum; species Triticum urartu. The sequence goes on from NC_053026.1 coordinate 583,103,666, forward strand.
GGCTTAAATCAATGTTATATTCATGCCCCAATCATGAGCTCTCAAGAGAAATGATTATTCAAAAATTTTATGCTTGGCTTTGTGGTAACAATCGCACCATGCTTGATACTTCTTGTGTTGGCTCTTTCATGATGAAGACTATTGAATTCAAATGGGATTTATTGGAAAGAATTAAACGCAACTCTGAAGATTGGGACCTCGACAATGGTAAGGAGTCAGGTATGACACCTAGTTTTGATTGTGTTAAATCTTTTATGGATACCGATATTTTTCATAAATTAAGCACTAAATATGGACTTGACTCTGAGATAGTAGCTTCTTTTTGTGAATCTTTTGCTACTTATGTTGATCTCCCCAAGGAGAAGTGGTTTAAATATCATCCTCTCATAGAAGTAAAAATAGCTGCACCTATTAAAGTTGAAGAAAAGATTGTCACTTAAAATGATCCTATTGTCCCTACTGCTTATGTTGAGAAACCACCGTTCCCTGTTAGGATAAAGGACCATGCCGAAGCTTCAACTGTAGTTCGTAAAAGCAATATTAAAACATATACACCTCCTGAGCAAGTTAAAGTTGAACCTAATATTGCTATTGTTAAAGATCTCTTGTCTGATAATATTGATGGGCATGTTATTTATTTCTGTGATGAAACTGCTAGAATTGCTAAACCCTGTGATAAAGATAAACCTAGATCGGTGGTAAGCATGCCTGTTATTTCTGTTAAAATAGGAGATCATTGTTATCATGGCTTATGTGATATGGGTGCTAGTGCTAGTGCAATACCTTATTCCTTATACAAAGAAGTTATGCATGACATTGCACCTGCTGAGATGGAAGATATTGATGTCACAATTAAACTTGCCAATAGAGATACTATTTCACCAATGGGAATTGTTACAGATGTTGAAGTCTTGTGTGGGAAAACTAAATATCCTGCTGATTTTCTTGTTCTTGGTTCCCCACAAGATAGCTTTTGTCCCATTTTATTTGGTAGACCCTTCCTAGATACTGTTAATGCTACCATATATTGCAAAAGAGATGCTGTTACTATCGGTTTAGATGATATGACTCATGAATTTAATTTTTATAAATTAAGTAGACAACAGCGTGAAGAAGACTTACCTAGTAAGGATGAAATTATCGGTCTTACTTCTATTGCCGCACCTCCTAGTGATCCTTTAGAACAATACATGCTAGACCATGAAAATGATATGTTTATGAATGAAAGAAGGGAATTAGATGGAGTATTCTTTAAACAGGAACCTATTCTGAAAAACAATTTACCTGTTGAAATCCTAGGGGATCCTCCTCCACCCAAGGGTGATCCCGTATTTGAGCTTAAACCGTGACCTAATACTCTTAAATATGCTTATCTTGATGAGAAAAAGATATATCATGTTATTATTAGTGCTAACCTTTCAGAACATGAAGAAGACAGATTATTGAAAACTCTGAAGAAGCACCGTGCTACTATTGGATATACTCTTGATGATCTTAAGGGCATTAGTCCCACTCTATGTCAACATAAAATTAATTTGGAAGAAGATGCTAAACCAGTTCGTGATCATCAACACCGGCTGAATCCTAAAATGAATGAAGTGGTAAGAAAGGAGATACTAAAGCTCCTTGAGGCAGGTATAATTTATCCCGTTGCTGATAGTCAGTGGGTAAGCCCTGTCCATTGTGTCCCTAAGAAGGGAGGTATTACTATTGTTCCTAATGATAAAGATGAATTGATTCCTCAAAGAATTATTACATGTTATAGGATGGTAATTGATTTCCGCAAATTAAATAAGGCTACTAAAAAGCATCATTACCCCTTACCTTTTATCGATCAAATTCTAGAAAGATTGTCCAAACATACACATTTTTGCTTTCTAGATGGTTATTCTGGTTTCTCTCAAATACTTGTGTCAGCCAAAGATCAATCAAAGACTACTTTTACATGCCCTTTTGGTACTTTTGCTTATAGACGTATGCCTTTTGGTTTATGTAATGCACCTGCTACCTTTCAAAGATGCATGATCGCTATATTCTCTGACTTTTTGTGAAAAGATTTGTGAGGTTTTCATGGACGACTTTTCCGTCTATGGATCTTCTTTTGATGATTGCTTGAGCAACCTTGATCGAGTTTTGCAGAGATGTGAATAAACTAATCTTGTCTTGAAGTGGGAAAAGTGCCACTTTATGGTTAATGAAGGTATTGTCTTGGGTCATAAAGTTTCTGAAAGAGGTACTGAAGTTGATAAAGCCAAGGTTGATGCTATTGAAAAGATGCCATGTCCCAAGGACATCAAAGGTATAAGAAGTTTCCTTGGTCATGCCGATTTTTATAAGAGGTTCATTAAGGACTTCTCAAAAATTTCTGGGCCTCTGACTAATTTATTACAAAAGATATACCATTTGTATTTGATGATGATTGTGTAGAAGCATTTGAAACACTTAAGAAAGCAATGATTTCTGCACCTATTGTTTAGCCACCTGATTGGAATTTACCCTTTGAAATTATGTGTGATGCTAGTGATTATGCTGTAGGTGATGTTCTAGGACAAAGAGTTGATAAGAAACTAAATGTTATTCAATATGCTAGAAAAACTCTAGACAATGCTCAAAGAAATTATGCTACTACTGAAAAAGAATTCTGCTACTACAATGCTCAAAGCACGGCTGGTGTAGACAGCGGTGGGGGCTCCTCTTCCTCCTACTGGTGCGGGTCGTGACGCGGGGCGCGGCCGCTCGGCGAGGACGCCGTGTCGTGGCATGGGGCATGGCGGCGACACCTGGCGTGCGGCAGGGCTACGGCGGCTGCGGGCAACGGAGCAGGCGTGCTGCGATGCTGGCGGCCGCGAGGCCGGGCATGGCTGGGGGCATCCTCCTAGTCGGCTCGCTGGTGCTCCAAATCTGGCGGCACGGGTTGCGGGCTGTGGGCGGCGTGGTCCAGCGGCGGCGGCATTTTCGACTCTGGGCGTTGGTGGTGATGGTTCAGAGGTGTGTGCCCGTCGGTTCTGACGCCTTGTCCTCAGCGGGCGACGCGGGATGGGGGCAGTTGTCCGGCGTGGTTGCTGCTCCGGTGGTGGGTGGCCCCACGGCAGCGGCAGCGGCTGGCATTTCGGCGCCGGCTTGTCCGTAGCTGGCTTGTGTCGGCCTTCAATCCCTCTCCTCATCGTCCGCGCTTCCCTCGTCGAAGGGTCAACCTCCTCCCAGTTGCGGTCTATCGCTCGTCTCGCGTCTGGTGGAGTAGAACCGACCTAGTCTCACGCATGGTGCAGCTGGACCGTCTCGCGCACGATGCAGCAGGACCGAGCTTGTCTCGCACATGGTGCCGCAGGACTAACCTTGTCTCGCGCCCGGTGCTGCAGGAAGGATCGATGGAGGCCAGTTTTGGTTGACCTATTAGGTCTCGGCGCTGGGGGCCGCCCGGGGGTGTGAAAGGCGGGACCTTTCCGCTCGTCTCTTTGGTTGGGGTAGCGGCGGGTCTCGGATGAGGTGTTGTCAAGGTCTTGGATGCCGGGGTGGCGACCTTGGTGGTGGTAGCACGGTGCTCATGGGTTGATCCCGTGGCTTGGTGCTACACGGTGGCCATGGTTGTTTGGGCGGCGTGGTAGCCGGGGTGTGGCGTTCAGTGGCTGAGAGTGTTGGCCGGGGTGAAAACAAGTTCTATCTTCGGATGGACTGGTGACGGCGAAGCTCGTTCCCTTCTTGAAGGCATCTTCGCGGCTCTCATTGCCCGTCGTGCTGCTCCAGGGGAAACTTTGATCCTCGGATCGTGCGGTGGCAGCGCTCCGGTGTCGTATCCTTCTTGAATGCGCCGCCTTGGAGCCCACAGTTCGTCGCATGCGACTTCATCACTTCGCGGTGGCGTGTTCCCTGTTAAAGCCTTCGGTTGTTTTTGGGCTAGGGGTGATGTTACTGCGCTCAGCGCGTATGTATCCTGTCTTGGATGTGTGCGTGTGTTGTGGTGGCGTGCGTTTGTATTGGATTGTTGATGATCGTTGCTCTATATATAAAGCGGGGTTGAATCCTTTTTCAGTATATATACTAACATTAATCTAAGAGTACACTATAATAAACATAAAACGAGGTGTTTCTTAATAAAAACGGTCTGAAATATAATCACAATCCTCAGCAATGACCTTACCTACGCAACTATCGGAATCCAAAGTTGTATTGATTCCTAGTTCTAACTGAAACAAGCCTTTCAGTAATTGGCCCACCCCGTCCATCTTAGCAGTAACTAGATCACCAGCCTTATAGTAATATACAGTACTACACCAGCTACTCGTACTTCTTCGCTCTATATATCTTCGGCGTAGAGGTCGATCCTCGATCGGTTGGTAGGAACAGGTTACAAGAGGAAACTATCCACACTTCCACGGGTTGTTTTCATGCATGGTATGCATAGGCTTAGTTATATAGTACACTGGAGGCAGCAATGAAAAGTTTTGAGAATGGAGGGCATCGGGATAAATTGCCCAACAATAACTCAATGTAAATCTGAACATCATGCTCGAGCATTTGGGCTCACCCCGTGCTCGTCGTTGCTTGGTTCGGAACAAGACATAACCAAGCTCAGCCGAGCTACCTTTTTGGGCTCTTCCATACATCGAGCCAAGCTTAGCTCAGCTTGGGCTAGCTCACGGGCTAAAGAACTCGTGTGCCAGTAGTCAAAGGTGAGCAATCCTGCAGGCTGCAATTAAACAACCGGTACAAGTGTTGCCCACACTCATAGAATAGGGTTACCTTCCAACTATTCGGTGGGGCCACACCCGTGTGATTCCACTCACCATCGCTGCAAGCCTCCACCTCTCCTCACCTCACCTCTAATATGATAATGTCTCCTCACCTCTAATCGCCAAGGCTTCTGGGAGCATCCATAGCCTCCACGCCTGCTCCCATCGCCACAGCCGCGGCGGTCTTCTTCGAGTCAGTGCCGCGCGGGCAGGTGGATCCAACACGACTGGACCAGCGTCGAGTGCCCGCGGCATCAAATGTGTGAGCGCAGGTAGAGCAGCGTCTCTTGCTGCCAGACGCAATCCGATCGAACAGTTGAAGTGTTGAACTTGAACACCACCAGTGGGTCTTGTTGCCAGTTTGAACAAGACAATGACTCGTGTTGGGTATGGTACATGCATTATAATGAACGAAAATCATCTGATCTGTATGTGGAATGATTAATATGACAGTACATTATAGTGAATGAGAAAACAAGGCGTTTCTACGGTCTGAGATATAATCATGATTCTCAGCCACCAGGGATACAAAGTTGTATTGGTTCCTAGTTATCACTGGAACAAGCTACGCCACCAGTCTGAATATATAGTACTACACTAGCTACACGTATGTATAGTTGTAGTACCACCCAGTTATTGCTAAGTAATTGACTCAACTCTTGCATCTTCACTCACTGCTTCGCTCTATATATCTTCGACGTAGAGGTCAGTCGGTTGGTAGAAACAAGTTACAAGAACTATTCACATGTTGTGTTCATGCATGATACATATGGGCTTGATTATAGACAGCATGAGAAGTTTTGAGAATAGAGGGTATCGGGATAAATTGTCTGAGTATAATCTCACGTAAATCTAGACCAATGGCTTGAACTTGTGGGCCCTTCCCACACTCATCGTGGCTCGATTCAGATAGGGCTTAGACCGACACATAAATAGGTTGCGGCTGGCTACCCTATTGGGCTCGTTTGTATCTCGTGCCAAGCTTAGCTTTGCTTGGGCTAGCTCACAGGCTAAAAAGCTTGTGTCCCGATGGTCTTTGGGCAATCCTGCAGACAAAAATCCACACGCTTCCACCCGTCGCCACCGCAAACCCCTATACATCTCGTTCGTGCATTTCTTTTCACCTCCACCACCAAGCAAACAACACTCGGCTACAAGTCCCCTCACTCAATTGCACTCGTGTTCTATAAGTTCGGGGGCTTTTCTTGAACCCAAAGTTAGGCCTCCTCCCATGCGTTTGCACTGTTGGGCGTTGACTTGACATGTGTCATGTTTTCCCCCCAATTAACTCTGGGTTTTTTACAGTTCACTCTCAATTTTATATTGTGTTTAGACCACTGAAGAAATAGCATGCTCTAGGGTTCTAAGCAATGCCACGCTAGATAATTCCGCGTGCATAAGCGACGTGTCTCTATTAATTCCGTATGCATAACACACATGTCTCCGGTTTCTACTGTGGCCCACTCTTGATTTTTTTTAACATAGTTTTATAATGTGTTCAGACCATTGAAAAAATAGCACACTATGCTCACTGCTAATAGCACGTTCTAGCGTATTTACTCCGGTTCACTCTTGGTTTTTTAATGTACTTCACTCCCAGTTTTATACTATGTTTAGACCATTGAAAAAATAGCACGCTATAGCACCACTAATAACGCGCTCTAGCATTCTAAGCAGTGCCCCCCTAGATAATTATGTGTACATAATCACCTTGTATCTTGTTTTTTCCTTTGCCCCCCTAGATTTGTAGTGTGTTTAGACCACTGAAAAAATAGCACACTACGACACCGCTAATACCACGCTCTAGCGTTTTTCCTCCAATTCACTCTTGTTTTTTTAACATAGTTCACTTTCAGTTTTGTACCATGTTTAGACCGTTGAAAAAATAGCACGCTATAGCACCATTAGTAACATGCTCTAGCGTTCTAAGAAATGCCTCCCTAGATAATTGTGTGTGCATAATCAACGTGTGTCTGGTTTTTCCTCTGGCTCACTCTTCATTTATCTAGAGTGAAGTGCATCCTCGGTTCTCGAACTATTTCGATGGTGTCACGTAGGTCCTCAAACTATGAAAAGTGTCATCTAGGTCCTTGAAAATCATTAAAGTGTAATAAGTGTCTATATATGTGACACCTCTGAAATAGTTCAAGGACCTATGTGACAACATTGAAATAGTTTGAGGACCAAGATAACACACATATTGCACTTTGTGGTCTTGGATGATGATTTTCATAGTTCGAGGTCCTACGTGCCACCTCTGAAATAGTTCGAGGACCTATGATGCATCTAACACAATTCACTCCCAGTTCTATAGTGTGTTTAGACCACTGAAATATAGCACACTACAGCACCGCTAATAGCATGCTCCAACGTTTTGAGCAGTGCCTTACTAAATAAATCAACGTATAATTTCTCGCTAATAGTGCATCTTAAAAGGTGATGCTATTTTGCAGCACGCTAATTTTTTTGTTGGTTTAGACTAGACTAGATGTTTCTCATGAACTTCAGAAACTGAGCAGGTCCCACCCTATCGCTTTATCCTCTCGCATCGATCTGGCGCAACCACATCTTCTTCTCTTCTTCATCCTTCCGGTTCAGATCCACCCCTCCCTATGCACCAGAAGTATTGACTCTCCCATGGCCGTCGAATGAAGCCCGCCTCTCCCATGCCAATAGAGCATTGCATGCCCCTGACCTCACCCACTACACCACGCCTACCCTGGCTGGCTACGGGAGCCAGCGGCCACCGGCATGGATTTCTTGGGATGGGCTGCATAGCATCATGTCTTCACACCCGACCTCACCATCACGCTCTTTATGACAATGTCTCTCCCCGCTGGCCATGGGAGCCAGCACCACGAAGTCGGAAACATCGTTGTCCTCCAGTACCCGACCCTCTCCGTCGACCCTCGTCGGTTTCAGCTACGTCGCCCACCCTACCTCGGTCATGTCCCTGGCTCCCCGGCTCCAGGACCTTGCCTCGCCCACTTCCACCTTGTCGACCGCCTCCACTACATTGCGACTGCTGCGTCCCCGACTTCAACTCCGGTAACCTCTTCCTCCTATTCGACCACATGCGATTTTTCCCTCGCTGGGACATGCGCCCCTACTTCCTATGTGTTTTGGTGTAAGTAATGTTTGGCTAGTTTCAGAGGCTGCAAATTTTCAGATTTTGTAGGATATACATTTAAATATGTTGCGTTCCTAAGAAAGAAGGCGTGCACACATGTTTAATTTGATGCTTATCCCTTGTGAAATAGTACTGACAGTTTATAGTTAGCTTACAGAGGTTGCTTGACTAACATAATTGGTTTATCATCTTAAAAATGTTGTCAAATATTGCACCAATGAAAGTCCATGAGCAAACTCGTCATAGACATATATGAGGGAAACATATTGTGAATTCTTTTCAAATTGGTCACTCAGTTTGGAACTATAACACAGATGATAGACATTAACCATTGCATTAATTGGTGTCATGTATGTTGACGCAATGATTTAGTGGGAGTTAGATTAATTAGTATCTACATCCTGATTCTGTACTTCAGTTTCAATTACACAACTTGCCGGAAGGAAGAGACAACAAAAAGCATGCTCCAACATAGAAAGAAAGAAACATCTTTTCCATTGTTGACCAGCTAAGCACAAATTTGAGTAAAAATAGAGGTTCTTCTGGAGCATATTTTTTTCCACTTTAGCTACTTCAAGGATTTTTATTTCGGAGGGTCTCGTTGAATAGGGATTGGGATGAATATGCTAGTTACATTTCATTAAGGATTGGGATGAGTATGCGAACTACATTTCATTCCCGCATACAACAAAGCAAACCTTTATAATATGTAACCGGAGAAATTTTGACTATTTGAGGCTATGCACAATGTAGTAAAGATAATGTATACTAGGCCATATGTTATAGTTCAAATGCATGGAAGACTCATGATCTCATCTCCTGAACACGGAATATCAAATGAAAGGAAGGTTCATAATATGTTGTTCTGAACATAGTGTCCTCTTCTGTACAAAGAGTTCATCATTTGATGCTTGGTAGTTTTACAATGCATGGTCCAAAGGAGCAGATAATGTTCTACTAATTGTTACCGTGTTACCTGATCGCCATATCAAGTGAATGCTGAAAATATGAGAAATACTTGGCATGTCTACTTTAGTTGAGGTTAGCGAATTGCTTTTGCATTATCTTCTGTATATTCAAAGCCTTCAACTCTCCTTTCTTACTACACTGAGTAATTATATTTGCTCATTGTGTTGTTGAAGGTGCATTATGAAAGGGGAATGAACGATAGATAACATTCATTTTATTGGCATCTATAATACTTTTCAGCGTTCGACATCATGAGCAAAGTGGATAAGTAGAACGGAGCAATCACAGGCGGACAATATGCGTCGACAGCTATCAAGCTAGAAAATCTGGTTATTTTCACTTTATGAAGTGTGTAACCTTTTAGTCCAATATCCGCTTCATTGTACTCCTCGTTCATCTTTGTATGTATGTCACCAGATTCTGTAATCGACCCAACAATTTGTACTCTTTTCGACAGTTTGTAATCTTCTCACACTACTTACTAAAATTGGACACCAAAAAGTAAACACGAGCAACCAACAAATTAAGCTGCAATTTAGCCAACAATGGGCTTATACTTGAGTGTGGCGGCTTGACATGGGACCGTTGTGGGGCTCACTAACAAGCTACCTTTTGGTTCATGAATGCGCGTATTGTAATAACTAAACAAACCCAACTCATATATTATATATTTGTTTCTTCACTTCTGCATGGACAAGTTTCTTATTAGTACCTTCTATCGAGCTTCAAGTACTCCAACTCATGCACTAGTGTCTAGATCTAAGCATATACTAGTGTTGTCCATCGAATGATACACAAAAATAGAGAGATGATAAGTTAGAAGAGCAAGATTAATTTTTTTTTGATGAATATGTATGCATGGGTTTAGTGATGAGTTTAAGAATGACTGGTATCTGGAGGAATTATCGCAGATAAGCCTTCAAACCTTGCTGCGATCAACTTGGATGTGCGAGGGCATGATCTGAATTTTGAAGTTGCTCAAGTTACTTGGACGGAATTCATCATAGCTCGAAAGCATAGATACTCTTGGTATCTTGATTGCACATAAATGTGGAGGTTCAAGATGAAGCACGTGACTCGGCTGATATGCCGATTTAATTCTTCTCAGTTACTACTACTAATTTTGCTAGCTAAGTATATGTGACTTCGTCTCATCAATAGGTTGGTTGCGACATAGAACTAAGGGCATCTCAAACAATATTCACCCAATGTCCTCCCCTACTTTTTTTGTGGACATCCCTTGCTTGTTCGCGGCTGACGGGGTGCCCATTGATGTCCCTCGATTTTGGCTACTTGACAGCACCTCCACCTCCTTCACTATTTTATCTTCTCGAACTCAAATTTTGTACTTGCCACTAAAACAACTAAAAGATAAATATTGAAGTAATAGTAACTCAAATGTAAAATATTACAACCCAAATGTGAAAATTTCAAATTCCTAGCTCAAATTTAAATTCATTTAATTCATTCGCACATGCTCTATTGGTTTCCATGATACACCCACACATGAGAAATTGCGTATGCACTTCTTGACAACGAATCCTTCGATGCATCTATGAGAAATTTCTCAAAATCAATTGTGTCTTGTTGTGCGAGGTTGATTGGAGCACCCATGTTGTGCATGATCACACAATATTTCATCATCTCTTACAATGTATGGGGATCCCACTATTTAGAAGATCCACGAACACTTGCCAAATGTACTTTTTTGCATGGTTGTACATGTCCCATTCATACTATAATGTACTATTCGGCCATCGTACTCAATTCTCGAACAGCTGAACGATACATACTCTCATTGTGTGTGGTACATGTTATTGCTGGTGATTAATTTGAGCGTACATACATTATAATGAATGGAAATCATCTGATTTCTATGTGGACTGAATAATCTGGCAGTACATTATAGTGAAATGAAAAACAAGGTGTTTCTATGGTCTGAGATATAATCATGATCCTCAGCAATGAGGAATCCAAAGTTGTACTGATTCCTAGTTATCACTTGAACAAGCTACTAGCTAGGCCACCAGTCTTAATATATAGTACTACACCAGCTACATGTACGTATAGGTATAGTACCACCCAGTAATTGGCTCAACTCTTGCATCATCACTCACTACTTCGCTCTATATATCTTTGATGTAGAGGTCGATGGTTGGCACTTGGTAGAAACAGTTTACAAGAAGAACTATTCACATGTTGTGTTCATGCATGGTGCATATAGGCTTGATTGTATACACCATGAGAATTTTTGAGAATAGGGGGAGTCGAGATAAATTTTCCGAGTATAATCCCATGTAAATCTGGACGTGAGACTTGAGCTTGTGGGATCGTCTCACACTCATCATGGTCGATTCAGATCAGGCCTGAATCGAGACATAAATAGGCTGTGGCTAGATACCTTATGGGGCTCATTTGTATCTTGAGCCAAGCTTAGCTCTGCTTGGGCTAGCTCACGGACTAAAAAGCTTGTGTCCTGGTAGCCTATTCTGGGCAATCCTGCAGACGGAGACCAGTTGAAAAATGCACCCTAAGTCCCTTCACTATGTAGGCCAAAACATGTGCCAAATTCACTTCTGATGCGTTTGGCATTGATGCCCTCCATTTCTCAGTTAGTTCCCTATAAAAAATTCAGGGCATCGGAGCACCTACTTGCTCCGGTGCCAAATTCACTCGCGCAATAAAAAGGCACTTGTATGGGAGAAGGAGAGGCCAGTGTAATTGGGTTGATTGACTTGTTTATACATGTGAGCATGTGTGCACAACGGTGCCAAACTCTCTCACGTTGTGAGAGTGGTGCCAAAAGTTTTTTATTGGGCATCGATGCATATGAGGCATACTTTTTAGAAGTATGGCATCAGACACATAGTTGAAGGCCTAAGTGTTGCTCACAAGCATCCGATAGGGTTCCTGTCCGGCTATGCGATGGGTTCACACCTGTGCGCTTCCACTAACTGCCGCCACAAACCCCTAACCCTCTCATTGGTGCATTTTCTTTCGCCTCCATCATCGAGCACGCAACACAAAAAATTCCCCTCACTCAAGCACTGGATTGGTCTGTCTCAGTTGACACTCATCATTTGTTCGGTTGATAAAAAAAATCCTCCCGCAAATGGTGGCTCCATCTTGCAACAACAGAAAGCCTGCGCAGAAAAGAGTTGGTACCTTCTCTTGATTCATCTTAGTAGTTTAATCAAGGTGTGAATTGATGACCCACAAGTATAGGGGATCTATCGTAGTTCTTTTGATAAGTAAGAGTGTCGAACCCAACGAAGAGCAGAAGGAAATGATAAGCGGTTTTCAGCAAGGTATTCTCTGCAAGCACTGAAATTATAGGTGACAGGTAGTTTTATGATAAGATAATTTGTAACGGGCAACAAGTAACAAAAGTAAATAAAGTGCAGCCAGGTGGCCCAATCCTTTTTGTAGCAAAGGACAAGCATGGACAAATTCATATATACAGAAAAGCGCTCCCGAGGACACATGGGAATTACCGTCAAGCTAGTTTTCATCACGTTCATATGATTCGCGTTCGGTACTTTGATAATTTGGTATGTGGGTGGACCGGTGCTTGGGTACTGCCCTTACTTGGACAAGAATCCAACTTATGATTAACCTCTATTGCAAGCATCCACAACTACAACAAAATTATTAAGGTAAACCTAACCATAGCATAGCATGAAACATATGGATCCAAATCAGCCCCTTACGAAGCAACGCATAAACTAGGGTTTAATCTTCTGTCACTCTAGCAACCCATCATTTACTTATTACTTTCCAATGCCTTCCTCTAGGCACAAATAATGGTGAAGTGTCATGTAGTCGATGTTCACATAACACCACTAGAGGAGAGACAACATACATCTCATCAAAATATCGAACGAATACCAAATGCACATGACTACTAATAGCAAGACTTCTCCCATGTCCTCAGGAACAAACGTAACTACTCACAAAGCATACTCATGTTCATAATCAGAGAGGTATTAATATGCATATAGGATCTGAACATATGATCTTCCACCAAATAAACCAACTAGCATCAACTACAAGGAGTAATCAACACTACTAGCAACCTACACGTACCAATCCCAGACTTAGAGACAAGAATTGGATACAAGAGATGAACTAGGGTTTGAGAGGAGATGGTGCTGGTGAAGATGTTGATGGAGATTGGCCCCCTCCCGATGAGAGGAGCATTGGTGATGACGATGGCGATGATTTCCCCCTCCCGGAGGGAAGTATCCCCGGCAGAACAGCTCCGCCAGAGCCCTAGATTGGTTCCACCAAGGTTCCGCCTCGTGGCGGCGGAGTCTCGTCCCGAAAGCTTGCTTATGATTTTTTCCTCAACGAAAGACTCCATATAGCAGAAGATGGGCATCGGAGGGCCACCAGGGGGCCCACGAGGCAGGGGGCGCGCCCCCCACCCTCGTGGCTGGTGAGTGGCCCCCCTCTGGTACTTCTTGCACTCAGTATTTTTTATATATTCTGGAAATAACTTCCGTGAAGTTCCAGGACTTTTGGAGCTGTGCAGAATAGGTCTCTAATATTTGCTCCTTTTCCAGCCCAGAATCCGAGCTGCCGGCATTCTCCCTCTTTATGTAAACCTTGTAAAATAAGAGAGAATAGGCATAAGTATTGTGACATAATGTGTAGCAACAACCCATAATGCAATAAATATCGATATAAAAGCATGATGCAACATGGACGTATCAACTCCCGCAAGCTTAGACCTCGCTTGTCCTCAAGCAAAAGCCGAAATCGAAAAATATGTCCACATGTTTATAGATAGAGGTGTCGATAAAAATAAAATACGAACATGAGGGCATCATGATCATTCTTAGAACAGCAACTTATATAATTATTGTCATATGATCTCTTATGCTAGAGTAACAATTCAATCACAATTTCAAGTATGAATCATAAACTTCATTGAAAACTAACAAACTATAATCTCAGTCATTGAAGCAATTGCAATTTATCATAACATAGGAAAGAGTCAATATAAGAGCTTTTCAGCAAGTCCACATACTCAACTATCATATAGTCTTTCACAATTGCTAACACTCACGCAATACTTATGGGTATGGAGTTTTAATCGGACACAGAGAAAGATAGGGGTTTATAGTTTTGCCTCCCAACGTTTTACCTCAAGGGTAATGTCAACAATAATAGTTCATGAAAACTCACATCCAATTAGCCATATATACCAGAATCTTTCCAACATATTGTGCTTGCCAAAAGATACAATGTAAAAAAGGAAAGGTGAAGATCACCATGACTCTTATGTAAGGTAGGAGATAAAAGTAAAAGATAGGACCTTCGCAGAGGGAAGCAGAGGTTGTCATGCGCTTTTATGGTTGGATGCACAAAATCTTAATGCGAAAGAACGTCACTTTATATTGCCACTTGTGATATAGACCTTTATTATGCAGTCTGTCGCTTTTATTTCTTCCACATCATAAGATCGTATAAAGCTTATTTCCTCCACACCAATCAATCGTACATATTTAGAGAGAAATTTTTATTGCTTGCACCGATGACAATTTACTTGAAGGGTCTTACTCAATCCATAGGTAGATATGGTGGACTCTCATGGCAAAACTAGGTTTAAGGGTATTTGGAAGCACAAGTAGTATCTCTACTTGGTGCAAAGAATTTGGCTAGCATGAGGGGGCAAAGCAAGCTCAATCATGTTGGATGATCCATGACAATATAATTTATCTCAGATGTAAGAAAACATAACCCATTACGTTGTCTTCCTTGTCCAACGTCAACTCTTTAGCATGTCATATTTTAATGAGTGCACACAATCATAAAATATGTCCAAGATAGTGTATTTATATATGAAGACCTCTCTTTCTTTATTACTTCCTATTAATTGCAACGATGACCAAAACTATGTTTGTCAACTCTCAACAACTTTTATTCATCATACTCTTTATATGTGAGCTCATTACTCTCCATAAGATCCATATGATCTCTTTGTTTCTTTTTATTTCTTCTCTTTTATTTTATTCCCTCAAGATCATAGCAAAATCATCAAGCCCTTGACTCAACACTAATCTTTATTATATAGCTCACGGACTCAATTACATAGAGGGATCATAAAGCAAAACTCACAACTAGATCATACTAAAACTTTATTCTACTAGATCAAGATATTATCAAAAGGATCGAACTAAGAAAACGGTAAAGATAAAAGTGATGGTGATACGATACCGGGGCACTCCCCCAAGCTTGACAGTTGCCAAGGGGAGTGCCCATACCCATATGATTATGTCTCTTTCTTCGGAAGTGGTGATGTGATATTCTTGGTGATGATGTGTAACGCCCTCGATGCGGCTATATTTCCCACATGTCGAAGCACGACTTAGAGGCATAACCGCATTGAAAGCAATGTCGCAAGTGAGGTAATCTTCACACAACCCATGTAATACATAAGGGAAAGAGATACATAGTTGGCTTACAATCGCCACTTCACACAATTACATGAATAAAGCATTACATCAACTAGATACACTCAAGGTCCGACTACGGAACCAAAATAAAAGAAGACTGCCCCAAATGCTACACAAATCCCCGATCGACCCCAACTGGGTTCCTCTACTGATCAACTGGAAACGGAACAACATAACAAACACGATCTTTATAGAGCTCCTCCTTGAGCTTGGTTGCTTCATCTGCGTGGTTCAACGGCACCTGCAAGCTGGTTTTGAAAGTATCTGTGAGTCACGGGGACTTAGCAATCTCACACCCTCGCGATCAAGACTATTTAAGCTTATAGGAAGGGTAAAGGTATGAAGTGGAGCTGCAGCAAGCGACTAGCATATATGGTGGCTAACATACACAAATGAGAGCGAGAAGAGAAGGCAAAGCACGGTCGAGAAAACTATGATCAAGAAGTGATCCTAGAACAACCTACGTCAAACATTACTCCAACACTGTGTTCACTTCCCAAACTCCGCCGAGAAGAGACCATCACGGTTACAAACTCGGTTGGTGTATTTTAATTTAAGATCAACTTCAGGTTTTCTACAACCGGACATTTAACAAATTCCCATTTGCCCATAACCGTGGGCACGGCTTTCGAAATTTCAAATCCCTGCAGGGGTGTCCCAACTTAGCCCATCACAAGCTCTCACGGTCAACGAAGGATATTCCTTCTCCCAAGACAATCCGATCAGACTTGGCATCCCGGTTACAAGACATCCTCGACAATGGTAAAACAAGTCCAGCAAAGCCGCCCGAATGTGCCGACAAATCCCGATAGGAGCTGCATATATCTCGTTCTCAGGGCAGATCAGATTGTCCAAAGTTCCGGTAGGCCAGCCCAGAGTTGCCCCTGGTGGCCGGCCGGCTGACAGGTTGGACCAACACTCAGAGGAGCACTGGCCGGGGGGGTTTAAAAATGATGACTTAGTCTGCAACCCAAGAGAAAGAAAAGGCTATGGTGGCGAATGGTAAAACCAATGTTGGGCCTTGCTGGAGGAGTTTTATTCAAGGCGAACTGTCAAGGGGTTCCCATTATAACCCAACCGTGTAAGGAACGCAAAATCCGGGAACATAACACCGATATGACGGAAACTAGGGCGGCAAGAGTGGAACAAAACACCAGGCATAAGGCCGAGCCTTCCACCCTTTACCAAGTATATAGATGCATTAATTAAATAAGAGATATTGTGATATCCCAACAAAAATCCATGTTCCAACAAGGAACAAACTCCAATCTTCACCTACAACTAGCAACGCTATAAGAGGGGTTGAGCAAAGCGGTAACATAGCCAAACAACGGTTTTCTAGGACAAGGTGGGTTAGAGGCTTGGTTTAAAAATATGGGAGGCATGATAAGCAAGTGGTAGGTATCGCGGCATAGGCATAGCAAAAGAGCGAGCAACTAGCAAGCAAAGATAGAAGTGATTTCGAGGGTATGGTCATCTTGCCTGAAATCCCGCAAGGAAGAAGAACGAGTCCATGACGAAGACAAACGGACGTAGTCGAATGGTTTCTCACAAACGCGATGTTATCGGAACCAACCCGAATAAGCAACATGGAAAGAAGCACACAACAAAGTAAACAACCAAGCATGAACATGGTATGATATGCGGGATGCGGTATGCGGTGCATATGCATGATTTGGAAAGGAATGATAGAACCTGACCTCAACTTGGAAAACCAATAGTGCCACTGGAAAGGGGGAGTTGATTTTGGTTGAAATCGATATAAAGATCACCGGAATCGGATGCATGGTTTGAAAATGGCAAGCAAAACAAATATGGCACTGGTATGCGATAATCAGCAAGTGACCAACTAAATGCATCAAGATAAATATGCTATAGCACTCAAACATAACAACAAAATACATGGCAGGGATCCACTCATGATGCTTGACAAAAGATGAACACTGAGCTACGGCTAATTCACTCAATAACAGGTTCAAACAAGCATGGCAAAAGTGCAAAAGATAACAGGTATCAGACTTAGCGAAATTAACAGGATATCAGGAATTTATCATCAGGAAGCAATGTTCAGAGCATGATAACTACATGCTACAGGAACATATCATGGCAAAGCAAGGCATGGCATGAAGCTACTCAAAGCACATAACAAAAGTCCCTTAGTCACCTTGAGCCAAAAGGGATCAGAAAATACAATTACAAGCATGTGCACATAGCAAAAACATAAACAGATTCAGACTTAGTGAAAAACTGGAGCATGCAAAACAGATTAACAAGTAGGCATGTTTACGAGCTCGATGCACTCACTACGAGGCATTGCATGACAAAATAAGCATACACCCAGCAAATAGACATGTCATAGAAGCTATACATGGCAAGAACAACAACATATCATGCACGGATCAATGGCAATAACCTCGGCAAAATCGCTAAACATATTAACAATCTGCCAGGAACATTTTATAGCAAAAATAGAGCTCGATTGACTCAAGCTAGGGTGCTCCATAATTGTAAACAAAGACATGGATGGATAGAGCACCACAATATTAACAAAACATCCTTACTGATCATGCTCAAAAGAGGCACAGATCACTAGGAAACAACATGAACATATGGCATAAAAATTACAGCAGGACAAGGACTTAGTGAATTCTAAGTCCTTGAAATTAGCATCATCGAGTAAGCTACTTTGCATGCTTGTGCTAGTCACCACATAGATCACAAAAATACATGACATACACCCCTGTAAAGATGGCATGGCATTCTACAAAACACATGTAGAGGTCACGATCATAGCATGCACACATTAATCATGGCAAAAATGACAAAAGGCCATTTGCTGAAACAGATCTGACATAATCATCACATAGCCCTCTTCCAACAGCATTTCGGGCATCAAGGTGAGCTCAAATGAAAATGATGCAATGAGATGAAATGATGTACTCGTCGAGACGAACATTTTTATATGATACATGCACGAATCAGAGCCATGGATGCAGAGATACGATGCGATGAATATGGCATAAAAATTACACAGATCCGGGACTTAGTCGATTTGAGGAGAGAGAGAAAAATAGACGCGCGTGAGATAACTAAATGATGCATAGGCGAGGCTTAGGCGGGGAGGCTCACCAGTGGGCCGTTGGGCCGGAGGGGAAGGAGAGGCGGACTGGGCCAACGCGGGGGGGGGGGCACACGGGCAGGCGGGGCGTTGCGGCGTCTCCCTCAATCCCGATCGGGACCGGGAGGCAGGGCGGCGGCGACGGCGGTTCCCGCCGACGAGGCGAGGCGGCGGAGGCGGGCGCTGTGCCGGCGAGGGAGCAGCGGCATGGAGGCGCAGCGAAGGCGGCGATGCGGTTCGCGACGGCGTGGGGAGGCGCATGACGTCGGCGGCGGAGCAGCGGCATGGAGGCGGGGAGGTCCGGTCGGCGAGGTGCAAGGCGGCGGCGACGGACGCCGGCGGGGATCCAGCGGCGAGGACTCGGGCGACGGAGCGATGGCGGCGTATCCGAGCTCGCGTGGGCCCCGGATGGGCTCCGCGGGCCGTGGCGGCGGTGGGACGTCGGCGTGCCACGTAGCGAGGTGGGATTGGAGGGGAGATGCGGTAGGGCTGATGTGGCGGCCCCTGATTGGTGGAGGTGAGGTGGCCAGCGGAGCGGACAAGTCCGGGCGGCGCATGGACGCGTCCGGCGAGGCGAGGGGAAGGACTTTAGGGTTTGTACCACGAATTTTTTGGGGAGAGCCACATATATATAGGTAGAGGGAGCTAGGGGAGTCCAAATGATGTGCGGTTTTCGGCCACGCAATCGTGATCGAACGACCGAGATGATGGAGGAGGTTTAGGTGGGTTTTGGGCCACTTTGGAAGGGTGTTGGGCTGCAACACACACGAGGCCTTTTCGGTCCCTCAGTTAACCGTTGGAGTATCAAACGAAGTCCAAATGGCACGAAACTTGACAGGCGGTCTACCGGTAGTAAATCAAGGCCGCATGACAAGTCCCGGTCCAATCCGAAGACGTTTAACACCCGCACACGAAAAGAGGTAGAAAGGGACACCTCGTGACATAGGAGCGCCGGATTGCAAAACGGACAACGGGGAAAATGCTCGGATGCATGAGGTGAACATGTATGCAAATGCAATGCACATGATGACATGATATGAGATGCATGACACGCAAGCAATGACAAAGCAACAACAGAGAATAACTGGAGGACACCTGGCACATCGGTCTCGGGGCGTTACAACACTCCACCACTACGAGAGGATCTCGTCCCGAGATCTAGAATGGCACCGGAGGGACAACGAAAGAGAAAGATAAGAGGTAAAACTAAGTTGCTTCTTTGACCAATGAGTGAAACCAAGGAACCTTGCAAGGTTAAGAAAGCACTCCGTTAAGAAAGAGGAATAAGGAAGAACCGATTCTGTAACACTTTGGTTGAAAAGAGATGAAAGACTTGATACAATGAAAGAGCTTGAGCAAGGGAACACAACACTCTGGTTAAATGGATAAAACAAGAAAAGAACACGATCCTGACAAAACAAGAAGATGGGTTGAAGAGAGCAACAACACAAAGCCTCCGGAAGAAAAAAGAGAAAAGGAATGGAATGAATGGAGGAGAAAACAACATATTCTACCTTGAATGAGCTTGCAAAAGCATCTTTAGGAGAAAATTCGAACGGAGTTGTTGGAAAACCAACAACGAAAAGATAAGCTTGTAGTGGGCTTATGGAGAACATCTCAAAACTTAAGGTGAAACTCTGCCACTAACGAAAACAAGATTGGATTGATAAGAACAAGAAGACGAGGAACTTGTTCACCGGAAGGATAAAGAAGAACTTGGGTCCTTTAAGAGCACCATAAATAGCAACAATCCTTAGGGAGGGCTTTAGGTGAAATATAAACCCAATATGATTCCAAAGAAGAGATTGATGGATTGAGAAGAGCTCATGATAGAAGAGATTGATGGGTTTAACTATCTCATTCTTAACAACATGTGAATCATGAAACATGAACTCAAATTATGAAGAATGACATAGCACCACCTCAAATGATACAGTAAAAAGAATTGCACTCCGAATTGCACGAAGAAGAATACTTGAGCTCCTTAGAAAAGAATGTTGATGAAAACTTGGAGAAGGAATTAGATCCTTTAAGAACCACCATGTAGAACCTCCATGAAGAACTCCGGTAAACAAAAGGATAACGAAAAGAAAGAGAAGTTGAAAACTCAAGGTGAAACCTTGTAAAGATTTAGAAGGAGCTTCGCGACGAGATAATGCGGAAAAGCTAGGAACTCCGGAAAAGAAAGATGAAGCATCTCGAACTGAGAATGTGATATGATGAACCTCCGGAGTAAGGTATTGAATTTACCCGATTAAACAAGAATAAGAATTACATTATGCGTATCCTTCATCAATTAAATTGATGACAAACAATGGATTTGGCACACTACTTATTCTCGTAGAAAGGATTAAGCGAGATATAGCGCAATCTTGGGAAGGTCTTCAACGAACCATCGATGGGATTGAAACAATGAATGAATTGATACAATAACAAAGGAAGAGAAATCTTGAACGAGCCACCGGTAAGAATTGAAAATGAACGAAGTAAAGGGATGAATCACCGGGTAAGAATTGTGAAAAGAACGAAGATACTTGAGACAATCTAGATACATGAGAACGAAGGGATGACGACTGATTAAAGATCACTTGAACGATGCACCGGTAAGAATTGGAGGATGATGACTGAAAGCTGAGAATGAATAAACCTAAAATGATGGACTCCGGATAATTAAACTGAGAAGACTCTTGAATTGCTCCGGATAGGTGGAAATAATACTCAAAATCGAAAACAATTATGAGAAGATGGCACGAAGCTAGAGCCATGAATCTTGAAGAGAATGGAGCAAGATATGAAGGTAAAACTCTTCTTCGGTCTTCAAATGCAGAGAATGGTGATGAGAAACACCACCAAATTGTTGAGATACTCCGGGATGAAAATGGGAAGATGAGCCAACGATGAGAAGAATTTAACCGATCTTGGAGAAAGGCATTAGACTGATGATAATTCATTCTTACGTCAAACTTTGAAATGAATTTGAGAGTAACTCCGGGAAAATTTAGAAGAGTCGGGTAAGATCCTGGGAAAAGACCTGTGGGTTAGGGCCCACTCAAAACAAACATTGTTGAAATGATTTAAAGAGAGGTTGCGCCGGTTGAATTAAAAGGCTTGAATGAGATAACATCCTCGAAATATCTTGAACGGATTAAGAATGGAAACGAATCATCCGAGATATTTTCAGCACTCCGGAACAACAGAATAGCGAGAGGTGAATGATTAAGAGGTGCACCGGTATGGGAAGGCATTTGAAACGAGGAAAGGATACGAACAACAAAGCTTGAATTGGTTCCACCGGAGAAGAAAAAGAATGAAGGATGATGAACTTGAGGCTCCATTAGAATCACCATGAGAATCACCGGATAAGAACATTGATTGAAAAGAATGAAGAGACTTTACATCCATAAAAGGTTACTTGATTAAGAGATCCGAGTCCTTGAAGAAAAGAAAGGGTGGGAGGGTGGGAAAACAAAGACAACTTGGAACGGATGAAGCAAACACCGTTGAGAAGAACTATAATTGGATCTTGTGGATGTTGAAAAGATCGGATCCACTTGAAGAAAAACACACCGGTTGAAAAGGATTGACATGACAATCTCAATGAACAAGAAAGATTAGTATTTCCATAGAAATATGAGAACACCGCTTAGGAAAGGTATGGAATCAACATTTGACTTCGAAGCAACTCGAATACCACAACTCAAAACAAAACCAAGGATTGGCTTGCAGAATAAGCCGGAACAAACATATGATAGAGATTTCGTCCGAAGTTTTCGTGGTGGGGCCTACACGGGCTCGATCGTACAGCACCATCATGTACAAGGCAGTGCACATGACATACGAAGCGTCCCCGAGTCGGCATAGCCAAGGACTCTTTAAGACACAACGAGACCACTGTAAAACCAACTGTGGATAGGCGGACCACTAGACGTCGAACCCCAATTTCATATCATACATCTGTCGGAAAGATATCCTAAGAACTACTTGAATTCCCGCTTATAAACTCCCGAAATTTTTCGGTTATGCAATCAGGTGCTGGGGATACAGGGGAAGCATAATATCTCACCCAAAGCTAGCAAATCCTACATCCGGTTGTATCCATCCTTCAACACATAACCAAGAAACCTTCGGAAATCGTTTACCTCAACCTTCGAAAAGCATCCGTTATACGAGTTATGGCAATACTCCCGAACTCCCGCCCCAGTACTGGGTGGCGTCGAGGTTATCTCACCAACAACTGCATAAAAGAGATTTTCGATGTCGGCGAACTCAGGTATTCCAGAACTGCAACGATAAAATTATGACGACAACACCTCGGAGCTCAACTCCCCGGGACACTGCCACAACCCCTAAATGTCAGGAGGCACCAAGAACAATGTTCTCATCACAAAACAATCGGAACGATTCCAAGATACCCGCGTGATCCTAAAAAAATTAGTGAAATTTGAGAAGAGAAGAGTCAAAACTCTACGTCAGGATGTCTCACCAGAGCGACGAAGGGACTCAGGAGTAAAAAGAATCCTACCCTCCGATATATAATCCTAAATGACTCAAAACATTTTTCTAGACTCAACAACGCCAGCGATTCGATCAAGCAGGGGGCTCCTAAGGTCGGGGAAGGCTCTGATACCAACTTGTCACGCCCTCGATGCGGCTATATCTCCCACGTGTCGAAGCACGACTTAGAGGCATAACCGCATTAAAAGCAATGTCGCAAGTGAGGTAATCTTCACACAACCCATGTAATACATAAGGGAAAGAGACACATAGTTGGCTTACAATCGCCACTTCACACAATTACATGAATAAAGCATTACATCAACTAGATACACTCAAGGTCCGACTACGGAACCAAAATAAAAGAAGACTACCCCAAATGCTACGCAGATCCCCGATCAACCCCAACTAGGCTCCTCTACTTATCAACTGGAAACGGAACAACATAACGAACACGATCTTTATAGAGCTCCTCCTTGAGCTTGGTTGCTTCATCTGCACGGTTCAACGGCACCTGCAAGCTGGTTTTGAAAGTATCTGTGAGTCACGGGGACTCAGCAATCTCACACCCTCGCGATCAAGACTATTTAAGCTTATAGGAAGGGTAAGGGTATGAAGTGGAGATGCAGCAAGCGACTAGCATATATGGTGGCTAACATACGCAAATGAGAGCGAGAAGAGAAGGCAAAGCACGGTCGAGAAAACTATGATCAAGAAGTGATCCTAGAACAACCTACGCCAAACATTACTCCAACACCATGTTCACTTCCCGGACTCCGCCGAGAAGAGACCATCACGGTTACACACGCGGTTGATGTATTTTATTTAAGATCAACTTCAGGTTTTCTACAACCGGACATTAACAAATTCACATCTGCCCATAACCGCGGGCACGGCTTTTGAAATTTCAATCCCTGCAGGGGTGTCCCAACTTAGCCCATCACAAGCTCTCATGGTCAACGAAGGATATTCCTTCTCCCAAGACAATCTGATCAGACTCGGCATCCCAGTTACAAGACATCCTCGACAATGGTAAAACAAGTCCAGCAAAGCCGCCTGAATGTGCCGACAAATCCCGATAGGAGCTGCACATATCTCGTTCTCAGGGCACACTCAGATTGTCCAAACTTCCGGTAGGCCAGCCCAAAGTTGCCCCTGGTGGCCACCAGCGGCTGACAGGTTGGACCAACACTCAGAGGAGCACTGGCCCGGGGGGGTTAAAATAATGATGACCCTTGAGTCTGCAGAACCCAGGGGAAAGAAAAGGCTAGGTGGCGAATGGTAAAACCAATGTTGGGCCTTGCTGGAGGAGTTTTATTCAAGGCGAACTGTCAAGGGGTTCCCATTATAACCCAACCGTGTAAGGAACGCAAAATCCGGGAACATAACACCGATATGACGGAAACTAGGGCGGCAAGAGTGGAACAAAACACCAGGCATAAGGCCGAGCCTTCCACCCTTTACCAAGTATATAGATGCATTAATTAAATAAGAGATATTGTGATATCCCAACAAAAATCCATGTTCCAACAAGGAACAAACTCCAATCTTCACCTACAACTAGTAACGCTATAAGAGGGGCTGAGCAAAGCGGTAACATAGCCAAACAACGGTTTGCTAGGACAAGGTGGGTTAGAGGCTTGGTTTAACAATATGGGAGGCATGATAAGCAAGTGGTAGGTATCGCGGCATAGGCATAGCAAAAGAGCGAGCAACTAGCAAGCAAAGATAGAAGTGATTTCGAGGGTATGGTCATCTTGCCTGAAATCCCGCAAGGAAGAAGAACGAGTCCATGACGAAGACAAACGGACGTAGTCGAATGGTTTCTCACAAACGCGATGTTATCAGAACCAACCTGAATAAGCAACACCGGAAAGAAGCACACAACAAAGTAAACAACCAACACATGAACATGGTATGATATGCGGGATGCGGTATGCGGTGCATATGCATGATTTGGAAAGGAATGATAGAACCTGACCTCAACTTGGAAAACCAATAGTGCCACTGGAAAGGGGAGTTGATTTTGGTTGAAATCGATATAAAGATCACCGGAATCGGATGCATGGTTTGAAAATGGCAAGCAAAACAAATATGGCACCGGTCTGCGATAATCAGCAAGTGACCAACTAAATGCATCAAGATAAATATGCTACAGCACTCAAACATAACAACAAAATACATGGCAGGGATCCACTCATGATGCTTGACAAAAGATGAACACTGAGCTACGGCTAATTCACTCAATAATAGGTTCAAACAAGCATGGCAAAAGTGCAAAAGATAACAGGTATTAGACTTAGCGAAATTAACAGGATATCAGGAATTTATCATCAGGAAGCAATGTTTAGAGCATGATAACTACATGCTACAGGAACATATCATGGCAAAGCAAGGCATGGCATGAAGCTACTCAAAGCACATAACAAAAGTCCCTTAGTCACCTTGAGCCAAAAGGGATCAGAAAATACAATTACAAGCATGTGCACATAGCAAAAACATAAACAGATTCAGACTTAGTGAAAAACTGGAGCATGCAAAACAGATTAACAAGTAGGCATGTTTACGAGCTCGATGCACTCACTACGAGGCATTGCATGACAAAATAAGCATACACCCAGCAAATAGACATGTCATAGAAGCTATACATGGCAAGAACAACAACATATCATGCACGGATCAATGGCAATAACCTCGGCAAAATCGCTAAACATATTAACAATCTGCCAGGAACATTTTATAGCAAAAATAGAGCTCGATTGACTCAAGCTAGGGTGCTCCATAATTGTAAACAAAGACATGGATGGATAGAGCACCACAATATTAACAAAACATCCTTACTGATCATGCTCAAAAGAGGCACAGATCACTAGGAAACAACATGAACATATGGCATAAAAATTACAGCAGGACAAGGACTTAGTGAATTCTAAGTCCTTGAAATTAGCATCATCGAGTAAGCTACTTTGCATGCTTGTGCTAGTCACCACATAGATCACAAAAATACATGACATACACCCCTGTAAAGATGGCATGGCATTCTACAAAACACATGTAGAGGTCACGATCATAGCATGCACACATTAATCATGGCAAAAATGACAAAAGGCCATTTGCTGAAACAGATCTGACATAATCATCACATAGCCCTCTTCCAACAGCATTTCGGGCATCAAGGTGAGCTCAAATGAAAATGATGCAATGAGATGAAATGATGTACTCGTCGAGACGAACATTTTTATATGATACATGCACGAATCAGAGCCATGGATGCAGAGATATGATGCGATGAATATGGCATAAAAATTACACAGATCCGGGACTTAGTCGATTTGAGGAGAGAGAGAAAAATAGACGCGCGTGAGATAACTAAATGATGCATAGGCGAGGCTTAGGCGGGGAGGCTCACCAGTGGGCCGTTGGGCCGGAGGGGAAGGAGAGGCGGACTGGGCCAACGCGGGGGGAGGCCCACACGGGTAGGTAGGGCGCTGCGGCGTCTCCCTCAATCCCGATCGAGACCGGGAGGCAGGGCGGTGGACGGCGCCGGCGACGGGCGAGGCAGCGGAGGGGCGTCGGAGCGGGGCCGGGTTGTGGGCGGCGGGGCGCGGATGGCGGCGCCGGCGAGGAGCCCGCGCGACGGAGTGGGAGCCGGCGATGGTGACCGGGGCGGCGCGCGGTGGAGGCGGCGGCCGGCGGCAAGGAGGCGCGCGAGCAGTGGCGTGCGGGGGCGGCTCAGGCGGCCGCGCGGGCCTCGGCGGGCCGCGCCTGGGCCGCGGCGGCGGGGAGGAGGCAGGAGGCCAGGTGGCGCGCGACGAGTGGACGAGGGCGGCGGCGAGGCGACGTGGCATCTCCTGATTCGCCGGAGTGAGGTGGAGGGCGGACATGTCCGGCCGGTGAGGACGCGTCCGGCAGCGCGAGGGGAAGGACTTTAGGGTTTGTACCGCGAATTTTTTGGGGAGAGCCACATATATATAGGTAGAGGGAGCTAGGGGGGGTCCAAATGAGGTGTGGTTTTCGGCCACGCGATCGTGATCGAACGACCGAGATGATGGAGGAGGTTAGGTGGGTTTTGGGCCAGTTTGGAAGGGGTTGGGCTGCAACACACACGAGGCCTTTTTGGTCCCTCGGTTAACCGTTGGAGTATCAAACGAAGTCCAAATGGCACGAAACTTGACAGGCGGTCTACCAGTAGTAAACCAAGGCCGCATGACAAGTCTGGTCCAATACGAAAATGTTTAACACCCGCACACGAAAAGAGGTAGAAAGGGACACCGGTGACATAGGAGCGCCGGATTGCAAAACGGACAACGGGGAAAATGCTCGGATGCATGAGACGAACATGTATGCAAATGACAATGCACATGATTACATGATATGAGATGCATGACACGCAAGCAATGACAAAGCAACAACAGCGAATAACTGGAGGACACCTGGCACATCGGTCTCGGGGCGTTACATGATGCCCCTCAGGATACGATTCTCCTCCTCGAGCTTATTGACTTGCTGCTTGAGGTCCATTATTTCCTTACAAAGCTTTCCTGTGATGGCTAAAGCTCCTTGCACCCAAGGGTGTTGCATAGCTGCGGGAGAACAAGTGACACTCCTCTTCATGTTTTCATAAGAAAGAAATCTAACATTGGAAGGGATAACCGAGTTTGGAATAGTCGAGCTCTGTAGTTCCCCCATCGTGAATCCATCTCGGAAGCGAGAAGTGACTTCTTGATCCTCCTCCATGGCATCTATCATCTTCAAATCAGCCTCCATCTCTTCCTCCGTTGCTGGCCCAAAGTGGTCAGCATCGTTGTTTGTCCTTGATCTTAGTGCCGGATGAGACACCCGGCTCTCCCCGACTGACTCTTGAGAGGACATCTTGCTCTAATCTGCAGCAGCAACAGCTCAAAACACAAACAGAGGACAATTGCGTGATATAGGAGTCAAAACCTTCGGGAGATTATATAATGAATTTTTACCAACCAAAATACGTAGCATGCAAGAAAACAGAGTCCGGAGAGCGCACGAGGTGCCCACGAGGCAAGGGGCGCGCCCTCCACCCTCATGGAGCCCTCGTGTCCTTCCCGGGTTGCTTCTTATTTTTCTAATTTTCTAAATATTCCAAAACGGAGAAAAATTGCCATTAGAACTGTTTTGGAGTCGGTTTACTTACCGTACCACATACTGATACGTCCATTTTGCATCATGCTTTTATATCAATATTTATTGCATTATGGGCTGTTATTACAGATTATGTCACAATACTTATGCCTATTCTCTCTTATTTTACAAGGTTTACATAAAGAGAGAGAATGCCGGCAGATGGGGCAGAGTGAATTCTGGGCTGAAAAAGGAGCAAATATTAGAGACCTATTCTGCACAGCTCCAAAAGTCTTGAAACTTCACGGAAGTCATTTTCAGACTATATAAAAAATACTGAGCGCAAGAAGTTCCGGAGGGGGGCCACACCCTGCCCACGAGGGTGGGGGGCGTGCCCTGCCCCCTGGGCGCGCCCCCTGCCTCGCGGCCCCCCTGGTGGCCCTCCGATGCCCATCTTCTATTATATGGAGTCTTTCAATGAGGAAAAAATCATAAGCCAGCTTTCGGGACGAGACTCCGCCGCCATGAGGCGGAACCTTGGCGGAATCAATCTAGGGCTCCGGCGGAGCTGTTCTGCCGGGGAAACTTCCCTCCGGGAGGGGGAAATCATCGCCGTCGTCATCACCAACGATCCTCTCATCGGGAGGGGGTCAATCCCCATCAACATCTTCACCAGTACCATCTCCTATCAAACCCTAGTTCATCTCTTGTATCCAATTCCTGTCTCTAAGTCCGGGATTGGTACCTGTAGGTTTCTAGTAGTGTTGATTACTCCTTGTAGTTGATGCTAGTTGGTTTATTTGGTGGAAGATCATATGTTCGGATCCTATATGCATATTAATACTCCTCTGATTATGAACATGAATATGCTTTGTGAGTAGTTACGTTTGTTCCTGAGGACATGGGAGAAGTCTTGCTATTAGTAGTCATGTGAATTTGGTATTCGTTTGATATTTTGATGATATGTATGTTGTCTCTCCTCTAGTGGTGTTATGTGAACGTCGACTACATGACACTTCACCATTATTTGGGCCTAGAGGAAGGCATTGGGAAGTAATAAGTAGATGATGGGTTGCTAGAGTGACAGAAGCTTAAACCCTAGTTTATGCGTTGCTTCGTAAGGGGCTGATTTGGATCCATATGTTCCATGCTATGGTTAGGTTTACCTTAATAATTTTGTTGTAGTTGCGGATGCTTGCAATAGAGGTTAATCATAAGTGGGATTCTTTTCCAAGTAAGGGCAGTACCCAAGCACCGATCTACCCCACATACCAAATTATCAAAGTACCGAACGCGAATCATATGAACGCGATGAAAACTAGCTTGACGGTAATTCCCATGTGTCCTCGGGAGCGCTTTTCTGTATATAAGAATGTGTCCATGCTTGTCCTTTGCCACAAAAAGGATTGGGTCACCTTGCTGCACTTTACTTACTTTTGTTACTTGTTGCTCGTTACAAATTATCTTATCATAAAACTATCTGTCACCTATAATTTCAGTGCTTGCAGAGAATACCTTGTTGAAAACTGCTTATCATTTCCTTCTGCTCCTCGTTGGGTTCGACACTCTTACTTATCGAAAGGACTACGATAGATCCCCTATACTTGTGGGTCATCAAGACTCTTTTCTGGCGTCGTTGCGGGGGAGTGAAGCTCCTTTGGTAGGTGGAATTTGGTAAGGAAAAATGTATATAGTGTGCTGAAATTTACTGTCACTTGTTACTATGGAAAGTAATCCTCTGAGGGGCTTGTTCAGGGTATCTTCACCCCGACCAGTAGAGCAAAGAGTTGCTCCTCAACCTATTGAACCTACTGAAAATGAAAATGTCTACTTTGAGATTCCTTCGGGTATGATAGAAAAACTGCTAGCTAATCCTTTTGCAGGAGACGGAACAATGCATCCTGATGAGCACCTAATATATGTGGATGAAGTTTGTGGATTATTTAAGCTTGCAGGTGTGCCCGATGATGTTATTAAGAAGAAGGTCTTCCCTTTATCTTTGAAGGGAGATGCATTGACATGGTATAGGCTATGTGATGATATGGGATCATGGAACTACAAACGATTGAAATTGGAATTTCATCAGAAGTTTTATCCTATGCATCTTGTTCATCGTGATCGCAATTATATATATAATTTTTGGCCTCGCGAAGGAGAAAGCATCGCTCAAGCTTGGGGGAGGCTTAAATCAATGTTATATTCATGCCCCAATCATGAGCTTCAAGAGAATAATTATTCAAAATTTATATGCTCGGCTTTCTGATAACAATCGCACCATGCTCGATACTTCTTGTTGGCTCTTTTATGATGAAGACTATTGAATTCAAATGGGATTTATTGGAAAGAATTAAATGCAACTCTGAAGATTGGGACCTCGACAAAGGTAAGGAGTCAGGTATGACACCTAGTTTTGATTGTGTTAAATCTTTTATGGATACCGATGTTTTCCGTAAATTTAGCACTAAATATGGACTTGACTTTGAGATAGTAGCTTCTTTCTGTGAATCTTTTGCTACTTATGTTGATCTCCCCAAGGAGAAGTGGTTTAAATATCATCCTCCCATAGAAGTAAAAGTATCTGCACCTATTAAAGTTGACAAAAAGATTGTCACTTATAATGATCCTATTGTTCCTACTTCTTATGTTGAGAAACCACCTTTTCCTGTTAGGATAAAGGATCATGCTAAAGCTTCAACTGTGGTTCGTAAAAGCAATATTAAAACTTATACACCTCCTGAGCAAATTAAAGTTGAAACTAATACTGCTATTGTTAAAGATCTATTGTCTGCTAATATTGATGGGCATGTTATTTATTTCTATGATGAAACTGCTAGAATTGCTAAACCTTGTGCTAAAGATAAACCTAGACCTGTGGTAGGCATGCCAGTTATTTCTGTTAAAAGAGGAGATCATTGTTATCATGGTTTATGTGATATGGGTGCCAATGCTAGTGCAATACCTATTAGCCTATATAGAGAAATTATGCATGATATTGCACCTGTTGAGTTAGAAGATATTGATGTCACAATTAAACTTTCCAATAGAGACACTATTTCACCAATGGGAATTGTTAGAGATGTTGAAGTCTTGTGTGGGAAAACTAAATATCCTGCTGATTTTCTTGTTCTTGGTTCCCCACAAGATAGCTTTTGTCGCATTATATTTGGTAGACCCTTCTTAAACACTGTTAATGCTACCATAGATTGCAAAAGGGATGTTGTTACTATCGGTTTAGATGATATGACTCATGATTTTAATTTCTCTAAATTTAGTAGACAACACCGTGAAGAAGAATTACCTAGTAAGGATGAAATTATTGGTCTTGCTTCTATTGCCGTACCTCCTAGTGATCCTTTAGAACAATATTTGCTAGACCATCAAAATGACATGTTTATGAATGAAAGAAGGGAAATAGATGAAGTATTCTTTCAACAGGAACCTATTCTGAAACACAATTTGCCTGTTGAAATCCTAGGGGATCCTCCTCCACCCAAGGGTGATCCCGTGTTTGAGCTTAAACCATTACATGATACTCTTAAATATGCTTATCTTGATGAGAAAAAGATATATCCTGTTATTATTAGTGCTAACCTTTCAGAGCATGAGGAAGAGAGATTATTGAAAACTCTGAAGAAGCACCATGCTGCTATTGGGTATACTCTTGATGATCTTAAGGGCATTAGTCCCACTCTATGTCAACATAAAATTAATTTGGAGAAAGAAATGCAAACCAGTTCGTGATCACAACGACGGCTGAATCCTAAATGAAAGAAGTGGTAAGAAAAGAAATACTAAAGCTCCTTGAGGCAGGTATAATTTATCCGTTGCTGATAGTCAGTGGGTGATACGTCTCCAACGTATCTATAATTTTTGATTGCTCCATACTATATTATCTACAGTTTTGGACTATATTGGGCTTTATTTTCCACTTTTATATTATTTTTGGGACTAACCTATTAACCGGAGGCCCAGCCCAGAATTGTTGTTTTTTTACCTATTTCAGTGTTTCGAAGAAACAGAATATCAAACGGAGTCCAAACGGAATAAAATCTTCGGGAACGTGATTTTCTCACCGAACGTGATCCAGGAGACTTGGACCCTACTCCAAGGAGTCAAAGAGGAGGTCACGAGGGTGGGGGGCGCGCCCCCTGTCTCGTGGGCCCCTCTGTGCTCCTCCGACGTACTCCCTCCTCATATATATACATATGTACCCCCAAACGATCAGAGGAGGAGCCAAAAACCTAATTCCACCGCCGCAACTTTTTGTATCCATGAGATCCCATCTTGGGGCCTGTTCTGGAGCTCTGCCGGAAGAGGGTCGTCATCACAGAGGGCTTCGACATCATCATAGCCTCTCCGATGAAGTGTGAGTAGTTTACCTCAGACCTTCGGGTCCATAGTTAGTAGCTAGATGGCTTCTTCTCTCTCTTTGAATCTCAATACAAAGTTCTCCCCTCTCTTGTGGAGATC
Organism: Triticum urartu; assembly: GCF_003073215.2. Taxonomy (NCBI): domain Eukaryota; kingdom Viridiplantae; phylum Streptophyta; class Magnoliopsida; order Poales; family Poaceae; genus Triticum; species Triticum urartu. The sequence continues at coordinate 583,136,132 of NC_053026.1, forward strand.
TATTCGATGTAATCTTCTTTTTGCGGTGTGTTTGTTGAGACCGATGAATTGTGGGTTTATGATCAAGTCTATCTATGAATAATATTTGAATCTTCTCTGAATTCTTTTATGTATGATTGGTTATCTTTGCAAGTCTCTTCGAATTATCCGTTTGGTTTGGCCAACTAGATTGGTAGTTCTTGCCATGGGAGAAGTGCTTAGCTTTGGGTTCAATCTTGCGGTGTCCTTTCCTAGTGACAGAAGGGGCATCAAGGCACGTATTGCATCGTTGCCATCGAGGATAACAAGATGGGGTTTATTTCATATTGCATGAATTTATCTCTCTACATCATGTCATCTTGCTTAAGGCGTTACTCTATTTTTAACTTAAATACTCTAGATGCATGCTGGATAGCGATCGATGAGTGGAGTAATAGTAGTAGATGCAGAATCGTTTCGGTCTACTTGTCACGGACGTGATGCCTATATACATGATCATGCCTAGATATTCTCATAACTATGCTCAATTCTGTCAATTGCTCAACAGTAATTTGTTCACCCACCGTAGAATACTTATGCTCTTGAGAGAAGCCACTAGTGAAACCTATGGCCCCCGGGTCTATTCTCATCATATCAATCTCCATCACTTTAATCTTGCTTTGCTTTTTACTTTGCTTTTACTTTTTACTTTGCATCTTTATACCAAAAATACCAAAAATATTATATCTATCAGATCTCACTCTCGTAAGTGACTGTGAAGGGATTTACAACCCCTAATCGTGTTGGTTGCGAGTAGCTATCGTTTTGTGCAGGTACGAGGGACTTGAGCGTGGCCTCCTACTGGATTGATACCTTGGTTCTCAAAAACTGAGGAAAATACTTACACTACTCTCCTGCATCATCCCTTCCTCTTCGGGGAAAACCAACGCAAGCTCAAGAGGTAGCAAGAAGGATTTCTGGTGCCGTTGCCGGGGAGTCTATGCAAAAAGTCAACATACCAAGTACCCATCACAATCCCTATCTCTCGCATTACATTATCTGCCATTTGCCTCTCGTTTTCCTCTCCCCCACTTCACCCTTGCCATTTTATTCGCCCTCTCTCTCTCTATCCTCCCTCTCTATTTGCCTCTTTTGCCCGTTTGCTCTTGTTTGCTCGTGTGTTAGATTGCTTGTTTGTCGCGATGGCTCAAGATAATACTAAATTGTGTGACTTCACCAATACCAATAATAATGATTTCCTTAGCACTCTGATTGCTCCTCTTACCGATGTTGAATCTTGTGAAATCAATACTGCTTTGTTGAATCTTGTTATGAAAGATCAATTCGCCGGCCTTCCTAGTGAAGATGTCGCTACTCATCTGAATAGCTTCGTTGATGTATGTGATATGCAAAAGAAAAAAGATGTCGATAAAGATGTCGTTAAATTGAAGCTATTTCCTTTTTCGCTTAGAGATCATGCTAAAGCTTGGTTTTCATCTTTGCCTAAAAATAGTATTGATTCTTGGAACAAGTGCAAGGATGCTTTTATCTCTAAGTATTTCCCTCCCGCTAAGATCATCTCTCTTAGAAACGATATTATGAACTTTAAGCAACTTGATCATGAACATGTTGCACAAGCTTGGGAGAGAATGAAATTAATGATACGTAATTGCCCTACTCATGGTTTGAATTTGTGGATGATCATACAAAATTTTTATGCCGGATTGAAGTTTGCTTCTAGAAATCTTTTAGATTCGGCCGCGGGAAGCACTTTTATGGAAATCACTTTAGGATATGCTACTAAACTCCTAGATAATATTATGGTTAATTATTCTCAACGGCATACTGAAAGATCTTCTAATAAAAAAGTGCCTGCGATAGAAGAAATCAATGTTTTGAGTGGAAAGATGGATGAACTTATGAAATTATTTTCTACTAAGAGTGTTTCTTCTGATCCTAATGATATGCATTTTTCTACTTTGATTGAGAATAACAATGAATCTATGGATGTGAATTTTGTTGGTAGGAATAATTTTGGTAACAACGCTTATAGAGGGAATTTTAATCCTAGGCCATATCCTCGTAATCCTTCTAATAATTATGGGAATTCCTACAACAACTCTTATGGAAATTATAATAAGATGCCCTCTGAATTTGAGAATAGTGTTAAAGATTTTATGAATTCACAAAAGAATTTTAATGCTTTGCTTGAATAGAAATTGCTTAAAGTTGATGATTTGGCTAGAAACGTTGATAGAATTTCTCTTGAGATCGATTCTTTAAAGATTAGATCTATTCCTCCTAAGCATGATATCAATGAGTCTCTCAAAGCCATGAGAATTTTCATTGATGAGTGCAAGGAAAGAACCGCTAGGATGCGTGCTTCCAAATATGCCTTTATTAAAGCGTGTTCTTCCAATTCCTATGAAAATCAAGATGAAGATCTAAAAGTTATTGATGTGTCCCCTATTAAATCTTTATTTTGAAATATAAATCTTGATGAAACTGAATATGATCTTCCTTTACCTAGAAGGCGTTCTAAAAATTCAGAGTATTTAGATCTTTACGATGAAATTGATGAAAGTGGGATTGAAAGAAATAAAAATCTAGATGTTGCTAAACCCACTATATTGGATTTCAAGGAATTTAATTATGAAAGTTGCTCTTTAATTGATTGTATTTCCTTGTTGCAATCCGTGCTAAATTCTCCACATGCTTATAGTCAAAATAAAGCCTTCACTGAACATATTGTTGATGCCTTGATACAATCTTATGAAGAAAAACTTGAGTTGAAAGTTTCTATCCCTAGAAAACTCTATGATGAGTGGGAACTGTCGGGGATATACCCCGCGGCGTAAACCGGCCGGAAGTATAACCCGGCCGGACTAGGCGTCTCTGGCGGTTTACGTGATTGGCGGTTTACATGTCTGGCGGTTCATGTGTCTGGCGGTTCACTGGTATGACGATTCACGAGCCTGAAGACTCATTGGTGACTCGGCGCGTGTTCCAGATGGACGACAAGGCCCAAGGCCCGGCAGGCCGGTTTATGTTAATGGTGGGCCGGTTTAAGAGGAAAGGCATGAGGAACATTTATCTTACAAGGAGTTAAGACCTGGACTTGTATCCGGTTTGTATTAGAGATAGACTAGTCCTAATCCTAATAGGACTCTACATGTAACCCGCCCCTCCAACATATATAAGGAGGGGCAGGGCTCCCCAAAAGAGACAAGATTGACAAGTTCCACAAGTTGGACAAGTTAGGTTTAGACAATAGCTCTCGAGATAGAGCACTCTTGTAACCGTGATCATCATCATCATCAATATCAATGAAGCAGGATGTAGGCTTTTACCTCCATCGTGAGGGGCCGAACCTGGGTAAAACATCGCATCTCTCGTCCCGCTCAACCCCTCTCAAGCTACCACATAGATGCGTTGGCCTCGCGACTAAGTCCTGACACCTAGGACATCTGCCATGACAATTCCACGATAGTTGGCGCCCACCGTGGGGCTCGCGCACGGTGGTGTTGAGTTCTTGGAGGGATCTTTTTTAGGGTTCGAGAAGTTTGTAATTTTCAGATGAAGAGCAGATTGGAAAGGATCTATATTGTCTTAGTTCATCAGTCGAGATCAGGAAAAGAAAAAAAATTGGGTCATCCGTGAGACGTTTACACGCCGGAGTCAGGGCTTCATCGACTTCAACTTCAGCAAGATCGTATCCGGCCAGTTCATCCGTTTTTGGCGTGCGCAAATTCCGTCATCAGCAATGGTTGTGATTCCGACAGGAGTCGTGCTGATATTTCATTGATTAAAGCATCAGATCAATCAAGGCATATATATACTGAGTACGGTCTTCAATGTCCGATGAGTCGAGGCATCAATCTCTAGTGAAAGTCGAAGGAGGAATTTTCTTTCGCATTATTAATCGATGCATGATCGGATTGATCTCCGGTTTCCAAAACTACAAGGCAAGGCTACGGCGCCGGGTCACACGCGACTGTCGCGATGTCTCTAGCAGTCCAAAAAAAGAAAAAAGAAAGGGGTGGCCACGTCTTGAGGATGTGGACGTGGACTGGTCAACCGCCCACGATGGATCGATTCGCCCCGTCTGGTCACTCCGTCCTTGCGATGGAGCCGCCTCGCCTCCAGGCGCAACCCTCGCCGGAGCGGCCTCACTACTAAGTCGCCTTCAAACTGAACCCGCTCGGATTCGCCTTCGCCGCCCCTGCTCGAACTTGCCTTCGCCACTCCGAGTCGGTTCCGCCCCGCAGCTCCACCTCCGGTTCTGCTGCTCCTCCGTGCCGGATCTGCAGATCGTTTTTCTGCCTCTGTTGCTCCGAGCTGCTATCACTACCGTACTGGCCCGTCTCGTCTCACCTCTACTTGGATTGACTCCGAGTCGTTGTCACCTCTTCTGCTCCAAGTCGGCCTTGTCGCCACGCCGCTGAGTCGCCGGCCCTGCTGCCTCCGTGCTCATGACTGTGTCGGGCTTTGAGACGCCCGCTACCTCAGCCGCCTTACGCTGTTCTGACTTGCGGGCCTGTTTTTTCACTGGCTCCGCCCTTGAACTACCTGTCGTCGTTCAGCTGCTGCAGTTGTTACGGCCTCCGAGGCACCGCGGCCTCGTTCTTCTTCTGCCAAGCCGCGGATAACAGGTGCGAGCAGTCGCGTTTGAGCTAAACCTTGCTGTGAGTCACCTCCGTTGTTGGTGAGCCGGCCCTGCCGTGATGACCCGCCTCTCTCCGTCGTCGTCCTGATGCTACAGCTCACTCGTTATACTACACACGTCAAGAGGTGTACCGACGTCCGTGTTCGTGAAGCAGAAGAGGCACCGCGGACTTGATGCCTCTGCCTCCCTGCCCGCACAAGTTGCCGAGGTGGCCGCTTCGCGACCCTGTCGTACGTCGAGTCTCGTCGCTCCTGAACCACCCCCGCTGCCTCGCATACCGCTTTGAAACGGCCACCATCGATCGAGCCGTCAAATCACCAAGTCGCCAAGACCAAGATTTCCGATGCAGCCGTCGATGTTGAACCGTCGATGTTGCGGCCATCTTGAGCCGCCAAGGACCGCGCCAAAGCCGCTGCCATGGCTCATCGGTTTCTGAAACATCAGGTGACATCTATCTAAGTCTGTTTTTGACATATATTGTTTTTGTAAAAAGAACAATTACGTTGGTTTTGCATATTTTTATATGCAGGACAATTATTCGCCACAACATTGGTGTTACACCATACATATGGAGCGTGCACTGGCGTCATTATATACTGGCTTTTGACCATTCCGCACTACTCAACGGACGCGCGCAAACCGCCTGTGGTCCGGTTTACATCAACACGCGGCCGTTTCTCCATCTGCGCCGGCTTACAACGCCTGCGGCCGACTTTTCCGTCTGCGCCAGTTTACAATGCCCGCAGGCGACTCCCCGTCCATGCCGGTTCACAATACCCGCGGGCGGCTCTCCGTCCGTGCCGGTTTACAACTCCCACAGCCGACTCTCCCGTCCGCGCCGGCCTACAACGCCCGCGCGGCCGATTCTCTTGTTCGTGGCGGGTTACCGGCCGACTCTTGCACATATATCAACAAATCAGAGCCATGCCTACTCATACAAGCTGTCCAACGGATGTGTGCAAGCCGCTGACCTGTGGTCCGGGCTGTTCTAACAAACCTGGAGTGGATCATAATATATTATCAACCTCCGTCAGATGGCTCAATGGTATTATTACAAATTCATGAAACTCCGGGTCATTGGAGGGAAAAAATAACCCGACCCTGGAGGCTACTGCCATTATTGGAGAAAATTTGAAGGCCGGCCGGAAAAACTTCCGGTTTAAAAAAAGTGATTGACACTCATAAAGTTCCGGTTCAATAGAAGAATTCCGGGTTACCAAGAAAGATTCCGGTTCAAAATCCGGTTCAAGGGAAATCTGTTCTCCCACGAAGCTCTGAAGCTCTCAAATCCGGTTCAAAAACCGGCTCAAGGTAAATTTGTCCCTCACAAGGCTATGAAGCTTTCAAATCCGGTTTAAGAATTTCCGGTTCAAAAAGGAATTAACTTCTCGCAAGTTCGAGTTTAAAGGCCGTCAGAAAATTTCTGGGTCATCAGAAAGTATTCTGGTTTACAATCTGGTTCAAGGGAAAGATGTCTTCCATGAAGCTTTGAAGCTCTCAATATCCGGTTTAATATCCGGTTCAAGAAGGATTTATCTCTTGCAAAAAGTTAAAAGGGTGCCAAAGAGGACCTGCTGCCATGATGCGCGGTTCAAACATGGGTATCATGCCTTATTGGCTTATCATATTCTTGATCACTTGGGGGCTTTGGTCATATCCTAACCATAGTCACACCTCTTGATCGGCGCAATGCCACAATATCACTTGGGGGCTTGGTCGCGTCCGAACCATAGCAACGCCATTTGGTAGGCGGAAAGCCACAACATCACTTGGGGACTTGTGGTCACGTCTGAACCATAGTCACGCCTCTTGATCGGCCTAGTGCCACAGCATCACTTGGGGGCTTTGGTCGAACCCGAACCATCGCTACACCTCTTGATCGGCGTAATGCCAATACATCACTTGGGGACTTGTGGTCACGTCTGAACCATAGTCACGCCTCTTGATCGGCCTAAGGCCACAGAACCACTTGGGGACTTGGTCGAACCCGAACCATTGCCACGCCTTTTGATCGGCATAATGCCATTATTTCATTTGGGGACCTGGCTGACTTGAACCATAGCTACGCCTATCGGGGGCTTGGTCGTGTCCGACCATGGTAACGCCATTTGATCGGCTCAATAGCCTCTTTTTGCAAATGGTTTTATCGTTCCCTTTGCTTGAAATTTGCTTTGATAAATATTTCCTTTTACTTCTGTTGCGTTTTTAAACTGACAAATTCTCAAACCGGTTCGACTGTCAAACGGAACACGGTCAAATCTTAAATCCGGAGACTATCTGCCCGGTTTGGTTTTAAGTTACCATCCTATTATGGAGTAAAACGGTGTTTATCAACCCGGCTCGGCTTTCAACTACAAGTTGTCAGTACACGATCAAATTATAACCCGGAGACTATCAGCCCGGTCTGGTTTGACTACGAGTCGCCAGTACTATATATGGTTAAACCGGTGTTTATCACAACCTGGTACGGTTTTATCATAAACTGGCACAATATGGAAGGAGTTATCAGTACTCAAGATTTGGGTTATCACCCTTACTACAAAAAGTTGGCAAAACCAACAATGTGATTCAATGTCACAGGTATGATATATTTCATATATTATTATTCTTAAGTGCAGCCTTGGTTATAAACCCGGGTTATATGTTGGGCATTATGACCCGTCCGGTGGTAAACCACCAAGACACTTTAAACTTGTTGTATGCAGAAAAAGGTTTGTTAAACCGGCCTGGCTTTGGACTATAAGTCGCCAGTATATATATATATATATTTGGATTGCGCCATTGGAATCATGCGCTTATAAATCATTGGGTTATATTATTCAAATAGCCAAACTTGGCTGAATTTTCATTATGATATTGAATGAATAAGGTTTTCACCGGATTATATTATCTTGAATAGCCAACATGGCTGGATTTTTATTATGGTTATTAATAACCAGTATTATGATTAAGGTTTTCAAAGTCGCTTTAGCGCAATGGCTATTATTTTATCAAAGGATATGATTTATTCTACAATGGAAGGAGTAGTCCCGAGTCGCTGCAGGCTTACAACCCGGCACTTAGGGGATACATTATTCAAATCAAGATTACATGCAAGTCTCATGTCACTGCAAGCATGCATCATGACACTTGGGGGCTAATGCAAAGTCATTTTTACTAGTCTTATTGAAGACCCGACTCATCATATTATAACAAGCCGGCCCTCGGGGGCTACCAATTGCTCCTGTCAACAATTCAAGGTACACAAGTTTTCGTCCATAATATTGAAGGATCCATTGCTCAGTTGGTACAGCACAAAGCTCTTAACCTTATGGACGTGGGTTCAAGCCCTACGATGGAAGCTACATTATAAGATGTTGAAGTATATATCAAGTCCCGGTTCAGTATTATCTTACTAAGCCGGCCCTTGGGGGCTACACGTCACTGCTAAAATCTACATAATTATATTTACAAAGTTCCTGCTCATTATTGCATAATGACCCGGCCCTTGGGGGTTACACTGATTGAAGTTTTTATAAGAAATTACAAGTCCCAGGTCGCTGCAAGCATGACAACCCGGCACTTGGGGGCTACATATATAGAGTATTCAGTTTTTAGATGAACAAACCGGATTTCTTCAAGGTTGAAGCACTTATTGGAGCAAGTCTTAAGTTATCACTATGTTCTCCTCTTAAGACTTGGGGGCTACAGGTATTATGCATATAAAGGAGGAACATCTTCATTTTATCAGTTTTGAGCAAATCAGGAAGATCAATTACATGACCCGGTGTCGACAACAATTATGACCCGGTGCCATCAATATTTATAAACCAGTCATTTTGGTAATATTAAACCGGCAAGTTTTACATCTTCAAACCGGCTGAATATCAGATAAGTATTTCAAGACCCATATTTCTTAAACCGGCGCTTTGGGAGCTGAATCAAAGGAGTTATTCTTCACAATATTTCTGTGACAAACCAATGTCGGCAAATTGATTATGAAGCTGGTCTGTTGACCCGGACTTCCCAGAAGGAGGAAATAACAAGGACTTAAGGGTGATCAGGTACCGGTTTACAAGAATTCTTAACCCGGAGCATAACCTGTCAAATTTGTTCTTGTGTTTATTTTTGCAGCATAAGTTTACCATGGATAAATCCAAGCTAAACTTGGGGGCTAATGTCGGGGATATACCTCGCAGCGTAAACCGGCCGGAAGTATAACCCGGACGGACTAGGTGTTTCATTGGTAAACCGCCATAGGATTGGCGGTTTACGTGATTGGCGGTTTACATGTCTAGCGGTTCACGTGTCTGGCGGTTCACTGGTATGACGATTCATGAGCCTGAAGACTCATTGGTGACTCGGCGCGTGTTCCAGATGGATGACAAGGCCCAAGGCCCAGCAGGCCGGTTTATGTTAATGGTGGGCCGGTTTAAGAGGAAAGGCATGAGGAACATTTATCTTACAAGGAGTTAAGACCTGGACTTGTATCCGGTTTGTATTAGAGATAGACTAGTCCTAATCCTAATAGGACTCTACATGTAACCCGCCCCTCCAACATATATAAGGAGGGGCAGGGCTCCCCAAAAGAGACAAGATTGACAAGTTCCACAAGTTGGACAAATTAGGTTTAGACAATAGCTCTCGAGATAGAGCACTCTTGTAACCGTGATCATCATCATCATCAATATCAATGAAGCAGGATGTAGGCTTTTACCTCCACCGTGAGGGGCCGAACCTGGGTAAAACATCGCGTCTCTCATCCCGCTCAACCCCTCTCAAGCTACCACATAGATGTGTTGGCCTCGCGACTAAGTCCTGACACCTAGGACATCTGTCGTGACAATTCCACGACAGGAACCAACTATTAAAATTAAAATTAAAGATCATGAGTTTTATGCTTTGTGTGATTTGGGTGCTAGTGTTTCCACTATCCCCAAAACTTTGTGTGATTTGCTAGATTTCCGTGATTTTGATGATTGCTCTATAAACTTGCATCTCGCGGATTCTACTATTAAGAAACCTATGGGAAGGATTAATGATGTTCTTATTGTTGAAAATATAAATTATTTGCCTGTAGATTTCATCGTTCTTGATATAGATTGCAATCCTTCTTGCCCTATTATTCTTGGTAGACCTTTCCTTAGAACGGTTGGTGCGATTATTGATATGAAGGAAGGGAATATTAGATTTCAATTTCCATTAAAAAAGGTCATGCACTTTCCAAGAAAGAAAATAAAATTGCCATATGAAACTATCATGAGAGCCACTTATGGATTGCCCACCAAAGATGGCAATACCTAGATCTATCCTCGCTTTTATGCCTAGCTAGGGGCGTTAAACGATAGCGCTTGTTGGGAGGCAACCCAATTTTATTTTTATTCCTTGCTTTTTGCTCCTGTTTATTAATAAATAAATTATTTAGCCTCTGTTTTGGTTGTGTTTTTTGTGTTCAATTAGTGTTTGTGCCAAGTAGAACCGTTGGGAAGACTTGGGGAAAGTCTTGTTGAACTTGCTGTAAAAAACAGAAACTTTAGCGCTCACGAGAACTGCTGTCATTTTTATTTGAAGAGTGATATTTAGTTAATTCTTTTTGCAGATGATTAATAGATAAATTCCTCACGTCCAGAAATTTATTTTAGAATTTTTGGGGTTCCAGATCTTGCGCTAGCTACAGATTACTACAGACTGTTCTGTTTTTGACAGATTCTGTTTTTCGTGTGTTGTTTGCTTATTTTGATGAATCTATGGTTAGTAAAATAGTTTATAGTCCATAGAAAAGTTGTAATACAGTAGGTTTAACACCAATATAAATAAATAATGAGTTCATTACAGTACCTTGAAGTGTTCTTTTGTTTTCTTTCGCTAACGGAGCTCATGAGTTTTCTATTTTGAGTTTTGTGTTGTGAAGTTTTCAAGTTTTGGGTGAATTCTTTTGATGGATTATGGAACAAGGAGTGGCAAGAGCCTAAGCTTGGGGATGCCCATGGAATCCCAAAGATAATCCAAGGACACCAAAAAGTCAAAGCTTGGGGATGCCCCGGAAGGCACCCCCTCTTCCGTCCACTTCCATCGGTAATTTACTTGGAGCTATATTTTTATTCACTAACATGATATGTGTTTTGCTTGGAGCGTCTTGTATTATTTGTGTCTTTCTGTCTTAGTATGCAACAATCATCCTTGCTGTAAACACCTTTTGAGAGAGCCATACATGAATTAAAATTTTATAGAATACTCTATGTGCTTCATTTATATCTTTTGAGCATTATAGTTTTGCTCTATGTACTTCACTTATATCTTTTGAGCGTTATAATTTTGCTCTGTGTGCTTCACTTAGATCTTTTAGAGCACGGTGGTGGATTTGTTTTAAAGAAACTATTGATCTCTCATGCTTCACTTAAATTATTTTGAGAGTCTCTTAATAGCATGGTAATTTGCTTAATAATAATATGCTTGGTATTCAAGATTTGTGAAACTTTCTTTTGAGTGTGTTGAATACTAAGAAAAGATTGAAACATGATAATTGTTTTGATATATGGGGGTGATAACATTAAAGTTATGCTAGTTGAGTAGTTGTGAATTTAAAGAATACTTGTGTTAAAGTTTGTGATTCCCGTAGTATGCACGTATGGTGAACCGTTATGTGATGAAGTCGGAGCATGATTTATTTATTGATTGTCTTCCTTATGAGTGGCGGTCGGGGACGATCGATGGTATTTTCCTACCAATCTATCCCCCTAGGACCATGCGCGTAATACTTTGCTTTGATAACTTCTAGATTTTTGCAATAAGTATATGAGTTCTTTATGACTAATGTTGAGTCCATGGATTATACGCACTCTCACCCTTCCACCTTTGCTAGCCTCTCTAATACCATGCACTTCTCGCCAGTATCATACACCCACCATATACCTTCCTCAAAACAGCCACCATACCTACCTATTATGGCATTTCCATAGCCATTCCGAGATATATTGCCATGCAACTTTTCACCGTTCCGTTTATTATGACACACTCCATCATTGTCATATTGCATATTCCGGTACACCGCCGGAGGCATTCATATAGAGTCATATTTTGTTCTAAGTATTGAGTTGTAATTGTTGAGTTGTAAGAAAAATAAAAGTGTGATGATCATCATTATTAGAACATTGTCCCAGTGAGGAAAGACTGATGGAGACTATGATTCCCCCATAAGTCGGGATGAGACTCCGGACGAAAAATAAAATAAATAAAAAAAGAGGCCAAAGAAGCCCAAATAAAAAGAGGCCATAAAAAAATAAAAAATGCCCAAATAAAAAAATGAGAGAAAAAAGAGAGAAGGGACAATGTTACTATCCTTTTACCACACTTGTGCTTCAAAGTAGCACCATGATCTTCATAGTAGAGAGTCTCTCTTGTTATCACTTTCATATACTAGTGGGAATTTTACATTATAGAACTTGGCTTGTATATTCCAATGATGGGCTTCCTCAAATTGCCCTAGGTCTTCATGAGCAAGCAAGTTGGATGCACACCCACTTAGTTTCTTTTTGAGCTTTCATATACTTATAGCTCTAGTGCATCCATTGCATGGCAATCCCTACTCACTCACATTGATATCTATTGGTGGGCATCTCCATAGCCCGTTGATACGCCTAGTTGATGTGAGACTATCTTCTCCTTTTTGTCTTCTCCACAACCACCATTCTATTCCACCTATAGTGCTATATCCATGGCTCACGCTCATGTATTGCGTGAAGATTGAAAAAGTTTTGAAAAAGTTAGAGTATGAAACAATTGCTTGGCTTGTCATCGGGGTTGTTCATGATTTAAATACTTTGTGTGGTGAAGATAGAGCATGGCCAGACTATATGATTTTGTAGGGATAACTTTCTTTGGCCATGTTATTTTCAGAAGACATAATTGCTTTGTTAGTATGCTTGAAGTATTCTTATTTTTATGTCAATATAAACTTTTCTCTTGAATCTTTCGAATCTGAATATTCATATCACAATTAAGAAGATTTGCATTGAAATTATGCCAAGTAGCACTCCGCATCAAAAATTCTCTTTTTATCATTTACCTACTCGAGGACGAGCAGGAATTAAGCTTGGGGATGCCTGATACGTCTCCAACGTATCTATAATTTTTGATTGCTCCATGCTATATTATCTACTGTTTTGGACTATATTGGGCTTTATTTTCCACTTTTATATTATTTTTGGGACTAACCTATTAACCGGAGGCCCAGCCCAGAATTGTTGTTTTTTGCCTATTTCAATGTTTCGGAGAAACAGAATATCAAACGGAGTCCAAACGGAATAAAACCTTCGGGAACGTGATTTTCTCACCGAACGTGATCCAGGAGACTTGGACCCTACGCCAAGGCATCAGAGAGGCAGTCACGAGGGTGGGTGCACCCCTCCCCTAGGGCGCACCCCCTGCCTCGTGGGCCCCTCGATGCTCCACCAACGTACTTCTTCCTCCTATATATACATACGTACCCCCAAACGATCAGAACAGGAGCCAAAAACCTAATTCCACCGCCGCAACTTTCTGTATCCACGAGATCCCATCTTGGGGCCTGTTCCGGAGCTCCGCCGGAGAGGTCCGTCATCACGGAGGGCTTCTACATCATCATAGCCTCTCCAATGAAGTGTGAGTAGTTTACCTCAGACCTTCGGGTCCATAGTTAGTAGCTAGATGGCTTCTTCTCTATTTTTGGATCTCAATACAAAGTTCTCCCCCTCTCTTGTGGAGATCTATTCGATGTAATCTTCTTTTTGCGGTGTGTTTGTTGAGACCGATGAATTGTGGGTTTATGATCAAGTCTATCTATGAATAATATTTGAATCTTCTCTGAATTCTTTTATGTATGATTGGTTATCTTTGCAAGTCTCTTCAAATTATCCGTTTGGTTTGGCCAACTAGATTGGTAGTTCTTGCCATGGGAGAAGTGCTTAGCTTTGGGTTCGATCTTGCGGTGTCCTTTCCTAGTGACAGAAGGGGCAGCAAGGCACGTATTGCATCGTTGCCATCGAGGATAACAAGATGGGGTTTATTTCATATTGCATGAATTTATCTCTCTACATCATGTCATCCTGCTTAAAGCGTTACTCTGTTTTTAACTTAATACTCTAGATGCATGCTGGATAGCGATCGATGAGTGGAGTAATAGTAGTAGATGCAGAATCGTTTCGGTCTACTTGTCACGGACGTGATGCCTATATACATGATCATGCCTAGATATTCTCATAACTATGCTCAATTCTGTCAATTGCTCAACGGTAATTTTTTCACCCACCGTAGAATACTTATGCTCTTGAGAGAAGCCACTAGTGAAACCTATGGCCCCCGGGTCTATTCTCATCATATCAATCTCCATCACTTAAATCTTGCTTTGCTTTTTTACTTTGCCTTTACTTTTTACTTTGCATCTTTATACTAAAAATATTATATCTATCAGATCTCACTCTCGTAAGTGACCGTGAAGGATTGACAACCCCTAATCGTGTTGGTTGCGAGTAGCTATCGTTTTGTGCAGGTACAAGGGACTTGAGCGTGGCCTCCTACTGGATTGATACCTTAGTTCTCAAAAACTGAGGGAAATATTTACGCTACTCTGCTGCATCATTCCCTTCCTCTTCGGGGAAAACCAACGCAAGCTCAAAAGGTAGCAGTGGGTAAGTCCTGTCCATTGTGTCCCTAAAAAGGGAGGTATTACTACCGTTCCTAATGCTAAAGATGAATTGATTCCGCAAAGAATTATTACAGGTTATAGGATGGTAATTGATTTCCGCAAATTAAATAAGGCTAATAAAAAAGATCATTACCCCTTACCTTTTATTGATCAAATACTAGAAAGATTATCCAAACATACACATTTTTGCTTTCTAGATGGTTATTCTGGTTTCTCTCAAATACCTGTGTCAGCTGATGATCAATCTAAGACCACTTTTACTTGCCCGTTCGGTACTTTTGCTTATAGACGCATGCCTTTGGGTTTATGTAATGCACCTGATACCTTCCAAAGATGCATGATGGCTATATTCTCTGACTTTTGTGAAAAGATTTGTGAGGTTTTCATGGATGATTTCTCCATCTATGGATCCTCTTTTGATGATTGCTTAACAAACCTTGATCGAGTTTTGCAGAGATGTGAAGACACTAACCTTGTCTTGAATTGGGAGAAGTGCCACTTTATGGTTAATGAAGGTATTGTCTTGGGGCATAAAAGTTTCTGAAAGAGGTATTGAAGTTGATAAAGCTAAGGTTGATGCTATTGAAAAGATGCCATGTCCCAAGGACATCAAAGGTATAAGAAGTTTCCTTGGTCACGCCGGTTTTTATAGGAGGTTCATTAAGGACTTCTCAAAAATTTCTCGGCCTCTACCTAATTTATTACAAAAAGATATACCATTTGTTTTTTATGATGATTGCGTAGAAGCATTTGAAATACTTAAGAAAGCATTGATCTCTGCACCTATTGTTCAGCCACCTGATTGGAATTTACCCTTTGAAATTATGTGTGATGCTAGTGACTATGCTGTAGGTGTTGTTCTAGGACAAAGAGTTGATAAGAAATTAAATGTTATTCAATATGCTAGTAAAACTCTAGACAATGCATAGAGAAATTATGCTACAACTGAAAAAGAATTCTTAGCAGTTGTATTTGCTTGTGATAAGTTCAGACCTTATATTGTTAATTCTAAAGTAACTATTCACACGGATCATGCTGCTATTAAATATCTTATGGAAAAGAAAGATACTAAACCTAGACTTATTATATGGGTTCTCCTCCTACAAGAAATTGATCTGCATATTATTGATAGAAAGGGAGCTGAGAACCCCGTTGCAGACAACTTGTCTAGGTTAGAAAATGTTCTTGATGACCCACTGTTGGAAATATGCCCTAGAGGCAATAATAAAAGTATTATTATTATATTTCTTTGATCATGATAATTGTCTTTATTCATGCTATAATTGTATTATCCGGAAATCGTAATACATGTGTGAATAACAAACACCAACATGTCCCTAGTAAGCCTCTAGTTGACTAGCTCGTTGATCAACAGATAGTCATGGTTTCCTGGCTATGGACATTGGATGTCATTGATAACGGGATCACATCATTAGGAGAATGATGTGATGGACAAGACCTAATCCTAAGCATAGCACAAGATCGTGTAGTTCGTTTGCTAGAGCTTTTCCAATGCCAAGTATCTTTTCCTTTGACCATGAGATCGTGTAACTCCCGGATACCGTAAGAGTGCTTTGGTGTATCAAACGTCACAACGTAACTGGGTGACTATAAAGGTGCACTACAGGTATTTCCGAAAGTGTCTGTTGGGTTGACACGGATCGAGACTGGGATTTGTCACTCCATATAACGGAGAGGTATCACTGGGCCCACTCGGTAATGCATCATCATTATGAGCTCAAGGTGACCAAGTGGTTGATCACGGGATCATGCATTACGGTACGAGTAAAGTGACTTGCCGGTAACGAGACTGAACAAGGTATTGGGATACCGACGATCGAGTCTCGGGCAAGTAACATACCGATTGACAAAGGGAATTGTATACGGGGTTGATTAAATCCTCGACATCGTGGTTCATCCGATGAGATCATCGTGGAGCATGTGGGAGCCAACATGGGTATCCAGATCCCGCTGTTGGTTATTGACCGGAGAGTCGTCTCGGTCATGTCTACATATCTCCCGAACCCGTAGGGTCTACACACTTAAGGTTCGGTGACGCTAGGGTTGTAGGGATATGTATATGCAGTAACCCGAATGTTGTTCGGAGTCCCGGATGAGATCCCGGACGTCACGAGGAGTTCCGGAATGGTCCGGAGGTAAAGATTATATATAGAAGTGCAGTATTCGGCCATCGGGACAAGTTTCGGGGTTATCGGTATTGTACCGGGACCACCGGAAGGGTCCCGGGGGTCCACCGGGTGGGGCCACCTGTCCCGGGGGGCCACATGGGCTGTAGGGGGTGCGCCTTGGCCTGCATGGGCCAAGGGCACCAGCCCCAAAAGCCCATGCGCCTAGGTTTCCACAAAAGGGAAGAGTCCCAATGGTGGAAGGCACCTCTAGGTGCCTTGGGGGGAGGGAAACCTCCCCTTGGCCGCCGCCACTAGGAGATTGGATCTCCTAGGCTGGCGCACCCCCCCCCTTGGCCCTCCTATATATAGTTGAGGAGGGACTTCATACCTCAGCCTTTGGTGCTTCCCCTCTCCCCTGTTACATCTCTCCCTCGTAGTACACGGCGAAGCCCTGCTACTGTGACGCCCTGCATCCACCACCACGCCGTCGTGCTACTGGATCTTCATCAACCTCTCCTCCCCCCTTGCTGGATCAAGAAAGGAGGAGACGTCATCCGTTCCGTACGTGTGTTGAACGCGGAGGCACCATCCGTTCGGTGCTAGGATCTCCGGTGATTTGAATCACGTCGTGTTCGACTACATCATCCCCGTTCTTTGAACGCTTCCGCTCGCGATCTACAAAGGTATGTAGATGCATCCGATCACTCGTTGCTAGATGAACTTCTAGATGGATCTTGGTGAAACGAGTAGGAAAATTTTTGTTTTCTGCAACGTTCCCCAACAGTGGTATCAGAGCCAGGTTTATGCGTAGTTCTCTTGCACGAGTAGAACACAATTTGTTGTGGGCGTTGATGTTGTCAACTTTCTTGCCGCTACTAGTCTTATCTTGCTTCAACAGAATTGTGGGATGAAGCGGCCCGGACCAACCTTACACGTATGCTTACGTGAGACCGGTTCCACCGACAAACATGCACAAGTTGCATAAGGTGGCTGGCGGGTGTCTGTCTCTCCTACTTTAGTTGGAGCAGATTCGATGAACAGGGTCCTTATGAAGGGTAAATAGAAGTTGACAAATCACGTTGTGGCTTTCACGTAGGCAAGAAAACGTTCTTGTTAGAACCCTACTTCAGCCACGTAAAACCTGCAACAACAATTAGAGGACGTCTAACTTGTTTTTGCAGCAAGTGCTTTGTGATATGATATGGCCAAAGTTGTGATGAATGATGAATGATCGATATGTGATGTATGAGATGTTCATGCTATTATACAAGGAATCACAACTTACATGTCGATGAGTATGACGGTGACAGGATGATCATGGAGCCCCAAGATGGAGATCAAAGGAGCTATGTGATATTGGCCATATCATGTCACTATTATTATTTGATTGCATGTGATGTTTATCATGTTTTGTATCTTGTTTACTTAGAACGACGGTAGTAAATAAGATGATCCCTTACGTCAATTTCAAGAAGTGTTCTCCCCTAACTGTGCACCGTTGCTACAGTTCGTCGTTTCGAAGCACCACATGTTTATTGGGTGTGATAGATCCTTACGTTCACATACAACGGGTGTAAGACAGTTTTACACATGCAAAAAACACTTAGGGTTAACTTGACGAGCCTAGCATGTACAGACATGGCCTCGGAACACAGAGACCGAAAGGTCGAACACGAGTCGTATGGAAGATACGATCAACATGAAGATGTTCACCGATGATGACTAGTCCGTCTCACGTGTTAATCGGACACGGCTTAGTCGACTCGGATCGTGTAACACTTAGATGACTAGAGGGATGTCTAATCTGAGTGGGAGTTCATTAATAATTTGATTAGATGAACTTAATTATCATGAACTTAGTCTAAAATCTTTACAATATGTCTTGTAGATCAAATGGCCAACGTTGTATTCAATTTCAACGCGTTCCTAGAGAAAACCAAGCTGAAAGACGATGGCAGCAACTATACGGACTGGGTCCGGAACCTGAGGATCATCCTCATAGCTGCCAAGAAAGATTATGTCCTACAAGCACCGCTAGGTGATCCACCCGTCCCACAGAACCAAGACGCTATGAACGCTTGGCAGACACGTACTGATGACTACTCCCTCGTTCAGTGCGGCATGCTTTACAGCTTAGAGCCGGGGCTCCAAAAGCGTTTTGAGAGACATGGAGCATATGAGATGTTCGAAGAGCTAAAAATGGTTTTTCAAGCTCATGCCCGGATCGAGAGATATGAAGTCTCCGATAAGTTCTTCAGCTGTAAGATGGAGGAAAATAGTTCTGTCAGTGAGCACATACTCACTATGTCTGGGTTACATAACCGCTTGACTCAGCTGGGAGTTAATCTCCCGGATGACGCGGTCATTGACAGAATTCTCCAGTCGCTTCCACCAAGCTACAAGAGCTTTGTGATGAACTTCAATATGCAGGGGATGGTAAAGACCATTCCTGAAGTATTTGCTATGCTGAAATCAGCAGAGGTAGAAGTCAAGAAGGAACATCAAGTGTTGATGATGAATAAAACCACTAAGTTCAAAAAGGTCAAGGGTAAAAAGAACTTCAAGAAGGACGGCAAGGAAGTTGCTGCGCCCGGCAAGCAAGCTGTCGGGAAGAAGTCAAATAATGGACCCAAGCCTGAGACAGAGTGCTTTTATTGCAAAGGGAAGGGTCACTGGAAGCGGAACTGCCCCAAATACTTAGCAGACAAGAAGGCCGGCAACACCAAAGGTATATTTGATATACATGTAATTGATGTGTACCTTACCAGTACTCGTAGTAACTCCTGGGTATTTGATACCGGTGCCGTTGCTCATATTTGTAACTCACAGCAGGAGCTGCGGAATAAACGGAAACTGGCGAAGGACGAGGTGACGATGCGCGTCGGGAATGGTTCCAAGGTCGATGTGATCGCCGTCGGCACGCTACCTCTACATTTACCTACGGGATTAGTTATAAACCTCAATAATTGTTATTTAGTGCCATGTTTGAGCATGAACATTGTATCAGGATCTCGTTTAATACGAGATGGCTACTCATTTAAATCCGAGAATAATGGTTGTTCTATTTATATGAGAGATATGTTTTATGGTCATGCTCCGATAGTCAATGGTTTATTCTTAATGAATCTCGAGCGTATTACTACACATGTTCATAGTGTGAGTACCAAAAGATGTAAGGTTGATAATGATAGTCCCACATACTTGTGGCACTGCCACCTTGGTCACATAGGTGTCAAACGCATGAAGAAGCTCCATGCAGATGGACTTTTAGAGTCTCTTGATTATGAATCATTTGACACGTGCGAACCATGCCTCATGGGAAAAATGACCAAGACTCCATTCTCAGGAACAATGGAGCGAGCAACCAACTTATTGGAAATCATACATACTGATGTGTGCGGTCCAATGAGTGTTGAGGCTCGCGGTGGCTATCGTTATGTTCTCACCCTCACTGATGACTTGAGTAGATATGGGTATGTCTACTTAATGAAACACAAGTCTGAAACCTTTGAAAAGTTCAAGGAATTTCAGAGTGAGGTTGAAAATCAACATGACAGGAAAATCAAGTTTCTACGATCAGATCGTGGAGGAGAATACTTGAGTCACGAATTTGGCACACACTTAAGAAAATGTGGAATAGTTTCACAACTCACGCCGCCTGGAACACCTCAGCGTAACGGTGTGTCCGAACGTCGTAATCGCACTCTATTAGATATGGTGCGATCTATGATGTCTCTTACCGATTTACCGCTATCTTTTTGGGGCTATGCTTTAGAGACTGCCGCATTCACTTTAAATAGGGCTCCGTCGAAATCCGTTGAGACGACACCGTATGAATTATGGTTTGGGAAGAAACCTAAGCTGTCGTTTCTAAAAGTTTGGGGATGCGATGCTTATGTCAAGAAACTTCAACCTGAAAAGCTCGAACCCAAGTCGGAAAAATGCGTCTTCATAGGATACCCTAAAGAAACTGCTGGGTATACCTTCTACCTCAGATCCGAAGGCAAGATCTTTGTTGCCAGGAATGGATCCTTTCTAGAGAAAGAGTTTCTCTCGAAAGAAGTAAGTGGGAGGAAAGTAGAACTTGATGAAGTATTGCCTCTTGAACCGGGAAATGGCGCAACTCAAGAAAATGTTCCTGAGGTGCCAGCACCGACTAGAGAGGAAGTTAATGATAATGATCAAGATACTTCTGATCAAGCTCCTACTGAAATTCGAAGGTCCACAAGGACACGTTCCGCACCAGAGTGGTATGGCAACCCTGTCTTGGAAATCATGTTGTTAGACAACGGTGAACCTTCGAACTATGAAGAAGCGATGGCGGGCCCGGATTCCAACAAATGGCTAGAAGCCATGAAATCCGAGATAGGATCCATGTATGAAAACGAAGTATGGACTTTGACTGACTTGCCCGTTGAACGGCGAGCCATAGAAAATAAATGGATCTTTAAGAAGAAGACAGACGCGGATGGTAATGTGACCATCTATAAAGCTAGGCTTGTTGCTAAGGGTTATCGACAAGTTCAAGGGGTTGACTACGATGAGACTTTCTCACCGGTGGCGAAGCTGAAGTCCGTCCGAATCATGTTAGCAATTGCTGCATTCTACGATTATGAAATATGGCAAATGGACGTCAAAACGGCATTCCTTAATGGTTTCCTTAAGGAAGAATTGTATATGATGCAGCCGGAAGGTTTTGTCAATCCTAAGAATGCTAACAAGGTGTGCAAGCTCCAACGCTCGATTTATGGGCTGGTGCAAGCATCTCGGAGTTGGAACATTCGCTTTGATGAGATGATCAAAGCGTTTGGGTTTACGTAGACTTATGGAGAAGCCTGCGTTTACAAGAAAGTGAGTGGGAGCTCTGTAGCATTTCTCATACTATATGTAGATGACATACTTTTGATGGGAAATGATATAGAACTCTTGGACAGCATCAAGGCCTACTTGAATAAGAGTTTTTCAATGAAGGACCTTGGAGAAGCTGCTTATATATTAGGCATCAAGATCTATAGAGATAGATCAAGACGCCTCATAGGTCTTTCACAAAGCACATACCTTGATAAGATTTTGAAGAAGTTCAAAATGGATCAGTCCAAGAAAGGGTTCTTGCCTGTTTTGCAAGGTGTGAGATTGAGCTCGGCTCAATGCCCGACCACGGCAGAAGATATAGAAGAGATGAGTGTCATCCCCTATGCCTCAGCCATAGGTTCTATTATGTATGCCATGTTGTGTACCAGACCTGATGTAAACCTTGCCGTAAGTTTGGTAGGAAGGTACCAAAGTAATCCCGGCAAGGAACACTGGACAGCGGTCAAGAATATCCTAAAGTACCTGAAAAGGACTAAGGAAATGTTTCTCGTTTATGGAGGTGACGAAGAGCTCGTCGTAAAGGGTTACGTCGATGCTAGCTTCGACACAGATCTGGATGACTCTAAGTCACAAACCGGATACGTGTATATGTTGAATGGTGGAGCAGTGAGCTGGTGCAGCTGCAAACAGAGCGTCGTGGCGGGATCTACATGTGAAGCGGAGTACATGGCAGCCTCGGAGGCAGCACATGAAGCTATATGGGTGAAGGAGTACATCACCGACATAGGAGTCATACCCAATGCGTTGGGGCCAATCAAACTCTTTTGTGACAACACTGGAGCTATTGCACTTGCCAAGGAGCCCAGGTTTCACAAGAAGACAAGGCACATCAAGCGTCGCTTCAACTCCATTCGTGAAAATGTTCAAGATGGAGACATAGAGATTTGTAAAGTACATACATACCTGAATATAGCAGATCCGTTGACTAAACCTCTCCCTAGGGCAAAACATGATCAACACCAGAATTCCATGGGTGTTCGATTCATCACAATGTAACTAGATTATTGACTCTAGTGCAAGTGGGAGACTGTTGGAAATATGCCCTAGAGGCAATAATAAAAGCATTATTATTATATTTCCTTATTCATGATAATTGTCTTTATTCATGCTATAATTGTATTATCCGGAAATCGTAATACATGTGTGAATAACAGACACCAACATGTCCCTAGTAAGCCTCTAGTTGACTAGCTCGTTGATCAACAGATAGTCATGGTTTCCTGGCTATGGACATTGGATATCATTGATAACGAGATCACATCATTAGGAGAATGATGTGATGGACAAGACCTAATCCTAAGCATAGCACAAGATCGTGTAGTTCGTTTGCTAGAGCTTTTCCAATGTCAAGTATCTTTTCCTTTGACCATGAGAACGTGTAACTCCCGAATACCGTAAGAGTGCTTTGGGTGTATCAAACGTCACAACGTAACTGGGTGACTATAAAGGTGCACTACAGGTATTTCCGAAAGTGTCTGTTGGGTTGACACGGATCGAGACTGGGATTTGTCACTCCATATAACGGAGAGGTATCACTGGGCCCACTCGGTAATGCATCATCATTATGAGCTCAAGGTGACCAAGTGGTTGATCACGGGATCATGCATTACGGTACGAGTAAAGTGACTTGCCGGTAACGAGACTGAACAAGGTATTGGGATACCAACGATCGAGTCTCGGGCAAGTAACATACCGATTGACAAAGGGAATTGTATACGGGGTTGATTAAATCCTCGACATCGTGGTTCATCCGATGAGATCATCGTGGAGCATGTGGGAGCCAACATGGGTATCCAGATCCCGCTGTTGGTTATTGACCGGAGAGTCGTCCCGGTCATGTCTGCATGTCTCCCGAACCCGTAGGGTCTACACACTTAAGGTTCGGTGACGCTAGGGTTATGAAGATATGTATATGCGGTAACCCGAATGTTGTTCGGAGTCCCGGATGAGATCCCGGACGTCACGAGGAGTTCCGGAATGGTCCGGAGGTAAAGAATTATATATAGGAAGTGCAGTATCGGCCATCGGGACAAGTTTCGGGGTTATCGGTATTATACCGGGACCACCGGAAGGGTCCCGGGGGTCCACCGGGTGGGGCCACCTGTCCCGGGGGGCCACATGGGCTGTAGGGGGTGCGCCTTGGCCTGCATGGGCCAAGGGTACCAGCCCCAAAAGCCCATGCGCCTAGGTTTCCACAAAAGGGAAGAGTCCCAATGGTGGAAGGCACCCCTAGGTGCCTTGGGGGGGAGGGAAACCTCCCCTTGGCCGCCGCACCTAGGAGATTGGATCTCCTAGGCTGGCGCACCCCCCCCCCTTGGCCCTCCTATATATAGTTGAGGAGAGGGAGGACTTCATACCTCAGCCTTTGGTTCTTCCCTCTCCCCTGTTACATCTCTCCCTCGTAGTACACGGCGAAGCCCTGCTACTGTGACGCCCTGCATCCACCACCACGCCGTCGTGCTACTGGATCTTCATCAACCTCTCCTCCCCCCTTGCTGGATCAAGAAAGGAGGAGACGTCATCCGTTCCGTACGTGTGTTGAACGCGGAGGCACCATCCGTTCGGTGCTAGGATCTCCGGTGATTTGAATCACGTCGTGTTCGACTACATCATCCCCGTTCTTTGAACGCTTCCGCTCGCGATCTACAAAGGTATGTAGATGCATCCGATCACTCGTTGCTAGATGAACTTCTAGATGGATCTTGGTGAAACGAGTAGGAAAATTTTTGTTTTCTGCAACGTTCCCCAACACCCACTACCTATTGATGATAACTTTCCTGATGAACAATTAAATGTCATAAATGCTTCTCATACTGCTCCATGGTATGATGATTATGCTAATTACATTGTTGCTAAATTTATACCACCTAGCTTTACATACCAGCAAAAGAAAAAGTTCTTCTATGATTTGAGACATTACTTTGGGAATGACCCACATCTTTATAAAGAAGGAGTAGATGGTGTTATTAGACGTTGTGTACCTGGGCATGAACAGGAACAAATCCTACGCAAGTGTCACTCCGAATCTTATGGAGGACACCACGCTGGAGATAGAACTGCACATAAGGTATTGCAATCCGGTTTTTATTGGCCTACTCTCTTCAAGGATGCACGTAAGTTTGTTGTATCTTGTGATGAATGTCAAAGAATTGGTAATATTAGTAGACGTCAAGAAATGCCTATGAATTATTCACTTGTTATTGAACCATTGATGTTTGGGGCTTTGATTATATGGGACCTTTTCCTGCCTCTAATGGATATACACATATTTTAGTTGTTGTTGATTACGTTACTAAGTGGGTAGAAGCTATTCCAACTAGTAGTGTTGATCATAACACCTCTATTAAGATGCTTAAAGAAGTTATTTTTCCAAGGTTTGGAGTCCCTAGATATTTAATGACTGATGGTGGTTCACATTTTATTCATGGTGCTTTTCATAAAATGCTTGCTAAATATGATGTTAATCATAGAATTGCATCTACTTATCACCCACAGTCTAGTGGTCAAGTAGAATTGAGCAATATAGAACTCAAATTAATTTTGCAAAAGACTGTTAATAGATCTAGAAAGAATTGGTCCAAGAAACTTGATGATGCATTATGGGCCTATAGAACTGCATATAAAAATCCTATGGGTATGTCTTCGTATAAAATGGTTTATGGAAAAGCATGTCACTTACCTCTCGAACTAGAACATAAGGCTTATTTGGCTATTAAAGAACTCAATTATGATTTCAAACTTGCTGGTGAGAAGAGGTTATTTGACATTAGCTCACTTGATGAATAGAGAACCCAAGCCTATGAGAATGCCAAATTATTTAAAGAAAAGCTTAAAAGATGGCATGACAAAAGGATACAAAAGCGTGAGTTTAATGTAGGTGATTATGTATTTCTATACAACTCTCGTTTAAGATTTTTTGCAGGAAAACTTCTCTCTAAATGGGAAGGTCCTTACGTTATCGAGGAGGTCTATCGTTCCGGTGCCATAAAAATCAATAACTTTGAAGGCACAAATCCGAAGGTGGTGAACGGTCAAAGAATCAAACATTATATCTCAGGTAATCCTATAAATGTTGAAACCAATGTTATTGAAACCGTAACCCCGGAGGAATACATAAGGGACACCTTCCGGAACGTTTCAGACTCTGAAAAGGAATAGGTGTGTGGTACGGTAAGTAAACCGACTCCAAAACAGTTCTAATGGCAATTTTCTCCGTTTTGGAATATTTAGAAAAATAGAAAAATAAGAAGCAGTCCGGGAAGGACACGAGGGCTCCATGAGGGTGGAGGGCGCGCCCTGCCCCCCTGGGCACGCCCCCTACCTCATGGGCACCTCGTGTGCTCTCCGGACTCCGTTTTCTTGCACGTTACGTATTTTGGTGGGTAAAAATTCATTATATAATCTCCCAAAGGTTTTAACTCCCGTATCACACAAATATCCTCTGTCTTTGTTTCGAGCTATTTTTCTGACAGATCTAGGTCGTCATGTCGTCTTCAAGTGCCCCCAAGGACCAATTCTTCGAGAAGGTCATCAACCCCTACCTCGCGGAAGTGCTGCAACACCCTCAAACCATCGAGATGCGTGAGGGGTTGTTGCACATCCGCGATGTTGAGGGACCAAGGAAGACCGGAAGCATGGAGGCAAGGCTCGAGGCATTGGAGCAACAAGTTTTCAAGTGTCAGGAGATGGTGGAGCGTGGACTCGATTCCAATCACATTATGATCACGGACTTCACCAACAACCACAAGCTGGACGTCAAGGACATTGGGGAGGCCATCTTCAAGCTTCATGAGAAAATCGAGCACCTCCAAGCCCAGATCTATGACCTGCCAAATCAAAACTGTGAGTATGAATATAGATTCAAGAGGATGAGTTTGGATGCAGATTTGAGGTTTCAGGAGACTCGATCATCCTTCTATGATGGTGAGCCTATGCCTTGGAAGAGGGACGACAAGCCTACGCCATCAACAAAACCATCAACCCCTTCACCGGCAAAAGAGATATAATCACATGGGTATGGGCACTCCTCTTGGCAGCTGCCAAGCTTGGGGGAGTGCCCCGGTATCGTATCACCATCACTTCTATCTTTACTGTTTTCTCTTAGTTCGATCCTTTTGATAATATCTTGATCTAGTAGAATAAAGTTTTAGTATGATCTAGTTGTGAGTTTTGCTTTATGATCCTTCTATGTAATCGAGTCTGTGAGCTATATATAAAAAAGATTAGTGTTGAGTCAAGGGCTTGATTATTTTGCCATGATCTTGAGTGAATAAAAGAAAAGAGAAAGAATAAAAAGGAAATAAAAGAGATCATATAGATCCTATGGAGAGTAATGAGCTCACATATAAAAAGTATGATGAATAAAAGTTGTTGAGAGTTGACAAACATAGTTTTGGTCATCATTGCAATTAATAGGAAGTAATAAAGAAGAGAGGTCTTCACATATAAATATACTATCTTGGACATCTTTTATGATTGTGAGCACTCATTAAAATATGACATGCTAAAGAGTTGACGTTGGACAAGGAAGAAAACATAATGGGTTATGTTTTCTTACATCTGAGATAAATTATATTGTCATGGATCATCCAACATGATTGAGCTTGCCTTTCCCCCTCATGCTAGACAAATTCTTTGCACCAAGTAGAGATACTACTTGTGCTTCCAAACACTCTTAAACCAGTTTTGCCATGAGAGTCCACCATACCTACCTATGGATTGAGTAAGATCCTCCAAGTAAGTTGACATCTGTGCAAGCAATAAAAATTGCTCTCTAATTGTGTATGACTTATTAGTGTGGGAGAAAATAAGCTTTATACGATCATGTGATATGGAAGAAATAAAAGCGACGAACTGCATAATAAAGGTCCATATCACAAGTGGCAATATAAAGTGACGTTCTTTCACATTAAGATTTTGTGCATCCAACCATAAAAGCGCATCACAACCCCTGCTTCCCTCTGCAAAGGGCCTATCTTTTACTTTTATCTCCTACCTTACATAAGAGTCATGGTGATCCTCACCTTTCCTTTTACATTTTATCTTTTGGCAAGCACAATATGTTGGAAAGATCCTGGTATATATGGCTAATTGGATGTGAATTTTCATGAACTATTATTGTTGACATTACCCTTGAGGTAAAACGTTGGGAGGCAAAACTATAAGCCCCTATTTTCTCTGTGTTCGATTAAAACTCCATACCCATAAGTATTGCGTGAGTGTTAGCAATTGTGAAAGACTATATGATAGTTGAGTATGTGGACTTGCTGAAAAGCTCTTATATTGACTCTTTCCTATGTTATGATAAATTGCAATTGCTCCAATGACTGAGATTGTAGTTTGTTAGTTTTCAATGAAGTTTATGATTCATACTTGAAATTGTGATTGAATTATTACTCTAGCATAAGAGATCATATGACAATAATTATATAAGCTGTTGTTCTAATAATGATCATGATGCCCTCATGTCTGTATTTTATTTTTATCAACACCTCTATCTTTAAACATGTGGACGTATTTTTCGATTTCGGCTTTCGCTTGAGGACAAGCGAGGTCTAAGCTTGGGGGAGTTGATACGTCCGTTTTGCATCATGCGTTTATATCGATATTTATAGCATTATGGGCTGTTATTACACATTATGTCACAATACTTATGCCTATTCTCTCTTATTTTACAAGGTTTACATAAAGAAGGAGAATGTCGGCAACTGGGATTCTGGGCTCGAAAAGGAGCAAATATTAGAGACCTATTCTGCACAGCTCCAAAAGTCCTGAAACTTCACGGAAGTCATTTTCAGAATATATAAAAAATACTGAGCGCAAGAAGTACCGGAGGGGGGCCACACCCTGCCCGCGAGGGTGGGGGCGCGCCCTACCCCCCTGGGTGCGCCCCCTGCCTCGTGGGCCCCCTGTTGACCCTCCGATACCCATCTTCTGCTATATGGAGTCTTTCGATGAGGAAAAAATCATAAGCCAGCTTTCGGGACGAGACTCCGCCGCCACGAGGCGGAACCTTGGCGGAATCAATCTTGGGCTCCGGCGGAGCTGTTCTGCCGGGGAAACTTCCCTCCGGGAGGGGGAAATCATCGCCATCGTCATCACCAACGATCCTCTCATCGGGAGGGGGTCAATCTCCATCACATCTTCACCAGCACCATCTCCTCTCAAACCCTAGTTCATCTCTTGTATCTAATTCTTGTCTCTAAGTCCGGGATTGGTACCTGTAGGTTGCTAGTAGTGTTGATTACTCCTTGTAGTTGATGCTAGTTGGTTTATTTGGTGGAAGATCATATGTTCAGATCCTATATGGATATTAATACTCCTCTGATTATGAACATGAATATGCTTTGTGAGTAGTTACGTTTGTTCCTGAGGACATGGGAGAAGTCTTTCTATTGGTAGTCATGTGAATTTGGTATTCGTTCGATATTTTGATGAGATGTATGTTGTCTCTCCTCTAGTGGTGTTATGTGAACATCGACTACATGACACTTCACCATTATTTGGGCCTAGAGGAAGGCATTGGGAAGTAATAAGTAGATGATGGGTTGCTAGAGTGACAGAAGCTTAAACCCTAGTTTATGCGTTCCTTCGTAAGGGGCTGATTTGGATCCATATGTTTCATGCTATGGTTAGGTTTACCTTAATACTTTTGTTGTAGTTGCGGATGCTTGCAATAGAGATTAATCATAAGTGGGATGCTTGTCCAAGTAAGGGCAGTACCCAAGCACCGGTCCATCCACATACCAAATTATCAAAGTAGCGAACACGAATCATATGAACGTGATGAAGACTAGCTTGACGATAATTCCCATGTGTCCTCGGGAGCGCTTTTCTCTATATAAGAATTTGTCCAGGCTTGTCCTTTGCTACAAAAAGGATTGGGCCACCTTGCTGCACTTTATTTACTTTTGTTACTTGTTGCTCGTTACAAATTATCTTATCACAAAACTATCTATCACCTATAATTTCAGTGCTTGCAGAGAATACCTTGCTGAAAACCGCTTATCATTTCCTTCTGCTCCTCGTTGGGTTCGACACTCTTACTTATCGGAAGGACAACGATAGATCCCCTATACTTGTGGGGCATCACATACCTATTCCTTTTCGGAGTCTGAAACGTTCCGGAAAGTGTCCCTTATGTATTCCTCCGGGGTTACGGTTTCAATAACATTGGTTTCAACATTTATAGGATTACTTGAGATATAATGTTTGATTCTTTGACCGTTCACCACCTTCGGATTTGTGCCTTCAAAGTTGTTGATTTTTGTGGCACCGGAACGATAGACCTCCTCGATAACATAAGGACCTTCCCATTTAGAGAGAAGTTTTCCTGCAAAAAATCTTAAACGAGAGTTGTATAGCAATACATAATCACCTACATTGAACTCACGCTTTTGTATCCTTTTGTCATGCCATCTTTTAACTTTTTCTTTAAACAACTTGGCATTCTCATAGGCCTGGGTTCTCCATTCATGAAGTGAGCTAATGTCAAGTAACCTTTTCTCACCGGCAAGTTTGAAATCATAATTGAGCTCTTTAATAGCCCAATAAGCCTTATGTTCTAGCTCGAGAGGTAAGTGACATGCTTTTCCATAAACCATTTTATACGGAGACATGCCCATAGGATTTTTATATGCAGTTCTATAGGCCCATAATGCATCATCAAGTTTCTTGGACCAATTCTTTCTACATCTATTAACAGTCTTTTGCAAAATTAATTTGAGTTCTCTATTACTCAATTCTACTTGACCACTAGATTGTGGGTGATAAGGAGATGCAATTCTATGATTAACATCATACTTAGCAAGCATTTTACGGAAAGCACCATGAATAAAATGTGAACCACCATCAGTCATTAAATATCTAGGGACCCCAAACCTCGGAAAAATAACTTCTTTAAGCATCTTAATAGAGGTGTTATGATCAGCACTACTAGTTGGAATAGCTTCTACCCACTTAGTAACGTAATCAACAGCAACTAAAATATGTGTATGCCCATTAGAGGCAGGAAAAGGTCCCATATAATCAAAGCCCCAAACATCAAACGGTTCAATAACAAGTGAATAATTCATAGGCATTTCTTGATGTCTAATAATATTACCAATTGTTTGTCATTCATCACCAGCTTAGACTTTATGCTTCCGGCTCGTATGTTGTGTGGAATTGTGAGCGGATAACAATTTCACACAGGAAACAGCTATGACCATGATTACGCCAAGCTATTTAGGTGAGACTATAGAATACTCAAGCTTCAGAGTGGCACTTGCGTAGGATCTGTTCCTGTTCATGCTCAGGTACACAACGTCTAATAACACCATCTACTCCTTCTTTATAAAGATGTGGGTCATCCCAAAAGTAATGTCTTAAATCATAGAAAAACCTTTTCTTTTGCTGGTATGTGAAACTAGGTGGTTTAATTTTAGCAACAATGTAATTAGCATAATCAGCATACCATGGAGCAGTATGAGAAGCATTTATGACATTTAATTGTTCATCGGGAAAGCTATCATCAATAGGTAGTGGGTCATCAAGAACATTTTCTAACCTAGACAAGTTATCTGCAACGGGGTTCTCGGCTCCCTTTCTATCGATAATATGCAAATCAAATTCTTGTAGCAAGAGAACCCATCTAATAAGTCTAGGTTTAATATCTTTCTTTTCCATAAGATATTTAATAGCAGCATGATCCGTGTGAATAGTTACTTTAGAATCAACAATATAAGGTCTGAACTTATCACAAGCAAATACAACTGCTAAGAATTCTTTTTCAGTAGTAGCATAATTTCTCTGGGCATTGTCTAGAGTTTTACTAGCATATTGAATAACATTTAATTCCTTATCAACTCTTTGCCCTAGAACAGCACCTACATCATAATCACTAGCATCACACATAATTTCAAAAGGTAAATTCCAATCAGGTGGCTGAATAATAGGTGCAGAGATCAATGCTTTCTTAAGTGTTTCAAATGCTTTTGCACAATCATCATCAAAGACGAATGGTATATCTTTTAATAAATTAGTCAGAGGCCGAGAGATTTTTGAGAAGTCCTTAATGAACCTTCTATAAAAGCCTGCATGACCAAGGAAACTTCTTATACCTTTGAAGTCCTTGGGACACGGCATCTTTTCAATAGCATCAACTTTAGCTTTATCAACTTCAATGCCCCTTTCAGAAATTTTGTGCCCCAAGACAATACCTTCATTAACCATAAAGTGGCACTTCTCCCAATTCAAGACAAGGTTAGTTTCTTCACATCTCTGCAAAACTCGATCAATATTGCTTAAGAAATCATCAAAAGAGGATCCATAAACAGAGAAATCGTCCATGAAAACCTCACAAATCTTTTCACAAAAGTCAGAGAATATAGACATCATGCATCTGCGAAAGGTAGCAGGTGCATTACATAAACCAAAAGGCATACGTCTATAAGCAAAAGTACCGAAAGGGCAAGTAAAAGTGGTCTTAGCTTGATCATCAGCTGACACAGGTATTTGAGAGAAACCAGAATAACCATCTAGAAAGCAAAAATGTGTATGTTTGGATAATCTTTCTAGCATTTGATCGATAAAAGGTAAGGGGTAATGATCTTTTTAGTAGCCTTATTTAATTTGTGGAAATCAATTACCATCCTATAACCTGTAATAATTCTTTGCGGAATCAATTCATCTTTATCATTAGGAAGGACAGTAATACCTCCCTTCTTAGGAACACAATGGACAGGACTTACCCACTGACTATCAGCAACGGGATAAATTATACCTGCCTCAAAGAGATTTAGTATTTTTTTATTACCACTTCTTTCATCTCAGGATTCAGCCGTCGTTGATGATCAACAACTGGTTTGGTATCTTTCTCCAAATTTATTTTGTGTTGACATAGAGTGGGACTAATGCCCTTAAGATCATCAAGAGTATATCCAATAGCAGCACAGTGCTTCTTCAGAGTTTTCAATAAATTTTCTTCCTCCTTCTCTGAAAGGTTAGCACTAACAATAACAGAATATATATTCTTTTCATCAAGATAAGCATATTTAAGAGTATCAGGCAATGGTTTAAGCTCAAACACGGGATCACCCTTGGGTGGAGGAGGATCCCCTAAGATTTCAATAGGCAAGTTGTGTTTCAGAATAGGTCCCTATTTAAAGAAAACTTCATCTATTTCCCTTCTTTCATTCATAAACATATCATTTTCATGGT
This sequence comes from Triticum urartu, assembly GCF_003073215.2. Classification (NCBI taxonomy): domain Eukaryota; kingdom Viridiplantae; phylum Streptophyta; class Magnoliopsida; order Poales; family Poaceae; genus Triticum; species Triticum urartu. The sequence goes on from NC_053026.1 coordinate 583,168,617, forward strand.
CTAGCAAATATTGTTCTAAAGGATCACTAGGAGGTACATCAATAGAAGCAAGACCAATAATTTAATCTTTACTAGGCAATTCCTCTTCACGGTGTTGTCTACGAAATTTAGAAAAGTTGAACTCATGAGACATATCACCTAAACCAATAGTAACAACATCCTTTTCGCAGTCTATCCTAGCATTAACAGTGTTTAAGAAGGGTCTAACAAATATAATGGGACAAAAGCTATCTTGTGGGGAACCAAGAACAAGAAAATCAGCAGGATATTTTGTTTTCCCACACAAGACTTCAACCTCTCTAACAATCCCAATTGGTGAAATAGTATCTCTATTGGCAAGTTTAATTATGACATCAATATCTCCTAACTCAGCAGGTGCAATATCATGCATAATTTTTTTGTATAAGTCAATAGGTATTGCACTAGCACTAGCACCCATATCACACAAGCCATGATAACAATGATCTCCTATTTTAACAGAAATAACAGGCATGCCTACCACAGGTTTATGTTTATCTTTAGCACAAGGTTTAGTAATTCTAGCAGTTTCATCACAGAAATAAATAACATGCCCATCAATATTATCAGCCACGAGATCCTTAACAATAGCAATATTAGGTTCAACTTTAACTTGCTCAGGAGGTGTATAGGTTCTAATATTGCTTTTACGAACCACAGTTGAAGCTTTAGCATGATCTTTTATCCTAACAGGAAAAGGTGGTTTCTCAACATAAGCAGTAGGAATAATAGGATCATTATAAGTGATAGTCTTTTCTTCAACTTTAATAGGTGCAGCTACTTTTACTTCTATGGGAGGATGATATTTAAACCACTTCTCCTTAGGGAGATCAACATGAGTAGCAAAAGATTCATAGAAAGAAGCTACTATCTCAGAGTCAAGTCCATATTTAGTGCTAAATTTACGGAAAACATCGGTATCCATAAAAGATTTAACACAATCAAACTTAGGTGTCATACCTAACTCCTTACCTTTGTCGAGATCCCAATATTTAGAGTTGCGTTTAATTCTTTCCAATAAATCCCATTTGAATTCAATAGTCTTCATCATAAAAGAGCCAGCACAAGAAGTATCGAGCATGGTGCGATTGTTGTCAGAAAGCCGAGCATAAAAAATTTGAATAATCATTTCTCTTGAGAGCTCATGATTGGGGCATGAATATAACATTGATTTAAGCCTCCCCCAAGTTTGAGCGATGCTTTCTCCTTCGCGAGGACAAAAATTATATATATAATTACGATCACGATGAACAAGATGCATAGGATAAAATTTCTGATGAAATTCCAATTTCAATCGTTTGTAGTTCCATGATCCCATATCATCACATAGCCTATACCATGTAAATGCATCTCCCTTCAAAAATAAAGGGAAGACCTTATTCTTGATAACATCATCGGGCATACCTGCAAGCTTAAATAATCCACAAACTTCATCCACATATATTAGGTGCTCATCAGGATGTAATGTTCCATCTCCTGCAAAAGGATTAGTTAGCAGTTTTTCTATCATACCCGAAGGAATTTCAAAGTAGACATTTTCATTTTCAGTAGGTTCAGTAGGTTGAGGAGCAACTCTTTGCTCTACTGGTCGGGATGAAGATACCCCGAACAAGCCCCTCAGAGGATTACTTTCCATAGTAACAAGTGACAGTAAATTTCAGCACACTATATAAATTTTTCCTTACCAAATTCCACCTACCAAAGGCGCTTCACTCCCCGGCAACGGCGCCAGAAAAGAGTCTTGATGACCCACAAGTATAGGGGATCTATCATAGTCCTTTCGATAAGTAAGAGTGTCGAACCCAACGAGGAGCAGAAGGAAATGATAAGCGGTTTTCAGCAAGGTATTCTCTGCAAGCACTGAAATTAGAGGTAATAGATAGTTTTGTGATAAGATAATTTGTAACGAGCAACAAGTAACAAAAGTAAATAAAGTGCAGCAAGGTGGCCCAATCCTTTTTGTAGCAAAGGACAGCCTGGACAAACTCTTATATAGAAGAAAGTGCTCCCGAGGACACATGGGAATTACCGTCAAGCTAGTTTTCATCACGTTCACATGATTCGCGTTCGGTACTTTGATAATTTGATATGTGGGTGGACCGGTGCTTGGGTGTTGTCCTTACTTGGACAAGCATCCCACTTATGATTAACTCCTATTGCAAGCATCCGCAACTACAAAAGAAGTATTAAGGTAAACCTAACCATAGCATGAAACATATGGATCCAAATCAGCCCCTTACGAAGCAACGCATAAACTAGGGTTTAAGCTTCTGTCACTCTAGCAACCCATCATCTACTGATTACTTCACAATGCCTTCCTCTAGGCCCAAATAATGGTGAAGTGTCATATAGTCGACGTTCACATAACACCACTAGAGGAGAGACAACATACATCTCATCAAAATATCAAACGAATACCAAATTCACATGACTACTAATAGCAAGACTTCTCCCATGTCCTCAGGAACAAACGTAACTACTCACAAAGCATATTCATGTTCATAATATGAGGGGTATTAGTATGCATATAGGATCTGAACATATGATCTTCCACCAATAAACCGACTAGCATCAACTACAAGGAGTAATCAACACTACTAGCAACCTACAGGTACCAATCCCAGACCTAGAGACAAGAATTGGATACAAGAGATGAACTAGAGTTTGAGAGGAGATGGTGCTGGTGAAGATGTTGATGGAGATTGGACCCCTCCCGATGAGAGGAGCGTTGGTGATGACGATGGCGATGATTTCCCCCTCCCGGAGGGAAGTGTCCCCGGCAGAACAGCTCCGCCAGAGCCCTAGATTGGTTCCGCCAAGGTTCCGCCTCGTGGCAGCGAAGTCTCGTCCCGAAAGCTTGCTTATGATTTTTTTCCTCAACGAAAGACTCCATATAGCAGAAGATGGGCATCGGAGGGCCACCAGGGGGGCCACGAGGCAGGGGGGTAGGGCGCGCCCCCCACCCTTGTGGCTGGTGAGTGGTCCCCCTCTGGTACTTCTTGCGCTCAGTATTTTTTATATATTCTGGAAATAACTTCCCTGAAGTTTCAGAACTTTTGGAGGTGTGCAGAATAAGTCTCTAATATTTGCTCCTTTTCTAGCCCAGAATCCCAGCTGCCGGCATTCTCCCTCTTTATGTAAACCTTGTAAAATAAGAGAGAATAGGCATAAATATTGTGATATAATGTGTAGCAACAGCCCATAATACAATAAATATCGATATAAAAAGCATGATGCAAAATAGACGTATCATGAATGCATAATCGAGTGAGTCCTACATGCAGTCAATATTTCTGTCGTGATAGTGAAAAGCAATGCCGCGAGGAAACGCCGCGCCCAGGCCATCGACACACGACAAGAGCAGTGTTACACACCAACACTATTCTCACGGGTGTAAAGAAGAACGGAGGTGACTAGGATAGAATCAACTTTTCATGTGCAAAAATAGAAAAAAGCAATGTGTGTCGTCTGTTTTATGATCGATGTCAGAGATTCTGCTTTGGTGGACCTTGATGTACATTTCATGATAACCCTCTGACTAACACTTACATAAAAAACAAATCCTTCTACTATATCCATCTCACAAGACATGTAACATCCATCAAAGATCTAACGGTCCACATTGCACTTTTCTGTGTTTGCACATGGAGACTTGATTCTATCTAGCCGCTCTCAAAAGAATGCGACTCTGCATGCATTCCACCGCCTTACGCTAACAGTTACTTTTTTCCATGTGTGTGGTAGCCGATGATTAATTTGAGTCATTCATCAAAATTAATGGAATATGTTTCTTGTAGCGGAGAAATATTGTGCAATATGATACAGTTAATGACCTAACTAAGCCACTTCCTTGCGAACATGAATTACTCCAAAGATTAATGACAGTTTTTCTTATGACTTCAATTCATATATATGTTTTGTTCTCAGGTTAGTGTTCAAGGTTTTTAAATCTTGACTGCACGTATAATAGTGTGCCTAACACTTCGAGGAGAGAGTATTGCATGGCTTTCGTTGTGATGTGGAATTGAGCCCAAATACTAGACATGTTCCTTCTAATTACCACCTCATGGGTGTTCTTGTGAATTTTCCTAAAAACAATTCCCACTTTCTAAGGAACGCCGGCATATGAATGCAGTACCACATGTATGTGCATGCGCTCGTGTTCTATCTTCTCATAAAGTTCTGAGGCTTTTCTTGCACCCACTCTTAGTCTCTGAAGATGAGACCGTTGTGGGGCTCACTAATCAACTACTCCCTCTGTGATTGAAAGAGTATTCTTCCAACTTCGTTGAAGGATCAAACTATCTAAAAGTTTCATCGAGTTTGTGCAAAAATATATCAATGTTTATGAAACCAAATAGGTATACGATGAAAATATATTTTATCATGAATATAATGTTACTAATTTGAGGGCATAAATGTTGGTGTATTATTATATAAATACGGTCAAACATAAAAAAAATTAACTTTCCAACAAAGTTAGAAGTACACTTTTTCAAGGACGGAGGGAGTACCTCTTGGTTCATCAACCCGCATACGGTAATAACTAAGCAACCCCAACCCATATCTCTACTCCTATAAAGACTTAGTTGGTGATGACGGTGTGTCTAGCATCCGTCATTTCCGACCATTAGATCTGCATCTAATGGTTGTGAGGTAAGTTGTGGCATTTTTGCAACAATAGGCCACTTCTCTGCTTCAATTTGCAGAAAACCCCTTATTATCTTGAAAGCAATCACATCCCTCCCTCACCTCATCAAAACAACTTGAGAAATATATTTTGAGTGAAACCAAATATATTTTTAGTGGTATATGTATATAAAAACAAGAGTGTTTTCTTTCAAGTTTGTGAACAAGTACTATTCTATTCCGGATCCGTTGCGACGCACAGGCACGTTGCTACTATTATATATTTGTATCTTCACTTCTACATGGACAAACTGCTTTTTAGCACCTTGTATCCAACTTCAAGTACTCCAGTTCATGCACTAGTGTTTACATATGAAAAAAATACTAGTGTTGTCCATTGAATGATACACAAAAATAGAAAGATGATAAGTTAGAAGAGCAAGATTAATTTCTTGTTGTTGATGAGTATGTATGCATGGGTTTAGTGGTGAGTTTAAGAACGGATGATATATGGAGGAATTATCACGCTCAAGCCTTCAAACCACGCTGCGACCAACTTGGACGTGCGAGGGCATGATCTTTATTTTGAAGTTGCTCAAGCTACTTGCACGGAAATTCATTACATCTCAAAAGCATAGATACTCTTGGTATCTTGACTGCACATAAATGTCGAGGTTCAAGATGAAGCACGTGACTCAGCTGGTATGCCGATGATCAATCCTAGACCTTGCTGAGTGATGGGTCATTCAATTCTTCTTAGTGAGCACTAATTTTGCTACCTAAGAATCTATGACTTTGTGCCATCAATAGGCTGGCTACAACACAAAACTAAGCGCATCTCAAAAGATATTCACCCAATGTCCTCCCCTACTTGTTTCATGGACACCCCCTGCTTGTCTGCGGCTGACGAGGTACCCAACGATGTCCCTCAATTTTTCGCTACTTGTCAGCTCCCCCACCTCCTTCTCTCTTTTATCTTCTCAGACTCATTTTTGCACTTGCCATTGAAATAATTAAAATATAAATACTGAAGCAATAGTAACTCAAATGTAAAGTTTCCAAATTACTAGCTCAAATTTAAATCAATTCTATTCATTCACTCATGTTCTATTGGTTTCCATGATGCACTCACATATGCTTCACTAAATGATTGAGAAGTTGTGTATGCACTTCTTGACAACGAATCCGTCGATGCATCTCAAGGAAGTTCTCAAACTCAACTGTGTGTTGTGTGTAAGTTTGATAGGAGCACCCGGTCCAAACATACACGGATACACCACGTACACCATCCCCCTCGCTCTCCACAATCATGTTGTGCACAGTTACACAATATTTCATCGTATCTCACAATGTATCAGGATCACACTATTTATCAGATCTGCGAACACTTGCCAAACGTGCTTTTTTGCATGGTTATATGTGTCCCATTCATATCATAAAGATCATAGTACAAGCCACATAGACACCGATATGATAAAACTGAAAAGACAGCATAACGCTAACCTTTGCATGAAGGACCACCATCCAAGAAGGCAAATTACAATCAAGACTGAAGAATCCCTTTAGCTCGACACCAACATCCGTCACATGCCTCCGACACCGCCACAACAACCACCAAAGGAAAATATGACAGATCACCTCCTCACCCGAGCTCAACGCAGCTCCATCATTGATATGCAGCTCCATCACACGAATCAAACTTTGCAACACCTCAGACACGCTATCAAACTCCAGATCTGGCACTCCCGCTCGACGAAGTCGTCTTCGGAGGAAACCATATCTGCCAACCACCAACCACGATCCCAACATACTATCCGCCATCTTCTAAATGCCGCCAACACAACCCACTATCTGGATCCACTCCTGGACTACCTCCCAAGCTCCATGCCGACACTGGAGCAAATATTGTCGCATCTGCGGAGCCCGAGGGCACATGTCCACTACAGGGATGCCGCCGCTATCATACTACCCCTTCTTGAACTGATAGCCACCAAGAACCATCACCAACCACATAGCATAACACCGCATCGTGAGATGATTTGGAGTGCTTTTATTTACCGTCGTCGTCGCCCTCGCCGAAGCCAACCATGAGAGACTAGAGTGCGGTAGTGGAGCTTCCGAAGTCAAATAGTCTTAGCGTGGGCCCCATTGTCAGCCAACACACCTAGAAATCCCCCTCCCCCAAGGGACTGGCCCCCATGCTACTCCCTAGGTGGCACTGAAGCGTCAACCCTTCCCTAATAAATAAATTACTTTGGGCTTGGACCCACGTAAAAAATGAAACATGCATTTTTTAGATTGTGTATGTTTTGCTCACTGTAATATTTTTCTTGCACATGCTCTCAGTCTTCCAACATGTGGCTCATGGAACCCACCTACCTACTAAACTTAAAGCGCTAACTGGGCCAACCCATTCCAATAACATATACATCTCTTTCACCCCCCCTTACATGGACATGACTTGAAGTCCATAGTATGCACTACAATCTTAGTCTCAACATATAGGTGGTGTCGATCATGATACTAAGAAGATAGATAGTTGAGTTATTAAAACTTAAGAGACCAAGAAAGATTGGATTCATGTATGTTGGGTGTATGTATGGGCTTGCTATCAATACCAATTTTGATAATTTTAAGAATGGAGGGCGTCGGGAGGAATTCCATTAGAAAGCCCATCAAACTAGTAAGTAGTTGATGCCAGATCCAGACAATGTGTTCAAAGTCATAAAGGAAGAAGCTTCTCCTATTCAACAGGAGCAAGTTAAAAAGGTCTTGGCAATTGAGTTCGGCCGGGGCTTCACTTTTAGTTGTGCTCTTGTACATAAAGAATGTCCATCAAGATAAATGTGACCTTTTGCATTTGCATCTAAGTACTATGATTATCTGGTCTGATTCGAGAAGACCCTTTTTTGAAGGTAAACCGAAATCTTGACCTTTCAAAATTTGCTGTGGTTCGGAGTCCTTCATTCTGAACAAGAGTTTCGGTCATTCTCACGTGGAACTTATGATTCATAAAAACTCATTTAACAACATCTTACGGTTTTAGCTATCTAGGTAAATTTTGCGCCCTGCATCCCAGCAAAACTATCAAGGCACCACTCAAAATAGCTCATGGGACAGAGACACGCAGCAGACAGAAGGGAAATTTCAAAGTTAGAGTTGGTTGGGCTAGTGATGGATATCTTCTTCTCTGGTCTTGAGTTTGAGACCGATGGCTAGAGTCGATGAGAATTTGAAAAACTTTCGTTATGATAGTTGTTATTGGAAGCTTGAGTCAGCCGCGTAGCACATTGAAGTACGCTTTTGAAAAAGTTGTTAAAGAGTCTTTATGAACGAGCGGGGTGAGTGGGTTGGCATGGCAGGTGCTGGTTCGACTTGGCTTGTGGCAATTAGAATTCTTTGTTGGATGTCGTTAGGTGGTGTTGGGTGCTCTCTAATTGTGCTGAACTGATCGTGCAGCTAGGGTAGGTAGTGATAGATTCCTCCTCTGGTGTTGAATTTTCAAACCGATGGCTGGAGTAGGTGCCATCTGGTTGTTCTCTATGAAAAAAATTACGAACAAAGACAACTCGAGCAAGAGGCATACGAATGAGCTGCTTAAATGTGTTTCCTGTAAAGAACTAACTAGCTAGAATCAATGCGCCACCTGTTCTCGAGTAATTTTGGAACGGTTTAACCGCTTTCTTTCTACGTATAACCGCGGCGTAGCTCATTTGTGGCTCAACCATGCTAGAGCTTTCGGTGAATTCCGAGCATCTTATCTCAGCCCGAACCAAATCTACTGAATGGCACAACCAAACTTTCGATCACACCATTCATGTTTGTGATCAGATACTCGAATCAGCTGAACACCCAATCTTGAGATGCCCCGTTGCAAAGGAGGTCTGGTGCCGCATGGCTACAAAATCAGAGCATGAATGAAGGGGAATCCTATTTTAATTAACACCGTATCCACTGCTAGACAAAGAACTTCAAGCACATTCACTCTTGTGGAAGGAAATATCGTTGGATCTGCTCCAGCTGCTGGCTATTTTTCAGCCATGGCGCGGGGCAGAAGAAAAAAGTGAGGGAGAGTCTAAACCTGACCTTTGGCCTTATTCCTTCAGCACGGAGGAATATTCCAAAGCTGCAGGAGCACAGCGTTCAGGTTTATCAGTTCTGATTTCAGACAGATACAGAGAAGAACCGTCGGCTCATTTCAAACAAACTTTTGGATTCGATTTGGTTGGGGTGCGCCGGGCCCAGGCAGCAGTGCAACGCCTGGGCGACACGCAAGGGCCCCAGTGGCAAGCCACTGTGGTGGGCCCTTCCCCACAAAAAATAAATTTAATATCATTATGGGCACATGACCCACATATCAGATATTAAACTGATAAGAACAGATACTACACTTGATCTTAGCCAAAAGGCCGAGAAAGGTATGAGTTGCAAGCCGCGCCAGCCGCTCCTTGTTATAGCCTCGCCGAGCCCCTCGCCCTCCCTCGCCGCGCGATGTGGGACTAAACGAAACCACCAGCCTCCGCTCCCCTCACGCACCGGCAGTTGTGCTAGCCGCGTGGGCTCTGATTTCCGCCGGCCCGATGGGCTTCAGCTCGAACGGGCCCGACTGCGCGACCGAGAGGAAAAGAAAAGGCATCGGGTGCTACCCCGGCCGCAGCTCGCTCGCACGCAACGCAAGTCGTCATCGCACGAGACGAGACGAGTCGAGGTCCAAGTCGCTCGAGCGCGAGCCCGCCGTCTCTCTCGCGTCCGCCCCTGCTCCGACCTTCCAGAAGCTTCCGGGAGCCATCCATGGCCACCGCGCCCGCGCCGACCGCAGCCGCCCCCGCGCCCGCCGCCGCCGCCGCGGCCGCCCCGTCCGCGTCGGTGCCGCGCGGGCAGGTGGATCTGGTCGACTTCATCGACTGGACCGGCGTCGAGTGCCTCAACCAGGACCCCGCCCATGCCATCGCCAACGCCCTCAAGCAGGTACCGCGTCTACTCCCGCGGCCAGACGCGATCCCCGGCGCCGATCTGGCGGCGGCCCGTTCGATTTTCGCCGGGGGCACTCCCCCCTAGGGTTTCGTAGATTAGCGTCGTGTCACGGGCGTGTGTGTGCTGTGTTAACCCTTCTTCGGATTTTAGTTTAGATGGGATTATGTTTCTGACGATTGTTGGTTTTTATCAGGGTTACAGGGAGGATGAGGGGCTGCACCTCGCCAGCGACTCCGACGAGCAGCTGCTGATCTACATCCCCTTCATGCAGGTCATCAAGCTGCATTCCGCGCTCTTCAAAGGCCCTGAGGAAGAAGGTGAGATTTGTCACTCAAAATGCTAGGTTGCTGCATACATTGACTACTTAAGAGTTAAGCCTCTTTTCTGAGCTCAGGGAGGAACTTGTCTATGTTCGAACTAGGGGGCTCGATTTAGTCTGTTGTGAATGCTAATAGACGGTTGAACACAAGTTTTTGTAAATGCATGATAAGCAAGTTGTTTGGACCTTATGTGTGTCTGGCCCAAAGTTCAAAAAGGTGCTGGGCGTTAATTATGCATTTAGGGACCTATTTGCGCCTAGTTTGCCACTCCGTATGCGCGCCCAAATGGAAAAGGCGCTACGCGTATGCACACCTTGCTCTTTTCCGAGCGCACAGGGCCAAAGCGCTATGTTTGGCCGACGCTTGCGCGCTTTTTTGAACTTTGCTATGACCTGTCGTCTAGTGTTTAATGCTTAATAGAAGAGATTATTATTTATGGTGCTACGGACAGTATAGAAAATTCTAGAGGTATAACAAGTATAGAAAATTCTAGAGGTACAACAAGTATAGAAAATTCTAGAGGTACAACATGGGTGTGTGCATTAATCAATGCAGAGCCTGGGGCTCCTTCCTTTTTGGGAAAATAACATGGCATGATCTAGTGGCCTAGTACGCTTGGATTTGCCACTTCTTGGGTGTTGTATATAAATAAAATTGACAATTTACAGCTAATATCTGGAGTTATTGATACACTAGTGGGCTAGAACACTCTTTTCTGATGTCAAGGAGCACTTGTCGCCTTTGGAACTAGTGGACTATTTAGTCTGTTATAGGTCTGCAAATGCTAGTAGAGGGTGCAAGCTCTGTTATTTCTGTTAATTTATGATCAAATGTTATTTGGTGGGACCTATGTGGTGACCATCTGACCTATCGTCTAGTTTTTCATGCTACATAAAATGGATGGGGTTACTTATGGTGCTGTTGACAGTATAGGCTGTGTGCATCAGTCAATGCAGAGGATAGGGCTCCCTCCTTTTCGGGAAAAACACGGCATAATCCAATGCAACCTAGGATTTGATCCAATGGCCTATGACGCTCAGATTTGCCACTTCTCCATCATTGGACATAAGTAAATTGATGGCTGGTATTTGAAATTATTGTTACACTAGTGGTAAATAACATAGAAAACATTACTCATGTATCATTTACATATTTTAGTTTTGTTTAATGCTGGAAAGCTCAAGAGTTTTTTCTCTTTCAACGGTTTACATCAATATATTGCTTGATATTGGCAAGAATGACTTCGCATGCTAAGCTGCATGCTGCTTCTCTCTTACGACCTTTTTGTGTTCATGCTTCTTTTTCTCTACCTTGGAGTTATGTATTTAGTTTGTAAGTAGTAGGCCCTTTCTTAAACCACTTTCAGTATTTCGCTTGGGTGTTGATGCTTCCTCAAATACTTAATGCAATTTTCTTTGAACACAGGCCCAAAGACAGTTAAACTCTTCTCCAACAGAGAGCATATGGGTTTCAGGTATACTTCCTTTTAGTTTAACTTGAAGCTCATTGATACTGACTTCTGAAAACGTTTTGGGTTTTCCCTTAAGCCTGACATAAGTTTCTGTATTGGTTGGCAGCAATGTCAATGACTTTCCTCCAAGTGACAGTGTTGACCTATCATCCAGCCATTTACTGGAAGTACGTTCTTATCCTAAAAATCTAAGTCTGCTTTGATACTCTTTTTCTTGATGCCCATGTAGCATCATCAGTTATTCGTCCTGTCTTGGCTTATGCATTACCTCAAATTGATGAGCCTTGGCTATTCTTCTCTGCAGGGTAAGCCTGTGACGCTGAAGTATGTGAAGTTCCAGAATGTTCGCAGGTATGTGCATCTCTCTCTAGCACGTTTGTAACAGGCATTTTGCAGTGTTACCTGATTCTTATAACCCCTTTTTTTGTCATCCCAGCCTGACTATGTTTATCGAAGACAATCAAAGCGGAGCTGACATCACAAAAATTCAGAAGATTGCGCTTTATGGAACCACGTAAGTTCTGTTAGCACTTGGTTCTGTTAGCTGTACTGCTCAGATTGTGGGTGATCTGTGATTAGTTGTGCCATCAGCATCCTTAGTTCCTAAAGTTGCACAACAATCCAACCATTATATTCTTAGTAACAGAGTATTTTGGAAAGATAACTGAAGGGTGAAAGAGTCATTATTTTAGCAAATCAGAACTGAATGTGCAAGAGTCATTATTGTATGAGGCAATAATGAAGTTTAAGTTCTGACTTCCTTTGTCATAGATTAAGAAGAATCACTACATTGATATTGTAGACTGAATTTCTCTTTTCCCATGTACACATCTGATGAAAATCATCATTACTTGTGATTCATCTCCTGAACACTTGCTTTTTTTTTGTTCTTTTGCCAGTGTGGACACAACAAATATGAAGGACCTGAAGAAGATAGAAGAACATTAAGAAGACCCATCTAAGATGGTGTGTTCCAGTGGGTGTAAACAGTTAACTGTTGTGCTTGATGCTGGCAACTTTGTGCCCCTATTTTACACATGAGGTATTTAAGAGCCCAGTTAGCCTCCTGTAGGCTGCAATTTCTGCGTGTGGGCTTGTTTGACAAACGAAACGATGTTCCTTGCTGAGAAAATTCATATCCATATCCCTTTTTCCTTGAGAGTTTGGTGTTGATGATGCTTGCCTTGGCTTGTTGAGATCGCTTCATGTTTGTCCCGACGAAAAATGTTGATTGGAGATTGGCAATACTACATTTCTGTTAATGTCCAAATCACAGTCACTCTTGTTGAGAGCACGTAATAACTTTCCATACATACATGGTAATCTACATACGGTATCTAGTTTAGCATACATACATGCGCCAGGCAGGCATCGTCATGTTAGGTCTGGCTGGTTTGCTACGATCAAGATCAGTCGGCGGCCTCGAGGGCCATGAGGATGGCCCTGAAGAGGTTGATGATGTCGAGGTAGAGGGTGATGGAGGCAGCGACATACTCGTCGTAGGTGTAGCGCTTGATGAGGTTGTCGGTGTCGTAGATGATGAAGGCGGAGAAGATGAGGGCGGCGATGCAGCCGTAGACGAGCACGGCCGTCTTGCCCATGGGGAAGAGGATGATGACGATGGCGTAGAGCATGAGGATGACGCAGGCGGCGAAGAGGAAGGGCCCCAGGAACTCGAAGTCGTGGCCGCGCCTGCCCGCCCAGAAGGTGTAGGCGGTGAGGGAGACGACGACGACGAGCGTCATGCCCGCCGCCTCGAAGATGATGGGCCCGCGCTTGGTGAGGCACCCCAGCCCCACCGACAGGCTGACGCACACGGTGAAGATGCCCAGGAACACCATGTTCACCGGGTGCTTCTTCCGGTAGTAGACCATGGGCAGCATCACTGCGCTTGCAGCCACTGCGTCCATCAGCAACGCATGGAGAAATTAGGCATGAATGAAAAGCGAAGCAGAGATGCCGACCGAGGAGGGGGGAGATGAGGATGAGGATGAAGGCGACGAGGGCGGCGAGGGTGCGGGAGAGGAAGAAGTTGCGGACGCAGACGGTGAGGTTCATGGCGGCGGCGACGGCCACGGTGACGAGCATCTGGATGGAGACGATCACGTACACCTTGCGGATGAATGCCCAGCGCAGCTCCGGGCTCTCAATCATGTACCCGTCGGGCCCCGACGGGTAGCACGCCTCCACGTCGTAGTGGTGGTGATCGTGCTTCCCCATGGCCTTGGATCGGCGCCTGCCTTTCCTTGCCAGCAGGTAGAGGACGACGGACGGACGCACGGACGGGCAGGTTGGTCGACGGTCGTGTCCCGGCCAAGGAATGGTGTCTCAATAGCTTCCGCTAGCCATGGGCGTCAAGTCATTTGGAGGTCATGGCTGGAGGCATCTATTCTGGGCGCGGTCGCTTCAAAATCTGCTTCCCTGTGCCTCTTTCTTCACCATCCAAATAATTCCATCACGTTGCTGATAATAACGGAATACACAAGCTAGGACTGACAGGGACCACATAGCACCCTTGATGAACAATCCAGAATAGCGGCGAGCACCAAAGGAACGCAAAAAAAACCTCCAAGCCATGTCTCCAAAACAATGCTTCCAATACCCTTAAAAAAAAAACAATGCTTCCAATAGAGAAACACAGTGGGTGCTATCGCCCGGATCCGTTTTGTGCAGACCGTTGGCATGGTGCGATTGTCTAGCAGTGGCGCTGGCTGCTCTGGGCCGTGCGGGCAGCAATGGCGGTGAGTGGTGCGACGTTGTGGCTTCCGGAGCCCTGTTGCAGTGGTTTGTGCTGGTGCCGGCGTCAACACAAGTAGTACACCATGGTGATGATGTGACCGTGGGGTCCTTTTCCTCCAGTCCGGTTCGCGCTACGAAATTCGAGCGGGGCTCCTACCCTGAGTCAGAGGTGGCGAGGCGGAAATGAGCGAAAGCCTTGTTCTTCACGGGGGTCGTTGCCGGTGATGTTCCTTGGAGGGCATTGTCGAAGAGTATTTCCTCCCACTGAATTATGGTCGGTCGGAAGGGAAGTGGCGTTTGGAGGTTGATGTATGTTTGGGGTGGCTTCGACAGTTCTTCTTTTTCACTTGTTTATAAGGGTTTTCGGCCTATTTTTTCTTATAAAGCAACCGACTTAGTGATTTTTCCTTTCTAAATGAAATCAGATCCCCTGCCTGCTCCTCAAAAAAGGCATTGATGCCGCTATCATCGCCAATCCGGACCCAAACCTGGCTGTCAGACCCATCACAATAGGGGGGTGATGGAGATGTGTGATTCTCCTTTCCCTTTCTCTACGACCCTCGAGTAGAGGATATCTATCATACCACAAGATCAAAACATCCAGGATTTTGCATTCATGCCAATATGCAACATTCAGAGGAATTAGAATGAAACATTCCGTAGCAAGGAATTAAATTCAAGAGTCTTGCAGTCACAAAGCACCAGCGAATATATTTTCATCGTGCAGCTTAGTTCAATCACACATTGCATACTCCAGGAAGCTAGGAAACAAGACATGTCATGGAGTCTAGGACGGCAGAATTTACTGATAACGATTGTACATGCCTACAGGTATCCGCGGGCATTCATGAATTTTCTGATATGCACAAGCTAGTGGGCTTAAATCAAGGCGAGCAGGGCTCAGGTGCGCTCAGCTATCGGCTGCCCGCAGAATTTGCATCAGATTCAGGAACAGGTTGATGATGTCGAGGTAGAGGGACACGGCAGCCCAGATGTACTCGTCGTACGTGTGGCGCTTGATGATGTTGTCCGTGTCAAAGATGATGTAGCCACAGAAGATGATCGACGCCACGGCCCCATATATCATGGTGGAGATCTTGCCCAGTGGGAAAAAGATCTGCCAGCACCAGTGTTATTTTTCAGTATATGATGCACGAACCAACATGATCGAAACTAGTTTAGCAATATCCATCTGAAGAAATATACTGTACAAGGGAACATAAGGTGCAGCTGCCCAACCTGGATAAGTGAGAACACCATCAGCACCATAAGAGCTCCAAACAGGAAGGGGCCCAGGAAGTTGAAGTCATGGCCTCTCTTTGCAGCCCAGAAAGTGTAGGCAGTCAAGCTGATCACCACCACTGCTGTGAGAATTGCAGCTTCCAAGATGATTTTTCCTGTGCACACAACAATACCATAATCAATTCACAGTAGAGGCCCTGCCCTATAGAGTTGATGCGCACAACTCCTGCGGAGAGTATGACAACTCATGACATAAATGAAGTGAAGACAGAAGAACATGCATCATGATAGCTGAAGCAATTTGTTATTTCTAGTCCAAACTTTAGCGATGTTGATCAAAAGCAAATTAAAAGATCACAAGAAGAGAGTAATGCCAAAGCCCTCATTGTCAACAACCATGTCTTAGCATCAAATCCAAAAGAGGTAACTTACAACATCCAAACATGCAGTGATGCCTCAAGTGCTTAGCGGAAATGTTCAACAGAAACAAGTTAACATAGTATTCCTAAACTAAATAAGAATCTATGCATTGTGTAGATCTGAAACATGCCATTCAGAGCAATTCTAGACCCCTGGAGAAAACACTCAATAAAGTTGTGCTATTTTTTTTCACTGAAAATTTAGAGTACATCATATATATAGACCTTAAGTGGTTGCATTATCAAAAGTTGATGTCGACGGTACGAACTTTATGGCATGCACATTAAGAAATATTAAGGCAAAAAACACACACTGGATGACATTCTAGCTCTTCAAAAGGTCAATCAAATCATGCCTTGGGTTCCAAAAAATTAAAACTGCAGCAGGGATAATAAATCTATGAAGGGGAGAAAAAGGACAAAGGGTTCGATACTAAACAAACAAGACAACCTTTATAGTCTCAACAAGGGAACAACAAGAAAACTGAAGAAGGATCGACTCAACAGAAGTGGTGATATGGTAAATGCTTTTGTATTGGTAAGTGCATTATAGATTTTCTGACACCTCAAAACCTTGCCCCTAGTGGTAGCACAGTCACAAGAGACTTGGAATTATCACAACAAAATGGGAGGAACTAGAATGGCATTTGCTGATAAGAATTGATGCATTGTGTAGCTCTGGACAGGTCATTCGGATTCTAGAACCTCACTGGAAATTTAGAGTACATCTGATAATATAGACCTCAGGTGGTTGCATTATGGAAGTAAATACCGATGGTAGGATTTATTTATTTTGACATGCACATTACAAAAATATGAAGGCAGAAAATACACACATGAGAACTCTCTAGCACTTTGAAAATGTTAATAGAGCCGCCCCTAAAACTGCAACAGGGATAAATCATAAATGTGTGAATGGGAAGAACAAAGGCAAGAGGTTCCACTACTAAATAAACAAGACAACCTTTCGAGGGAACAGGAAGAAAACTGAAGAACTATCTATCGATTCTACTAACATTTGGAATTATGAATTATCACAACATAATGGGAGGGAGCAACTAGAACGACATTTGCAAAACTTTGCTGGACAGCCTGAAGTATAGCACAAACAAGATTGGCATAGTAATACATCAGGAACATATATATGTAAAAGCTGTGGACCCAGAGAAAACTCAAACTTGCTGCCAATACAAACAAATAGGATCATGTAATCAACAGATGGATCGAGCGAATCACTGCATTCTATTGACGTGCACATTAAGAAATATGAAGAAAGAAAACACACACAGGAGAACTCTCTAGCTCTTTGAAAATGTTAATAGAGTCGCCCTTAAAACTGCAACAGGAATAAATGTATGAACTGGAAGAAAAAAGGCAAGGGGTTCCACTTCTAAACAAACAAGACAACCTTTCGAGGCAACAAGAAGAAAACTGAAGAAGTATCGACTCATACTAACATTTGGAATTATCAGAATATAATGGGAGGGAGCAACTAGAACTGCATTTGCAAAACTTTGCTGACCGACCTTAAGTATAGTATACAAACAAGATTGGCATAGTAATACATCAGGAACCTATATATGTAAAAGCTGTGGACCCAGAGAAAACTCAAACAATAGGATCATGTAATCAACAGATGGATCAACGAATCACTGCATTCAATTGTTTCCTGTAGCACCAAAGAGGCACATGCATACACATACTCCTGCTTTGCATCCTAAGTAGGAATCCAAAATTTATATGAGTAAAGTGTTCTACTTATGAAAACACCATCAGTATGAGCCAATGCTTGTATGGAAGACAAAAGGACAGATTCTCAATGTTAGAATTGGTTTGCATTCACTACTAATCTATTATATCATGCATAGCTGTTGCAGATACTGAAACAAGACCAAATGAAAACTCCATTCACAGAATCTAGCAATCATTCAAGGAGATGAGCAAGAAATCAGAGGCTAACGCAAGGAACAAACAAAACCATCGTGTGGCATTAGTGCTCAATCATAATCATAACCTGACACAACTGATTTGAATGCAAACTAAGTTCAATTACAAAAATCAAGTAGCACACGCATAACGAACAATGATTTTAGTGAGCGGTGCAAGAGTGTAAAGGGTTCCATCCGTGACAATTAACACACATAAAGGGGCAATCTATTAGCAATGATTCAGAAGGAATTGTGGACTGAGGGGCAATCTATTACAGATGTTGTTATTTATTACCGCTGGTGAAGGCGCATGTCATGCCGACGGCGAAGCTGATGGAGACGGTGAAGATGCCGAGCAGGATGAGGTTGACGGGGTGCTTCTGGTGGTAGTAACGCAGCGGGCACAGCACTGGAGCACGAACGAAGCAAGCAATTCCATGAGTCAACGCACGAACCCGAATTCAGAGAGGCAGGGGCGGGGGTCTGGGCGGGGGAGGCTCGACGTAATAATTACCGACGAGGGGCAGGACGAGGAGGAAGATGTAGAGGCCGAGGCCGGCGTTGGAGGAGACGAAGAACTCCGAGACGGCGGGGACCTTGACGACGAAGCCCGCGACGGCGGCGGTCATGGCGAGCTGCACGGAGAGGATGACGTAGATCTTGCGGATGAAGGCCCAGCGCAGCTCCACGTCCTCCGTCATCCCCGGGTAGAGCGCCGCGGAGCCGCCCGCCTCGAGGTCGAGGTCCGGCGCCTTCCGGTAGCCGAACATCGCGCCTCTCGCTCGCTAGGGTTTCGGCCGGGGGTCGGAGGGAGACGGGGAGGGGGAGGAAAGCAGATGGAGTTGGGCACGCTTCGTAATCGTCTCCTCGTGGGGCGGACGGGGAGTAGAAGAAGACCGAACTGCCGGGTCAGGTCGGGTCGGTTCGTGCCTTGGCCTTGACCCTTGAAGGCTGGTGGGGTGGGATGGGAACGCACGCGACTGACTTTCGCCAAGACCGGCTCCGGCCCGTTATCTGTGGTCTATGTTGGCCCACCAAGGCCCGGCCCATTTATCCGTGGTCTATGTTGGCCCACCATGGCCCGGCCCATCTACCTCCCCGGTGGACGCACGCGTCGCGTCTCTGTCCTCTCTGATCGGAGAGGATAATCCCCACGCCACACATGTCCACCGCTTCCGCGGGGTCGCATATTCCCACGCGCACCGCTTCCAGAACCTTCCACCCCCCAAGCCAAGCCAAGCCAAGCCAAGCGGCGGCCGCTGCTACGGCTACGAGCCCGTCCCCACCACCTCCCGCCACCTACCTACCACCTCCGTCCTCCGATTCCGTTGGTGGTGCTGCGTGCGCGGAGATCTCTCCCGCCTCCCCCTGCGTCACGGCCATCACGCCCGCGCCGTGCTTGTGCCCGCCCGTCTCTCCTCCAGCGCTGCCGCCGCTGCTGGTGCTAGGCGTGCCTCGTCACGGGTCTAGGCCCCCCGCGCGCCCATTCCCCCGCCCTTTTGTCACGCGCAAGCCGTGCCCACTTGCGCCACATCAAGGCTTGCACGGGCGAAAAACCCCATCCCATCTCCGGTGCCAGAAGGCGCGGCCCTCTGTTGGTGGGTCCTGCCGCGGCCATGAGCCACCGGATGATGATGAATCCGGTGAAGGTGGAGGGCGATGGGCGGGCCGGCGGCGGAGGCGCGCCGAGGCCGATGGACGGGCTGGGCGACGCCGGGCCCACGCCGTTCCTCGCCAAGACCTACGACATGGTGGACGACCCCGCCACCGACGCCGTCGTCTCCTGGAGCGCCACCAACAACAGCTTCGTCGTCTGGGACCCGCACCTCTTCGCCACCGTGCTGCTGCCGAGGTACTTCAAGCACGGCAACTTCTCCAGCTTCGTCCGACAGCTCAACACCTATGTAAGTATCAGACCTCTCCTCGCTGCTTTGCTTGGCCCTTTGTGCCCCAAAATCGATTCGTTGATGCCAATTGCAAGGGTTAGGAATGAGTGGAGCTTGATGGGATTACTCAAAGTACTGGAGTATTTGCTCACCCTGGGATTACTGAAATTTTGATTCATCCAGTTTTGCCTCGTGTTCACACAGTCCTGACGACTCCGATGCCGCCAGTTGTTGGCTGTAGTTCAGAAGCTGTGGCAGGGGAACAGCTACAGATAAATAGATCAAGCTAATTAGGGGGTGATTGACAGGACATCCGTATAGGTTTGGGAGATCACAGTGGCATTGCTGCGGCTTGGGGACTTTGGGGGGGTGAAAAGGAGGTCCACTGCAGTTCAAACTTCCGCTTCCATTAACATCAAAGTACTCGTATAGACAAATACTCCCTACATACATCCATCCTTACCGATGCTGTTTTAACTTCACTCAAGTTATGCTGCAAGATATAACATAGGTGTCCACCTAAGTGCCCAAGAAGAAACAACCTGTAGGATGGTAGCCGATACTTGGTGGTTCGTGTCATGTTTTCGTTTTATGCAACGATTCAGTAAAAAAAATATCCTCGAATTATGGCAACCAAAATTGTAAGTTGTGAGTAAAATTTTCAAGCCTACAGAGTCAATTGATATCAACTTGGAATTTACGAGCATGTGATAATCTTCAAGCCAGCTGGTAGTTCGTGTGCTGCTTTTCTTTTTAGGTAGTGGTTCATAAAAACCATTGAATTAACCAAAGTTGCAAGTGCTTGAATCAAATCCCAAACCTACAGAATTAGTTGAGTGCAATTTGGAATTTACAAGCACATAGTAAAATTGAAAGATAAAGAAGGTGATGGGTGTGTTCAGAACTTGAGAAGATGGACAAAATTTTAAGCCTTGACATTTTGGCCAAAAGAGCAGAAAGAGTAAAAGAGGACGTTTGTTATACTACTGTCTGTGTTAGCATTGCTGATAGTGTGGGACTGAGGGCTATTCTTTTATCATTATTCTCTTACTGTAGAAACTTGCGGATGTTGGAAGACCAGATTTTACAGGATGATTGTTGCATTTCCAGGAGAACCTTCAGATTTTACGTGATTTGAGCTATGATTTAATCCGTGGGTGGTAGTTGTATTGACCTTATAAATCTTTGAGAGCATGTGCGCAGCCGCCAACTGGATGCTTTCATATGATGATGTTAGCTCCGAGTAGGTGTCACACATTCTAGTTAGGCTATCACCTGATCTTTTCAGTAAAATCTTCCAGTCGAAACTTCATTTGTTTGCCTTGAGTAAAATCTTCCAATTCTAGTTAGGCTATCACCTGATCTTTTCAGTAAAATCTTCCAGTCGATACTTCATTTGTTTGCCTTGAGTAAAATCCTCCAATTGATACTTCATTTTGTCTTGAGTAAGCTCCCAGTTCATACAATATTAAAGGATGAAGATGAAGAGGAAAGTTGACAAATAAAGTCTTCCAATTGATACTCCATTCTGCCTTGAGTAAGCTTCCAGTTCATACAATATTAAAGGATGAAGATGAAGAGGAAAGTTGACAAATAAAGTGAAGAACTGAAATCAGCTAACTGAAAAATGTATCAAGTGAGTAAAATCTTCCAATTGATATCTTTCCTTGAGTAAGCTTCCAGTTCATACAATATTAAAGGATGAAGATGAAGAGGAAAGTTGACAAATTAAGTGAAGAACTGAAATCAGCAAACTGAAAAATGTATCATGAGAACTGAAACTTGTCATAAAGAGGTAAATTAGATATTCTTACAGGCTCATCCTCTCCACACCCTCTCTCTTTTTGTCACTGTTGTTTATCTAAATTTCTGAATGGTTAATTTTCTGTTGGGTAAACCTTCTTTTTGCCTTATTTAATTATCCGATTTCCGACATGGTTGTTATCACCTTTGGCAGGGCTTCAGAAAGGTGGATCCTGACAGGTGGGAATTTGCAAATGAGGGATTCTTGCGAGGGCAGAGGCACCTTCTCAGAAATATTAAGCGCCGGAAACCTACACATGGGTCTCAGAATCAGCAATCTCTTGGCTCCTACCTTGAGGTGGGGAACTTTGGACATGATGTGGAGATAGATCATTTGAAAAGAGACAGGCAGCTCTTGATGGCTGAAGTGGTGAAGCTCAGGCAGGAGCAACAGAACACAAGGTCAGATCTGCAAGCCATGGAAAAGAGGCTGCAAGGAACTGAGCAGAAGCAACAGCAGATGATGTCATTCTTGGCGCGAGTCATGCAGAACCCCATGTTCATACACCATCTGCTCTCCCAGAGTGAGATGCGGAAGGAGCTCGAAGATGCCATCTCAAATAAAAGACGGCGCCGCATCGACCAGGGACCTGAAGCTGTCGATAGCATGGGCACTGGCTCTACCCTGGAGCAAGGGTCACAGGTAATGTTTGAGCAGCAGGAGCCAGTGGACTCGCTCGTGAACGGTGTCATATCCGATCTTGAAAGCTCGTCCGTCGATACAAAGGGAGCTGAGGTGCAGCAGAGTGTCGCTTCCAGCCGTTCGGAGCAACTGAGAGGCAGGCCCAGTGGAGAGCTAAATGATGATTTCTGGGAGGACCTGCTGCATGAAGGGGGGCTCGGCGAGGAGGCCAGCAACCTGGTGGTTCCAGATGACATGAACTTGTTGGCTGAGAAGCTGGACTAGCTCGACTCAAAGGACGCGAATTCCGGACAATAATCCATCGCATTCTATTGCCGAGCAGCCCTGAGAATCCTTACCAGAATGCCTGTTGTTATATATGTATATATGTCTGCTTCGGCCATGATCAGTCAGTCGAGTAGATCACTGCTGCCTTTGGTGATGATGCCACCCTATTATCTTATTGTCGATCTTATTTTCGTCAATGCCGTGTTTAGTTCAACTTCTGGGAGGATTCTAGTTGGGTTGCTTGCCACTGTCTGCTGTGCAAAGATTTTAGTCGGATTGGGCTGTATGCCTAGTTTTCTGATAGCTAATGTCATCCATATGAGAATAAATATGATAGTACCCAGTATATAGCACGTATATGTGCAGTGATTGTATCTGGATGATATCGATGTACAGTAGTATCATGTTGTGCCTATGTGTAATGTGCCTGCTACCATCTTCTTTTAGGCAACTGTGCTTGTTGCTTCCTTAGGGAGGCTTTGTACTGTATCCTGTATTCCTCACTAAGGAATTGGTATCTAAAGTTGCTCACATTAAGAAAGTTTATCAGAAGTAAAAAGCATTAATTCCTGACTTGTAAACCCTGATGCATTGCATTAGAGCTGTAAGTTTATCACGGAGTATGTCACAATTTTCTATTGTTTTCTCTCACATTGCTTTATTTGTGCAAGTTAAAATTTATTTGCTTGGTTTTGGAACAAAATGCTTACTTCCATAAACTAGGTTGCAAGATAAATCACTTCACAAACCTAACAGCTTATACATTGCTTACCATATAGCAGCTAATGAAGAGTTGATGTATGTCCTCGTTGTTTATCTTCTGATATAGCCAAACTAAATATTACTTGAAATTCCACAGCCAGTCGCCAGGTATATATATGTAGCTATAATAAAATAAATAAATAAATAAATAAACAAAAGATATGGCAAACCAATGCTGCGTTGAACACATAGAACAGATGCAGTACAATCTTCTTCAAAATGTGAACAATAACTTTGGCAGTATGGACATTTACATTCCACTGGGTGTTGAATGATAGATTGGGCAGTACAACCGTTGAACAAAATTGAATACTTTCTCCATAAAATGTCAGAAATGCAAATCAAATCTAGACCCTCTTCTTCCGAGCAGAAGATGCAGGCGAGGGCGGCGCGGAGCATGAGCAGAGACCGCGCAGAATGGCAACGACGGAGAACACGACGTATGGAACATACAGCTGAAGCAGCTTCGGCGTTGCCTTTCCTGAGCCCAGCATCTCACCAAGTATCGCAGACTGAAACAGTTGCGAGATCACTATTAGGAATGAAATCAGGATAATCCCCAGAGTGATGTGCTCTATTCAACTGCCAAGTAAGAAGGCCTATCTGGCCAATCTAAGTGGAAATTAAATCTTCTCAGTCCAGACTGGTTGCCTATTTATTTCTGATCAAAATGACTCGTAAATCGCTGCATCGGATTGGATCAGAGCATACACAAAAATTAGGCAGATCCACATCGTTGTCATCTATAGAAATTTCTCTACCGAGACGTGAAGTAATTGAGTTACTGTGGAGTTGACCTCTGATTTTACAGATCCGAGGAATAGGCGGCACATTTAATCTCAGACCAACATGCTCTCAGTAAATCATGGACAAAAATATTGGCGAGGAGGCCGAGAGAGACGGGGTTACCATGGAGGTGAGGGTGGTGACGCCGGCCATGAGGGAGGTGGTGGCGGCCCATCGGCGGCGGGCGAGGACGCCGTAGATGGTGGCGACGGAGAGCGGCCAGAGGAAGGCGAGCTCGAGGCAGAAGAGGCCGTGGAGGAAGGCCGGCGGGTGGGCCATGAGGTAGTCGTCGAACTCGGCGGCGTACCACCGCTTGAGGTCCCGCAGCGGCGCCGGGTAGAGGTCGGGCGGGAGGACGGTCTGCGCGTCGATGAGCGGGACCGCCACCGTGATGATGAGGGAGAAGAGGACGACCACCGCGTCCGCCACCGCCGAGACGACGCCCATCGCTTCTGCCGTGCGTGCCTGGTCCTGGTCGTGGGTGCGTGATGTACTTGGCTGGGATCTGAATATCTGATGAAATGGCTTTGTTTTTGTTTCGCCTGCAGGGTTATTTCACGAGCCTGGGCAGAAACACACCAAAGGTGGGAGAAGAAGAGCATGTGAAAGCCTCTTATAAGTTGAGAAAATTCCCTATATAACATTATTTTGAATGTTGTTTCCTTATTTAACACTGCAAAAAAAGTTCTTCCTTATATAACACCAACCTTAAATTTCTTTCCCTTTCTAACACTTCCGTCAGTTCCGTTAGCCTACACTGTTAAAATCGATTTTAACTGATGCTAGTTTTTTATAGTTGGACGAAATTGCCCTTGTCCATAAGAATGAGAAAATAGAAAAACAGAGCTCTTCTCTTCCCCTTTCTCCCCAACCCTAGAGGAGGCGGCGGCGGCAGCAAACCTCCCAGGCCTGGCGGCGGCGGAGTGCGGAGGGAGATGGCGCCGCGGACGACGGGCAAGGCGCGACTGCGGACGGCTCAGGCCTTGGCGCGGCTATGGATCCAGCGTTGACCGATGACGACGGCGGGGCAGCGGTGGGGTCGGGCCAGCGTCGGGCTACGGTGCGGTCGACCAGCGCCTGGCAAAGGCAGTGCCTCGGCTGCAGCGGCATCAGGCCAGGGCGCAGCTACTGGCCAGGGCACTGTTGGGTCGGCTGTCGGCGTGGCTGGAAGTTCCTGTCAGGGTGTCCCCGGGTTGGCATCGGCAATAGCTTCAGGCCGGGCGCAGCCACATGGGCTTGTTCAGGTGGCTAAATGGCACTCCTAGGAATGCAATGTTAGTAGTAGCAATACAGAGGCTCATTTGAACGCAGTGTTAGTAGTAGCTACTGACCATCTAGTTAATGATCTGTTAGTAATGATCAAATTGTCTAGCAATGTTTGTAATGGAGGAGTTAGTTTGCTTGGCTGTGATCACAACAAGATTAATGCTTTACTTTATTTCTGTTAATGTTGCAAAATATGTATATGTGAATTGTGTGATCAGATATGCATCAAATTATAGAGGAGGTTGTGCCCAATTTTTGAACTAAATATCAAAATAATTTAAATCCAGATGTGGAATTTTGCATGTTTACAGGGGAGGTTCTGCCTAATCTTGCATTTAACAACAGAAAAAAGTTATTGCTTTTTAGTATGTGAACATTTTTGGTCATAATCTGCGCCAGGGGTAAAATCGTCTTCTCACGTGTCATTTAACACCGTTAGTACTCAAAATGGATGTAAGTGTTAGAAAGGGAACAATTTTTAGAATTGGTGTTAGATAAGGAAGAAATTTTTACCAGTGTTAAATAAGGCACAAAATTTTAAGCTAGTGTTAAATAAGGAATTCTCTCTTATAAGTTCACCTCTAACCAATCCCTTAAAAGCTTCTAATGAAATATATATGAGAGACTAACGCACTTAGCCAATCTCTTAAACGGTTAAAGAAGTTATAAAAGATAAATAAGTGTTGGCCTCCAAAAGCAGCTCGAGTCTCTCAAATATACTCGAACGGTGTCACTTCTCAGGATAATTTTCGGTCGTCTCCACAACCGCCCGAGGCACCACCACAACCCCCGATTCCGGCTGGAATAGAACCGGAAGGCTCCTCTGCTACCCCGTCGGGTGTGACGGCATCGGAATGGACCCCCTCCTCCCTCCCTGCCCGCCAAGAAAGAGGTTGGGGATAAATAAAAAACATGTTCCAGACCGGCGTGCCGTCTACAACGACCAGTGGCAAGGTCGCGGCGGCCGCGATGATGGCATGTCGGCCTTCCCTTGCTCCTGTCGTTGACAAGCGCACGAGAAAGCCGACGGAGATGATGAAGGCGCTCACCGAGAAGGCAAATCTTGTATAATCATCGACAATGACAAGGCAATACCTCCTCCCCCAAGCTATCATAAGATGGAGGTCCAAAGAGATCCAAGTGAAGGAGCTCAAGGAGCCTCGTCGTGGTAATGATAGTCTTCACCTTATGTTCTTTTTCATGTAGCTTTCCGGCAATGCAAGCACTACAAGGATGATCTTTGACAAAAGACACATTGGTTAGTCCAAGAATGTGCTCCCCCTTTAAGAGAGATTCTAAATGTATCATGCCAACATGGGCTAGCCGTTGGTGCCATGGCCACCCCACGTCGGCCTTGGCCATTTAGGCATGTTGCATTATGAGTTTTCTCTTTTAAGAAATCAACCACGTAAAGACTGTTTTCAACATGCTCGTCAAAGACCGCTTTGAGATCGCTCCTCTTAAAGATGGTCACAAGGAATTCAACGAAACATGAATCATAACCGGAACGTGCCAATTGAATAGTTGAAAATAAATTATAGGGAAGGGATTGAACAAGATTGATATTTCGTTAGTGATGAATCGCTAGAGATTACCACCTTGCCTAATCTCAATACCTTGCCCCTGCTATTGTCACCAAAATTCTTTATGACGAACCAAAATCCAAACTACTCAGAGCATGTGACACGTCACTTGGTGATGCCATGAAGAACCGTCAAAACTACATTGGGAACTGAAATTAGATTTGTGACGAGCCGACGTACCGCCTACATGGAACCGGGACGTTCTTTATGAGGAACGGACATCCAACCTATTCGGAAGCGTACAACACATCAGTTGGTGATGTCGTTAAGAACTGTGAAAACTACACTAGGAACCAAAGTTAGGTTTGTGAAGAACCGACAGACCGCCTACACGGAACCTAAAAAATCTTTATGAGGAACCAAAATCCAACCTACTCGGAAGCATACGAAGAACCGTCAAAACTACACTATGAACTGAAATTAAATTTGCAAAGAATTGACGTCATGCCTACATGGAACTGAGACGCTCTTTATAAGGAACCGACATCCAACCTATTTGGAAGCGTACGACACGTCACTGGGTCATGTCGTAAAGAACCGTCAAAACTGGATTAGGAACTAAAATTAGATTTGCGAAGAACCGACATACCACCTACATGGAACCGAAAAATCTTTATGAGGAATCAAAATCCGACCTGCTCGGAAGCATACGACATGTCACTTGGTGATGCCGTTAAGAACAATCAAAACTACATTGGGAATTGGAATTATATTTGTCAAAGAATTGACGTACTGCCTATCAAAACATTCTTTATGAGAAACCGACATCCATACTACTCGGAAGTGTACGTGAAGAACCGTCATGGTTACACTCTGAATTGAAATACTTTTTAAGAGTAACCAACATCATTTTTTGCGAGAACCAAAATCCCACCTACTTGGACACGTAAACCACCACACAAGGGGTCGCAATGAAGAACCGTCAGGGCTACACTGTAAACCAAAATTTTCTTCTGCGAAGAATCGATATCACCTTTGTTGAACTGTTGTTCGATTTACACGAAAACATGACACAACCCTAGAGATCGTCATGAAGAACCATCATCTCTACTGCTTTGTGTGATTTAGGAGCTGGTGTTAGTGTTATGTCTTTCTCTTTATATAAAAGACTTGACTTGAATAAACTCACACCTACTGAAATATCTTTGCAAATGGCTGACAAATCAACTGCCATACCTATCGGTATCTGTGAGGATGTGCCCGGTGTTGTTGCTAATGTTACTATTTTGACTGACTTTGTTATAGTTGAGATGCCCGAGGACGACAACATGTCGATTATCCTTGGTAGACCCTTCTTCAATACTGCAGGGGCTGTTATTGATTGCAATAAAAACAAGGCCACTTTTCATATTAATGGCAATGAGCATACGGTGTACTTTCCGAAGAAACAATTCCAAGTGAATGGTATTAATGTTATTGAAAAATCTCCGACAATCACTATTGGAAGTTTTCAAATACCTCTACCTACTTTCAAAAAGAAATATGAAATGCTTATTGTCGGGGAAATGCATATCCCCATTGAGGTAACCTAGTGATTTATGAAAGTTCTTCGGTTTCATGCTAATTGAAAGTGGTTGTTAATAAGACTTGATCAACCTTATTAATGGATCATTTTTGAACGGTATGAAGTTGATGAATTTAGTAAGCACTACCTTCTGTCCTTACCTTTTGTTTTCTATTTTTATTAGTTAAATAAAATAAAATGCCATGTTTTGTCTGTTTTCTAAATTTCCAGTGCAATAAAAAAATGACCCAAAAATAAAAGTTCTCAGAATGCCCTGAAAAATTTACATGATTTTTTCCGAATATTTCTGAATTTTTGGTGCAATAAATACCAGAGGGAGGTGCACTATGTGGGCACAACCCACCTGGGCACGCCAGGACCCCCAGGCGCGCCCTGGTGGGTTATGGGCCCCACGTGGGCCCCCTCACTTATCTCTTCATCCCACATCATTACTTGCCCCCGGAAAAAAACCTCCATTGCTCTCTCTCCCGTGTTCTTGAGCTCAAACCCACAGATTTCGATCTTTTTGCTCGAAGCTCCGTTTCCGAAATTGTTTCGGGGGATTGTTGCTTGGTATATGACTCCACTGTTTGTCCAATTAGTTTTTGCTTTAGTGGTTTATGTTTTAAATAATTAGCTACTCTTGGTGCTACTATAGATGTGCTTGCTTGTTGAATTCTTAGTGTTTTAAGTAGTTTGAATGCTTGCTTTGGCCTCTATGTATCCCGATGAGTAGTTGCTATCAATCTTATAAAGTTTTGTTGACAAACTTTTGTCACCCAAATTTTTTTATTTTTCAGAAAATTGTACGCGGACATGATGAACTTATTTGGAAGGAGTTCTTCGAGGAGACGATCCTCGAGGGCATCTTCCAGTGACAGTTATGCTCGCCGGTCTTATGTTGAACCAAGTGAAAGTTCTACACGAGATGCCGCCACCAAAACATGCTTATGGCCTTGCGATGAGTATATGGTTCGTGTGGGCATTAAGGAGGAATTTGAGCAATATGTTCACAATGCTGGTCTCGGTCCCTACCTCTCAGATAAGTGTGAACAACACCAACTTCTCACTGAATCATTTGTCAAGGGATTTAAATATTTTCCACGTGAGTCTAGGGTGTCATTTTATGCTTTATGATAGTCCATTTACCATATCACTAGAAAATTTTGCTTATCACTATAAGCTTCCATTTTGGGGTTCATTTGACGAACCACCAAAGGCTGAGTCTAAAACATTCTTGACGAGCCTTTGTAACGGTGAAAGGAGGGGAGTGACTCAAGGTAGAATAAAGAGCATTCATTTTCCCGCAATTTAGTATTTTGCATTATTTAACGGAAAACGCATAGTAGGCAAGCAAGACAGCAGCACACTTTGTGCTCCAGACTGGAGCCTCATACGTACTGCTCTCACCGGTGAAAGGGATTATAACCTTGCAGCCATCGTTGCACGCGGACTTCAACACAACGCTAATAGTGGCTGGTTCTATGGTGGAATTTATGCCACGCGTTTAGCACGAGGGTTGTGTGCTTCACCTCTGCCCTTTGATCCGATTCTACCCACGTAGTATTTAGATTTTAACACCTTAAAAGACCATAAGATTCTCAAGGGAAAGGCCGATAACTTCACTTATAGTCTTTTGTTTAACCAAACATCTCCCTGAAGGAAATATGCCCTAGAGGCAATAATAAAGATATTGTTTATTTCCTCATATCATAATAAATGTTTATTATTCATGCTAGAATTGTATTAACTGGAAACATAATACATGTGTGAATACATAGACAAACATAGTGTCACTAGTATGCCTCTACTTGACTAGCTCGTTAATCAAAGACGGTTGAGTTTCCTAGCCATAGACATGAGTTGTCATTTGATTAATGGGATCACATCATTAGGAGAATGATGTGATTTACTTGACCCATTCCGTTAGCTTAGCACTTGATCGTTTAGTTTACTGCTATTGCTTTCTTCATGACTTATACATGTTCCTATGACTATGAGATTATGCAACTCCCGATTACCGGAGGAACACTTTGTGTGCTACCGAACGTCACAACGTAATTGGGTGATTATAAAGGTGCTCTACAGGTGTCTCCGATGGTACTTGTTGAGTTGGCATAGATCGAGATTAGAATTTGTCACTTCGATTGTCGGAGAGGTATCTCTGGGCCCTCCCGGCAATGCACATCACTATAAGCCTTGCAAGCAATGTGACTAATGAGTTAGTTGCGGGATGATGCATTACGAAACGAGTAAAGAGACTTGCCGGTAACGAGATTGATCTAGGTATTGAGATACCGACGATCGAATCTCGGGCAAGTAACATATCGATGACAAAGGGAACAACATATGTTGTTATGCGGTTTGACCGATAAAGATCTTCGTAGAATATGTAGGAACCAATATGAGCACCTAGGTTCCGCTATTGGTTATTAACCGGAGACGTGTCTCAGTCATGTCTACATAGTTCTTGAACCCGTAGGGTCCGCACGCTTAAAGTTCTGTGACGATCGGTTTTATGAGTTTATATGTTTTGATGTACCGAAGGTAGTTTGGAGTCCCGGATATGATCACGGACATAATGAGGAGTCTTGAAATGGTCGAGACGTAAAGATCGATATATTGGATGACTATGTTCGGACACCGGAAGTGTTTCGGGAGATTTTCGGGCATATACCGGAGTACCGGGGGGTTACCGGAAACCCCCGAGGAGTATATTGGGCCTAATGGGCCTTAGTGGACAAGAGGAGGGGCGGCCAGGGCAGGCCGCGCGCCCCCTCCCCCTCTAGTCCAAATTGGACAAGAAGGGGAGGCGCCCCCTTTCCTTCCCCTCTCTCCTCCTCCCCCCTTCTCCTACTCCTACTACGAAAGGAGGAGTCCTACTCCCGGTGGGAGTAGGAATCCCCCCTTGGCGCGTCCTCCTCCTTGGTCGGCCGCCTCCCCCCTAGCTCCTTTATATACGGGGGCGGGGGGGCACCCTAGGAGACACAAGT
This sequence comes from Triticum urartu, assembly GCF_003073215.2. Classification (NCBI taxonomy): domain Eukaryota; kingdom Viridiplantae; phylum Streptophyta; class Magnoliopsida; order Poales; family Poaceae; genus Triticum; species Triticum urartu. The sequence continues at coordinate 583,199,850 of NC_053026.1, forward strand.
TGATCATTGATCTCTCCCAGCCGTGTGCGGTGCCCCCTGCACCATAATCCACCTCGGTCATATCGTAGCGGTGCTTAGGCGAAGCCCTGCGACGGTAGCTTCATCAACATCGTCACCATACTGTCGTGCTGAAGAAACTCTCCCTCGAGCTCTACTGTATCGTGATTTCGCGGGACATCATCGAGCTAAACGTGTGCTGAACGCGGAGGTGTCGTACGTTCGGTACTGAGGATCGGTCGATCATGAAGACGTACGACTACATCAACCGCGTTGTCAGAACGCTTCCGCTTAACAGTCTACGAGGATACGTGGACGACACTCTCCCCTCTCGTTGCTATACGTCACCATGATCTTGCGTATATGTAGAATTTTTTTGAAATTATTACGTTCCCCAACACTCCCGTGCAAACATATTTGCATGCATGCGTCTGCTCTTTTTTATTATCATAGCAAGGAAAGATATTTTGTTCTGGAGAGCGAGGCCCGGGCTCACAACATAGCAGTAGAGGCAGCACGGCGGGACGAAGTGTCCGCACCTAGAGCCTTCGTGAGCTACCACGCCGACTACACTACCCTCCAGGCTACTGATCGACTACCAAGTTAGGCTAAAAGCCTAAGCTTGGGGGAGTACATGTTTCCACCGACTTTACATTCATGTTCACTTATTCCATTTGTCAGTGTCCACACTTTTTCATTGTATCATCCATGCTTAGATTTATTTTATTGCTTTCTTCTTGTGTGCTTGAAAGACTTTTGAAAGAACCAAAAAAATTAGTTGTAGCTAGTTTACTTTCTATGCATGCTTAATAGTAATACTAAATAGAAAACCCCAAAAGATTTCCTTGTTCTTCTTTTCCTTGGTGGGAGCTTTCCTGTGTAAATAGTTTTTCTCGTTTTTGTTTTCCCCTTATTTGCTTGTTCAAGAAAACCAAAAACTCCAAAAATATTTCAGTGTGTTTCTCTGAATTTCTTTTCTTTTTATTCGAGTTGTACCAAGGAGAAGACCACGATGAAAATGTTGAGTGGCTCTCATATGAATAATTGTTGAACTAATAAAGAGCACATTTTACCTTGTCTTCTCCTGTTGAATAAAATGTTTGCAGATTCCAGCTTAGTCCATGGCACTCTTGCACTATTATTATTTTCATATCATTCGATCGTGCAAGTGAAAGGCAATAATGACGACATTTGATGAACTGGCCGTGGCGGAGAGGCTGATATGAACTCGACTTGTTTTGTCTGTGTAAATATGTTTAACTTAGTATCCATGATTCAGCCCATTATGATTAAACATGTTTGCAATGACAATTAGAGAATATAGTTTCTCATGCCATGCATAAGTAGCTGGGAGTTGACAATGATTTATCTTGGATATCAACATAGCGTTAAAATGATTGTGATGGAGTATGATAATATTGTATCCTCCTCTGAATGTTCAAGTGGCTTGACTTGGTACATGTTCATGCATGTAGTTGAATCAAAACCCACATAGCCTCTATGATATTTATGTTCATGGTGTTGATATCCTACTTATGCTAGTGTCCAATGTTACATATGCATAATGCATGGTTATGATCGTTGTTGCTCTCTAGCTGGCCGCTTCTCAATCTAAATCGCTAGCCTTCACCTGTACTAAGTGGGGATTCTGCTTGTACATCAAAAACCTTGAACCCAAAGTTATTCCAGATGAGTCCATCATATCTACCTATATGCGGCATTACCCTGCCATCCTAAGTAAATTTGCATGTGCCATCTCTAAAACTTCTAAAAAAATTCCGTTTTGTGTGCCTGGATCGTTCATGGAATGACAGGAGGTACTCGGTATCTTCCATGCTAAGCGAGTTATTCTCAGGTCGAGTGTTTATTCACTCGCCATCGCACGACAAAAGGGCGCTAATAGGAATGCCCAATCCCAAACTGCAAAATACAAAAAGATTTGATCGCTTGAATAATCAAACAAAAACTCCCAATGGAGTCAAAACCTTTACTTTTCATCGCTTGGGAACCGCCACTAGCTCGTTTAGCATGGGAGATATTGATAATTGATAGTCGTGAAGTAAATGAGAAGGATGCATGCCTCAAAATATCATTTATCTTTAAAAAAAACTTGAGCTCTGTCACCTCTGCAAATCACTGCTTCCCTATGCGGAGGGATTGTCTATTTACCTTTATGTTGTGTCATCACCTTCTAAAATAAGCGCTGGAAAATGAGTAGAGCACAGTTGTCATGATTTATGCATTGTGTGTAGCTAATGTTGGGTGCATCATGACTGGATCTTTTCTACCATGAATTACAATGTTTAGTCGCTGCTTGAACTTTGGAGGTGCTTTGCATTTATGTTTTGCGGTCTTAGAAAGGGCTAGCGAGATACCACTATTGTCATATTATATCATGGTTGTTTTGACAATGTGTTGCTGTTTGAGATATGTTATTATTGCTCGCTAGCTGATTATGTCATTGATATTTGTCATTATAATCTTTAAGAGTTATTGTAGACATGGTTAGTTATAATGTTGGCTGAAAACTTGGGTGTTGTTTAAGCTTATTTATGCAAACAAGAGCAAAAGAGTTCGTAAAAGTTTTTTTTTCACTTTCACTTTATCAACTGAATTGCTTGAGGACAAGCAAAGGTTTAAACTTGGGGGAGTTGATACATCCCCAACGTATCTACTTTTCCTAATGCTTTTCCTCTTGTTTTGGACTCTAATTTGCATGATTTGAATGAAACTAACATCAGACTGACGCTGTTTTTAGCAGAACTACCACGGTGTTGTTTTTGTGCAGAAATAAAAGTTCTCAGAATGGAACGGAACTTTGCAAGGATTTTTTTATATCAATAATAAGAATTTCTGGAGCCAAGACCAGCAGGAGAGGGGCACCTGGGTGGGCACAACCCACCAAGGCGCGCCCCCCTCTCCTGGCGCGCCCAGGTGGGTTGTCCCCACCTGGTGGCCCCGCTGACCCTGAAACCAATGCTATAAAATCCTATTTTTGAAGAAAAAAATTGGGTAGAAAGAATTATCGCGATCCATGAGACGGAGCCGCCGCCAAGCCTTGTTCTTCCTCGAGAGGGCAGATCCGGAGTCCATTTGGGGCTCCGGAGAGGTGGATCTTCGTTCTTCGTCATCACCAACCCTTCTCCATCGCCAATTCCATGATGCTCCCCACCGGGAGTGAGTAATTCCTTCGTAGGCTCACTGGTTGGTGAGGAGTTGAATGAGATTCATCATGTAATCGAGTTAGTTTTGTTAGGGATTGATCCCTAGTATCCACTATGTTCTTAGATTGATGTTACTATGACTTTGCCATGCTTAATGCTTGTCACTTTGGGCCCGGGTGCCATGATTTCAGATCTGAACCGTTTATGTTATCATCATTATATCCATGTTCTAGATCCGATCTTGCAAGTTATAGTCACCTACTACGTGTTATGATCCGGTAACCCCGGAGTGACAATAACCAGGACTTCTTCCGGTGATTACCGTAGTTTGAGGAGTTCATGTATTCACTATGTGTTAATGCTTTGTTCCGGTTCTCTATTAAAAGAAGACCTTAATATATCCCTTAGTTTCCAATATGGACCCCGCTGCCACGGGAGGGTAGGACAAAAGATGTCATGCAAGTTCTTTTAATAAAGCACGTATGACTATTTACGGAATACATGCCTACATTATAATGATGAACTGGAGCTAGTACCAATAGCCCTAAGTTATAAATGTCACATGATGAATATCATCCAACAAGTCACCGATCCAATGCCTACGAATTTATCTTATATTGTTTCTGCTGAGTTACTACTGCTATCATCACTATTATGCTTGCTACAAAATTACTGTTGTCATTGTTACTGCTACTATTTTTGCTGTCACTACTATCAAAACTATCAAACTACTTTGCTACTGATTACTTGCTGCAGATAATTAATCTCCAGGTGTGATTGAATTGACAACTCAGCTGCAAATACCTTCAAATATTCTTTGACTCCCTTTGTGTCGAATCTATAAATTTGGGTTGAATACTCTACCCTCTAAAACTGTTGCGATCCCCTATACTTGTTGGTTATCAGTGGCTGCAATTGGAAAGGGGCCGCCGCAAACCTCCAGCGCCGCTCGCCGGATGTGGCGGAGAAAGAAATTCCAGCAAGATTCATCAGGGTCGCGTGTGGGAGGATAAGGAAGAAAGGGGTGCGGTCCCTGAGAGATTTCCAGAAAAACGAAAAGAGCTGCTGGATGTGAGGCTGGGACTGTTGGGGAACGTAGTAATTTCAAAAAATTTCCTATGCACATGCAAGATCATGGTGATGCATAGCAACGAGGGGAGAGTATGATCTACGTACCCTTGTAGATCGCAACGGAAGCGTTGACACAACGTAGAGGAAGTAGTCGTACGTCTTCTTCCCGATCCGACCGATCCAAGCACCGTTACTCCGGCACCTCCGAGTTCTTAGCACACGTACAGCTCGATGACGATCCCCGGGCTCCGATCCAGCAAAGCTTCGGGGAGGAGTTCTGTCAGCACGACGGCGTGGTGACGATCTTGATGTATTACCGACGCAGGGCTTCGCCTAAGCACTACAACGATATGATCGAGGTGGAATATGGTGGCAGGGGGCACCGCACACGGCTAAGGAACGATCTCAATGATCAACTTGTGTGTCTAGAGGTGCCCCCTGCCTCCGTATATAAAGGAGCCAAAGGGGAGGGGTGCGGCCAGCCCTATGGAGGCGCAGGAGGAGTCCTACTCCTACCGGGAGTAGGACTCCCCCCCCCAATCCTATTCCAAATAGGACTCCCAAGGGGGAAAGAGAGAGAGAGGTGGCCGGCCACCTCTCCTAGTCCTAATAGGACTAGGGGAGGGGGGAGGCGCGCAGCCCACTATGGGCAGCCCCTTTCACCTTTCCACTAAAGCCCAATAAGGCCCATATGACTCCCGGGGGGTTCCGGTAACCTTCCGGTAATCCGGTAAAATCCTGATTTCACCCGGAACACTTCCGATGTCCAAACATAGGCTTCCAATATATCAATCTTTATGTCTCGACCATTTTGAGACTCCTCGTCATGTCCGTGATCACATCCGGGACTCCGAACAATCTTCGGTACATCAAAATGCATAAACTCATAATAATTGTCATCGTAACGTTAAGCGTGCGGACCCTACGATTCGAGAACAATGTAGACATGACCGAGACACGTCTCCGGTCAATAACCAATAGCGGGACCTGGATGCCCATATTGGCTCCTACATATTCTATGAAGATCTTTATCGGTCAGACCGCATAACAACATACGTTGTTCCCTTTGTCATCGGTATGTTACTTGCCCGAGATTCGATCGTCGGTATCCAATACCTAGTTCAATCTCGTTACCGGCAAGTCTCTTTACTCGTTCCGTAATACATCATCCCGCAACTAACTCATTAGTTGCAATGCTTGCAAGGCTTATGTGATGTGCATTACCGAGAGGGCCCTGAGATACCTCTCCGACAATCGGAGTGACAAATCCTAATCTCGAAATACGCCAACCCAACATCTACCTTTGGAGACACCTGTAGTACTCCTTTATAATCACCCAGTTACGTTGTGACGTTTGGTAGCACCCAAAGTGTTCCTCCGACAAACGGGAGTTGCATAATCTCATAGTCATAGGAGCATGTATAAGTCATGAAGAAAGCAATAGCAACATACTAAACGATCGGGTGCTAAGCTAATGGAATGGGTCATGTCAATCAGATCATTCACTTAATGATGTGATCCCATTAATCAAATAACAACTCATTGTTCATGGTTAGGAAACATAACCATCTTTGATTAACGAGCTAGTCAAGTAGAGGCATACTAGTGACACTTTGTTTGTCTATGTATTCACACATGTATTATGTTTCCGGTTAATACAATTCTAGCATGAATAATAAACATTTATCATGATATAAGGAAATAAATAATAACTTTATTATTGCCTCTAGGGCATATTTCCTTCAGTCTCCCACTTGCACTAGAGTCAATAATCTAGTTCACATCGCCATGTGATTTAACAGCAATAGTTCACATCACCATGTGATTAACACCCATAGTTCACATCGATATGTGATCAACACCCAAAGGGTTTACTAGAGTCAGTAATCTAGTTCACATCGCTATGTGATTAACACCCAAAGAGTACTAAGGTGTGATCATGTTTTGCTTGTGAGATAATTTTAGTCAACGGGTCTGTTACATTCAGATCCGTAAGTATTTTGCGAATTTCTATGTCAACAATGCTCTGCATGGAGCTACTCTAGCTTATTGCTCCCACTTTCAATATGTATCTAGATCGAGACTTAGAGTCATCCAGATCTGTGTCAAAACTTGTATCGACGTAACTTTTTACGACGAACCTTTTTGTCACCTCCATAATTGAGAAATATTTCCTTATTCCACTAAGGATAATTTTGACCGCTGTCCAGTGATCTACTCTTAGATCACTATTGTACTCCCTTGCTTAACACAGTGTAGGGTATACAATAGATCTGGTACACATCATGGCATACTTTATAGAACCTATGGCTGAGGCATAGGGAATGACTTTCATTCTATTTATATCTTCTGCCGTGGTCGGGCTTTGAGTCTTACTCAATTTCACACCTTGCAATACAGGCAAGAACTCTTTCTTTGACTGTTCCATTTTGAACTACTTCAAAATCTTGTCAAGGTATGTACTCATTGAAAAAACTTATCAAGCTTCTTGATCTATCTCTATAGATCTTGATGCTCAATATGTAAGCAGCTTTACCGAAGTCTTTCTTTGAAAAACTCCTTTCAAACACTCCTTTATGCTTTACAGAATAATTCTACATTATTTCCGATCAACAATATGTCATTCACATATACTTATCAGAAATGTTGTAGTGCTCCCACTCACTTTCTTGTAAATACAGGCTTCATCGCAAGTCTGTATAAAACTATATGCTTTGATCAACTTATCAAAGCGTATATTCCAACTCCGAGATGCTTGCACCAGTCCATAGATGGATCGCTGGAGCTTGCATATTTTGTTAGCACCTTTAGGATTGAAAAAACCTTCTGGTTGTATCATATACAACTCTTCTTTAATAAATCTATTAAGGAATGCAGTTTTGTTTATCCATTTGCCAGATTTCATAAAATGCGGCAATTGCTAACATGATTCGGACAGACTTAAGCATAGATACGAGTGAGAAACTCTCATCGTATTCAACACCTTGAACTTGTCGAAAACCTTTTGCGACAATTCTAGCTTTGTAGATAGTAACACTACTATCAGCATCCGTCTTCCTCTTGAAGATCCATTTATTTTCTATGGCTTGCCGATCATCGGGCAAGTCAACCAAAGTCCATACTTTGTTCTCATACATGGATCCCATCTCATATTTCATGGCCTCAAGCCATTTTGCGGAATCTGGGCTCACCATCGCTTCTTCATAGTTCGCAAGTTCATCATGGTCTAGTAACATGACTTCCAGAACAGGATTACCGTACCACTCTGGTGCAGATCTTACTCTAGTTTACCTACGAGATTTGGTAGTAACTTGATCTGAAGTTACATGACCATCAACATTAGCTTCCTCACTAATTGGTGTAGTAGTCACAGGAACAAATTTCTGTGATGAACTACTTTCCAATAAGGGAGCAGGTACAGTTACCTCGTCAAGTTCTACTTTCCTCCCACTCACTTCTTTCGAGAGAAACTCCTTCTCTAGAAAAACTCTGAATTTAGCAACAAAAGTCTTGCCTTCGGATTCGTGATAGAAGGTGTACCCAACAGTCTCCTTTGGGTATCCTATGAAGACATATTTCTCCGATTTGGGTTTGAGCTTATCAGAATGAAACCTTTTTCATATAAGCATCACAATCCCAAACTTTAAGAAATGACAACTTAGGTTTCTTGCCAAACCATAGTTCATACGGTGTCGTCTCAACGGATTTAGATGGTGCCCTATTTAACGTGAATGCAACTGTCTCTAATGCATAACCCCAAAATGATAGTGGTAGATCGGTAAGAGACATCATAGATTGCACTATATCCAATAAAGTACGGTTATGACGTTCGGACACACCATTACACTATGGTGTTCCAGGTGGCGTGAGTAGTGAAACTATTTCACATTGTTTTTTAACTGAAGGCCAAACTCGTAACTCAAATATTTTACCTCTGCGATCATATCGTAGAAACTTTTATTTTCTTGTTACGATGATTCTCCACTTCACTCTGAAATTCTTTGAACTTTTCAAATGTTTCAAACTTGTGTTTCATCAAGTAGATATACTCATATCTGCTCAAATCATCTGTGAAGATCAGAAAATAATGATACCTGTCGCGAGCCTCAATATTCATCGGACCACATACATCAGTATGTATGATTTCCAACAAATCTGTTGCTCGCTCCATTGTTCCGAAGAACAGCGTTTTAGTCATCTTGCCCATAAGGCATGGTTCGCAAGCATCAAGTGATTCATAATCAAGTGATTCCAAAATCTCATCAGCATGGAGTTTCTTCATGCGCTTTACACCAATATGACCTAAACGGCAGTGCTACAAATAAGTTGCACTATCATTATTAACTTTGCATCTTTTGGTTTCAATATTATGATTATGTGTATCACTACGATCGAGATCCAACGAACTATTTTCATTGGGTGTGTAACCATATAAGGTTTTATTCATGTAAACAGAACAATAATTTATTCTCTTACTTTTAAATGAATAACCGTATTACAATAAACATGATCAAAACATATTCATGCTCAACGCAAACACCAAATAACACTTTTCAGGTTCAACACTAATCCCGAAAGTATAGGGAGTGTGCGATGATGATCATATCAATCTTGGAACCACTTCCAACACACATCGTCACTTCACCCTTAACTAGTCTCTGTTTATTTTGCAACTCCCGTTTCGAGTTACTAATCTTAGCGACTGAACTAGTATCAAATACTGAGGGGTTGTGGCGTATAGGTGTCTCCAAAGGTACTTGTTGGGTTGGCGTATTTCGAGATTAGGATTTGTCACTCCGATTGTCGGAGAGGTATCTCTGGGCCCACTCGGTAATGCACATCACTATAAGCCTTGCAAGCATTGCAACTAATGAGTTAGTTGCGGGATGATGTATTACGGAACGAGTAAAGAGACTTGCCGATAACGAGATTGAACTAGGTATTGAGATACCGACGATCGAATCTCGGGCAAGTAACATACCGATGACAAAGGGAACAACGTATGTTGTTATGCGGTCTGACCGATAAAGATCTTCGTAGAATATGTAGGAGCCAATATGGGCATCCAGGTCCCGCTATTGGTTATTGACCAGAGAGGTGTCTCGGTCATGTCTACATAGTTCTCGAACCCGTAGGGTCCGCACGCTTAAACGTTTGTTGAGGATATAGTACTATATGAGTTATCTATATTGGTGACCGAATGTTGTTCGGAGTCCGGGATGAGATCACGAACATGACGAGGAACTCCGGAATCATCCGGAGACAAAGTTTGATATATGTGATAATAGTGTTTGGTCACCGGAAGGGGTCCAAAATTCACCGGAAGGGGTTCCGGATGTTTCCCGAAATGTTTGGGTAGGAGAACACTTTATTTGGGCCAAAGGGGAAAGCCCACAAGGTTTTTGGAAAGCACAAAAAGAAGTTTTGCAGAGTCCAGGGGCCAGACGCCAGGGTCCCTGGCGTCTGAGTCCAGACGCCGGGCACCCTGGCGTCTGGCCCTGGAGTCCGAGAAGGACTCTTGCCTTTTGGGTGAAACTGACTTTGTGGAGGCTTTTACTCCAAGTTTCGACCCCAAGGCTCAACATATAAATAGAGGGGCAGGGCTAGCACCCAAGACACATCAAGAAACACCAAGCCGTGTGCCGGCAACCCCGTCCCCTCTAGTTTATCCTCCGTCATAGTTTTCGTAGTGCTTAGGCAAAGCCCTGCAGAGATTTTTCTTCACCAACACCATCACCACGCCGTCATGCTGCCGGAACTCATCTACTACTTCGCCCCTCTTGCTGGATCAAGAAGGCGAGAACATCACCGAGCCGAACGTGTGCAGAACTCGGAGGTGTCGTGCTTTCGGTACTTGGATCGGCCGGATCGTGAAGACGTACGACTACATCAACCGCGTTGATATAACGCTTCTGTGAACGGTCTACGAGGGTACGTAGACAACACTCTCCCCTCTCATTGCTATGCATCACCATGATCCTGCGTGTGTGTAGGAATTTTTTTGAAATTACTACGTTCCCCAACAGTGGCATCCGAGCCAGGTTTTATACGTTGATGTAATATGCACGAGTAGAACACAAGTGAGTTGTGGGCGATATAAGTCATATTGCTTACCAGCATGTCACACTTTGGTTCGGCGGTATTGTTGGATGAAGCGGCCCGGACCGACATTACGCGTACGCTTACGCGGGACTGGTTTTACCGCCGTGCTATGCACACAGGTGACTAGCGGGTGTCAGTTTCTCCAACTGTAGTTGAACCGAGTGTGGCTACGCCCAGCCCTTGCGAAGGTTAAAACAACACCAACTTGACGAAATATCGTTGTGGTTTTGATGCGTAGGTAAGAACGGTTCTTGCTAAGCCCAGTAGCAGCCACATAAAACTTGCAACAACAAAGTAGAGGACGTCTAACTTGTTTTTGCAGGGCATGTTGTGATGTGATATGGTCAAGGCGTGATGAGATATAAGTTGTTGTATGATATGATCATGTTTTGTTGAAGTTATCGGCAACTGGCAAAAGCCTTATGGTTGTCTTTCTATTGCATAAGATGCAAGCGCCAAATAATTGCTTTACTTTATAGCTATGCGATAGCAATAGTTGCAAGAGCAACAGTTGGCGAGACGACCATGTGACGACACATTGATATAGATCAAGATGATGGAGATCATGGTGTCATGCCGGTGACGATGGAAATCTTTACGATGCTTTGGAGATGGAGATCAAAGACACAAGATGATGATGGCCATATCATGTCACATATTTTGATTGCATGTGATGTTTATCTTTTATGCATCTTATCTTGCTTTGATTGACGGTAGCATTATAAGATGATCTCTCACTAAATTTCAAGATAAAAGTGTTCTCCCTGAGTATGCACCGTTGCCAAAGTTCGTCATGCCCAGACACCACGTGATGATCGGGTGTGATAACCTTTACGTCCATCTACAACGGGTGCAAGCCAGTTTTGCACACGCAGAATACTCAGGTTAAACTTGACGAGCCTAGCATATGCAGATATGACCTTGGAACACTGGAGACTGAAAGGTCGAGCGTGAATCATATAGTAGATATGATCAACATAATGATGTTCACCATTGAAAACTACTCCATTTCACGTGATGATCGGTTATGGTTTAGTTGATATGGATCACGTGATCACTTAGATGATTAGAGGGATGTCTATCTAAGTGGGAGTTCTTAAGTAATATGATTAATTGAACTTTAATTTATCATGAACTTAGTCCTGATAGTATTTGCATATCTATGTTGTAGATCAATAGCTCGCGTTATTGCTTCCGTATGTTTTGATATGTTCCTAGAGAAAACTAAGTTGAAAGATGATAGTAGCAATGATGCGGACTGGGTCCGTGATCTGAGGTTTATCCTCATTGCTGCACAGAAGAATTATGTCCTTGATGCACCGCTAGGTGACAGACCTATTGCAGGAGCAGATGCAGACGTTATGAACGTTTGGTTAGCTCAATATGATGACTACTTGATAGTTTAGTGCACCATGCTTAACGGCTTAGAATCGGGACTTCAAAGACGTTTTGAACGTCATGGACCATATGAGATGTTCCAGGAGTTGAAGTTAATATTTCAAGCAAATACCCGAGTTGAGAGATATGAAGTCTCCAACGAGTTCTATAGCTAAAAGATGAAGGAGAATAGCTCAAGCAGTGAGCATGTGCTCAGATTGTCTGGGTACTACAATCGCTTGAATCAATTGGGAGTTAATCTTCCAGATAAAATAGTGATTGACAGAATTCTCTAGTCACCATCACCAAGTTAGTAGAACTTAGTGATGAACTATAATATGCAAGGGATGACGAAAACAATTCCCAAGCTCTTCGTGATGCAAAAAATCGGCGAAGGTAGAAATCAAGAAAAACATCAAGTGTTGATGGTTGACAAGACCACTAGTTTCAAGAGAAAGGGCAAAGGGAAGAAGGGGAACTTCAAGAAGAACGGCAAACAAGTTGCTGCTCAAGTGAAGAAACCCAAGTTTGGACCTAAGCCTGAGACTAAGTGCTTCTACTGCAAAGGGACTGGTCACTAGAAGCGGAACTACCCCAAGTATTTGGTGGATAAGAAGGATGGCAAAGTGAACAAAGCCATATTTGATATACATGTTATTGATGTGTATTTTACTAGTGTTCGTAGAAACCCCTCAGTATTTGATACTGGTTCAGTTGCTAAGAGTAGTAACTCGAAACGGGAGTTGCAGAATGAACAGAGAGTAGTTAAGGGTGAAGTGACGATGTGTGTTGGAAGTGGTTCCAAGATTGATATGATCATCATCGCACACTCCCTATACTTTCGGGGTTAGTGTTGAACCTAAATAAGTGTTATTTGGTGTTTGCATTGAGCATGAATATGATTTGATCATGTTTATTGCAATACGGTTATTCATTTAAGTAAGAGAATATATTGTTGTTCTGCTTACATGAATAAAACCTTATATGGTTACACACCCAATGAAAATGGTTCGTTGAATCTCGATCGTAGTGATACACATATTCATAATATTGAAACCAAAAGATGCAAAGTTAATAATGATAGTGCAGCTTATTTGTGGCACTGCCGTTTAGGTCATGTTGGTGTAAAGTGCATGAAGAAACTTCATGCTGATGGACTTTTGGAATCACTTGATGCTTGCGAACCATGCCTCATGGGCAAGATGACTAAGACTCCGTTCTCCGGAACAATGGAGCGAGCAACTGACTTATTGGAAATAATACATACTGATGTATGCGGTCCGATGAGTGTTAAGGCTCACAGCAAGTATCGTTATTTTCTGACCTTCACAGATGATTTGAGCAGATATGTGTATATCTACTTGATGAAACACAAGTCTGAAACATTTGAAAAGTTCAAAGAACTTCAGAGTGAAGTGGAGAATCATCATAACAAGAAAATAAAAGTTTCTACGATATGATCGCAGAGGTAAAATATTTGAGTTAAGAGTTTGGCCTTCAGTTAAAACAATGTGAAATAGTTTCACTACTCACGCCACCTGGAACACCACAGTGTAATGGTGTGTCCGAACGTCATAACCATACTTTATTAGATATGGTGCGATCTATGATGTCTCTTACCGATCTACCACTATCGTTTTGGGGTTATGCATTAGAGACAGCTGCATTCACGTTAAATAGGGCACCATCTAAATCCGTTGAGACGACACCGTATGAACTATGGTTTGGCAAGAAACCTAAGCTGTCGTTTCTTAAAGTTTGAGGTTGCAATGCTTATGTGAAAAAGTTTCAACCTGATAAGCTCAAACCCAAATCGGAGAAGTGCGTCTTCATAGGATACCCAAAAGAAAATGTTGGGTACACATTCTATCACAGATCCGAAGGCAATATATTCGTTGCTGATAATGGATCCTTTCTAGAGAAGGAGTTTCTCTCGAAAGAAGTGAGTGGGAGGAAAGTAGAACTTGATGAGGTAACTGTACCTGCTCCCTTATTGGAAAGTAGTTCATCACAGAAATCTGTTCCTGTGACTACTACACCAATTAGTGAGGAAGCTAATGATGATGATCATGTAACTTCAGATCAAGTTACTACCGAACCTCATAGGTAAACCAGAGTGAGATCCGCACCAGAGTGGTACGGTAATCCTGTTCTGGAAGTTATGTTACTAGACCATGACGAACCTACGAACTATGAAGAAGCGATGGTGAGCCCAGATTCCGCAAAATGGCTTGAGGCCATGAAATCTGAGATGGGATCCATGTATGAGAACAAAGTGTGGACTTTGGTTGACTTGCCCATTGATTGGCGAGCCATTGAGATTAAATGGATCTTCAAGAGGAAGACGGACGCTTATAGTAGTGTTACTATCTACAAAGCTAGAATTGTCGCAAAAAGGTTTTCGACAAGTTCAAGGTGTTGACTACGATGAGAGTTTCTCACTCGTATCTATGCTTAAGTCTGTCCGAATCATGTTAGCAATTGCCACATTTTATGAAATCTAGCAAATGGATAAACAAAATTACATTCCTTAATGGATTTATTAAAGAAGAGTTGTATATGATGCAACAAGAAAGTTTTGTCAATCCTAAAGGTTCTAACAAAATATGCAAGCTCCAGCGATCCATCTATGGACTGGTGCAAGCATCTCGGAGTTGGAATATACGCTTTGATAAGTTGATCAAAGCATATAGTTTTATACAGACTTGCGGTGAAGCCTGTATTTACAAGAAAGTGAGTGGGAGCACTACAACATTTCTGATAAGTATATGTGAATGACATATTGTTGATCGAAGATAATGTAGAATTATTCTGCAAAGCATAAAGGAGTGTTTGAAAGGAGTTTTTCAAAGAAAGACCTTAGTGAAGCTGCTTACATATTGAGCATCAAGATCTATAGAGATAGATCAAGACGCTTGATAAGTTTTTCAATGAGTACATACCTTGACAAGATTTTGAAGTAGTTCAAAATGGAACAGTCAAAGAAGGAGTTCTTGCCTGTGTTACAAAGGTGTGAAGTTGAGTAAGACTCAAAACCCGACCACGGCAGAAGATAGAGAGAGAATGAAAGTCATTCCCTATGCCTCAGCCATATGTTCTATAAAGTATGCTATGCTGTGTACCAGACCTATTGTATACCCTGCCCTGAGTTTGGCAAGGGAGTACAATAGTGATCTAGGAGTAGATCACTGGACATTGGTCAAAATTATCCTTAGTGAAATAAGGATATGTTTCTCGATTATGGAGGTGACAAAAGGTTCGTCGTAAAAGGTTACGTCGATGCAAGTTTTGACACTGATCCAGATGACTCAAAGTCTCAATCTGGATACATATTGAAAGTGGGAGCAATTAGCTAGAGTATCTTAGTGCAGAGCATTGTTGACATAGAAATTTGCAAAATACTTACGGATCTGAATGTGGCAGACCCGTTGACTAAATTTCTCTCACAAGCAAAACATGATCACACCTTAGTACTCTTTGGGCGTTAATCACATAGCGATGTGAACTAGATTATTGACTCTAGTAAACCCTTTGGGTGTTGGTCACATGACGATGTGAACTATGGGTGTTAATCACATGGTGATGTGAACTATTGATGTTAAATCACATGGCGATGTGAACTGGATTATTGACTCTAGTGCAAGTGGGAGACTGAAGGAAATATGCCCTAGAGGCAATAATAAAATTATTATTTATTTCCTTATTTCATGATAAATGTTTATTATTCATGCTAGAATTGTATTAACCGGAAACATAATACATGTGTGAATGCATAGACAAACAGAGTGTCACTAGTATGCCTCTACTTGACTAGCTCGTTGATCAAAGATGGTTATGTTTCCTAACCATAGACATGAGTTGTCATTTGATTAACGGGATCACATCATTAGGAGAATGATGTGATTGACTTGACCCATTCCGTTAGCTTAGCACTTGATCGTTTAGTTTGTTGCTATTGCTTTCTTCATGACTTATACATGTTCCTATGACTATGAGATTATGCAACTCCCGTTTACCGGAGGAACACTTTGTGTGCTACCAAACGTCACAACGTAACTGGTTGATTATAAAGGTACTCTACAGGTGTCTCCGAAGGTACTTGTTGGGTTGGCGTATTTCGAGATTAGGATTTGTCACTTCGATTGTGGGAGAGGTATCTCTGGGCCCACTCGGTAATGCACATCACTATAAGCCTTGCAACTAATGAGTTAGTTGCGGGATGATGTATTACGGAACGAGTAAAGAGACTTGCCGGTAACGAGATTGAACTAGGTATTGAGATACCGACGATTGAATCTCGGGCAAGTAACATACCGATGACAAAGGGAACAACGTATGTTGTTATGCGGTCTGACCGATAAAGATCTTCGTAGAATATGTAGGAGCCAATATGGGCATCCAGGTCCCGCTATTGGTTATTGACCAGAGAGGTGTCTCGGTCATGTCTACATAGTTCTCGAACCCGTAGGGTCCGCACGCTTAAACGTTCGTTGACGATATAGTACTATATGAGTTATGTATATTGGTGACCGAATGTTGTTCGGAGTCCGGGATGAGATCACGAACATGACGAGGAACTCCGGAATCATCCGGAGATAAAGTTTGATATATGTGATAATAGTGTTTGGTCACCGGAAGGGTTCCGGAATTCACCGGAAGGGGTTCCGGATGTTTCCCAAAATGTTTGGGTACGAGAACACTTTATTTGGGCCAAAGGGGAAAGCCCACAAGGTTTTGGGAAAGCGCAAAAGGAAGTTTTGCGGAGTCCAGGGGCCCCTGGCGTCTGGGTCCAGACGCCGGGAACCCTGGTGTCTGGCCCTGGAGTCCGAGAAGGACTCTTGCCTTTCGGGTGAAACCGACTTTGTGGAGGCTTTTACTCCAAGTTTCGACCCCAAGGATCAAAATATAAATAGAGGGGCAGGGCTAGCACCCAAGACACATCAAGAAACACCAAGCCGTGTGCCGGCAACCCCGTCCCCTCTAGTTTATCCTCCGTCATAGTTTTCGTAGTGCTTAGGCGAAGCCCTGCGGAGATTGTTCTTCACCAACACCGTCACCACGCCATCGTGCTGCCGGAACTCATCTACTACTTTGCCCCTCTTGCTGGATTGAGAAGGCGAGGACGTCCCCGAGCCGAATGTGTGCAGAACTCGGAGGTGCCGTGCTTTCGGTACTTGGATCGGTCGGATCGTGAAGACGTACGACTACATCAACCGCGTTGATATAACGCTTCCACGAACGGTCTACGAGGGTATGTAGACAACACTCTCCCCTCTCGTTGCTATGCATCACCATGATCCTGCGTGTGCGTAGGATTTTTTTTGAAATTACTATGTTCCCCAACAATCTCTTACCGCCTTCATGCAATCTCCCTAGATATCGACCATGTAACCCTAGATACCCTACCTGGCGTGTATATAAGCCAAGGGGTTTAGCCCGTAGAGGGGACCGAATCACAATCACATTCGCCTAGCCCTAGAGGTAAAACACAACTCACGATCTCGAGGTAGATCAACCCTGTACTTGATACATCTTCATCAATA
Source organism: Triticum urartu (assembly GCF_003073215.2). NCBI lineage: Eukaryota > Viridiplantae > Streptophyta > Magnoliopsida > Poales > Poaceae > Triticum > Triticum urartu. The sequence goes on from NC_053026.1 coordinate 583,217,104, forward strand.
TAAACAAGAGCATGATGTTGGGTTTTACCTCCATCAAGAGGGCCCAAACCTAGGTAAACATTGTCTCCCCTGTTCCTGTTACCATCGATCCGAGATCCACAGCTCGAGACCCCCTACCCTGAGGTCTGCCGGATTTCACACCGACAAGGTGCTTTGTGCTACATATGAGTTTTTAATATAATCCCAAGGTCCTTTTCACAAAAAAGAGAACATTTTGATCCTTGTAGCTTAAACCCCGGTAACAAATATGTTTTTTTTATTGATTTTTCTAATTTTGTCAGACGTTGTTGGTTTTCAAATTAATACAATATACCATATTATATACCGGGCCATTTTTTATTTATTTCTAAAGATCGCTCAATTAATTTTAAATTTTTATTAGTTCTTTTTGCAATTATTTATTTATTTATTTATTAGTTGAGACCCATTAGATTTATATAGTTGAATTTCTAACTGGACGTCAAAATATTTCTTAGTGTTGCCCTATTATCACACGTGACCATCCCTCCCACCCATCGAGTGTCTCTCTCTCCTCTTTCAGGCCCCCATCCCGACTCCCCACATTTCCCCACCGGAGCGCAAAATTCCACCGGCGGCCACCATGCCGCCGCCGGAACTGTGCCACGACCTCCTCGTGGACATCCTCACCCGCCTCCCTCCGGACGACCCCGGGTGCCTCTTCCGCGCCTCGCTCGTCTGCACCGCGTGGCGCGCCCTCCTCACCAGCCCCGAGTTCGGCCGCCACTACCGCGAGGTCCACCGGACCCCGCCCCTGCTCGGGTTCTTCGAGAACCACGACACCGTCACGCCGTGGTTCGCGCCCTCGTCCCCCGCCGCCTCCCCCTTCCCCCCGCTCTTCCCCGACCGCCGCGGCCTCCAGGTGCTCGACTCCCGCCACGGCCTCGTCCTCAGAAACCCTATTCGAATCACCGAGGAGGACCACGCCGTGAGCCTCATCGTGTGGGACCCCGTAGGCCGCCGCCAGTGGGAGTCGTTCCCCCCTCCGGATTTCGGCAGCACCATCCTCTGCGACGTGGGGGTGGTGGTCTGCGCCGCCGACGACTGCGACCACCTCGGCTGCCATGGCAGCCCCTTCCTCGTGGGCTACGTGGGCACCGACTACAGGAGCGCCCACGCCTCCGTCTTCTCTTCGGAGACGAATAGCTGGAGCCCCGTTGTCTCTTGCCCCCACCCTGATGTCGAGATCCTGAGAGGCCAGCCCAAGCCCCTCATTGGGAATGCCGTCTACTTCATCTGCGAGTACCACCCGGATGAGAGTTTCATTCTGTGCTTCGACCTCTTCAGCCGGAAACTATCAAAGTTCGACGGGCCACCCATCCATCACTATAAGCATGCCCTCATGAAAACAGAGGAAGGCGTGCTGGGATGCGCGAGTATGGAGGGATCTCTGCTTTGCCTGTGGTCGACGGAGGCTGGTCCCGACGGAGCCGTGGCATGGATGGAAAGCAGGGTCATCGACCTCCACAAGCTGCTCCCTTCTAACTCATTCCTCCATGTGATTGGCTTTGAGGATAGAGCTGGTGTCTATTATCTGACGGCAGACTATGGTGTCGCAACGGTTGATCTTAAGTCAGGCCAAGTCAACAAGATGTCCATCATCGATTCCAATATCGTTCCCTACACAAGCTTCTACACTCCAGGTGCTAGCAATTGTTTCCATCTTCAAATCTGTTTAAGATTGTACGTATATATTATCTCTGCTGCAATTTGTTGATCATTTAGTAGGAATGTAAGTATTATTGTTGGTGATGTGAAGGTGTGGGTGATGGTGCATTTTCTCAATAAAGAGCTGTCAAGTTGGAGATAGTAATCCAGCATACACTTTTCTTTTCAGATCAAGCCGTTGAGGTGGCCCAGGAGGGCAGATGGGAGGAAGTGGGCGACAAGGAGGAGGAGGAGGCCGATGAGGAAGTGGAGCAGCAGGTAGAGAAAGCCGTGCAGGAGCTTTTCACCAAGGGGTCCAAAGCCCTTAAGGATGAGGACTTCTTCGGCGCTGAAGACTGCAAACGCAGGATCCTTGAGATCAGGTTAGGCTTCTTCCTTTCTACCTGGCACCTGCCACTCTTACTCCAAAGCCTAGCTGAAGCGTGCGTACATATGGATTGTTGGATACAATGTTCCAATTAGTTTGTTTCTCTTATGGATTCATCTTGACGTTTTGTATGTGATTTGTTGCTCTGCAATATTGGCCTATGTATTTTGGGAGATGAGTTTAGTTGGGGTTAGAATGTTATACAGATCAGGTCAGGGTGGTTATGTAACTGTACTTGGGAGCTGACTTGGCCTTCTTATTTTATGATGTGTGAATCGTGATTAGCGCCAAACTGGAGTATCTCTGGATGTAAATATTTCATCAGACTGCAGCTTATTGTACGCTACTTGACACTTGCACTCCCATGATCTGTACAAGCACTAAGCTACTGTACTTACAAAATGCAATCAACATTGAACACAGTTAGTACCTTCTCCCTGGAATATTGTGTCGGCTACTTCTGATTCCCATGCTCTACCTCAAATTATATTATCTTTACTACCTTCTTACACCTTTGTTATCACACAGGGTGGCACATCATGGTAAACTTTCTCCAAAGTGTCGCAGTGCATATCACAATTACGGATGTGCTTTGCTACAGAAAGCTCTATCAAATCATGATTCAGTGAAGAATACAACCACCCAAAGTAATACTGAAAGCGAAATAGTAGAGGGTATGTCGCATTCCCCATTTAGTCTTATACACTGAAAACATTGTTATTCTATACATGTAGTTGATAATTTTACTTTATGATTTACGGCCTTGTCTCTTTATCTGTTCATACCTGCTGAAGAAGTGCATTTCTTCCTCTCATGCTAAATGCTGAGATAACCATTGGTTATAGCAGAACTTAAATGGAAAGATGATTCTGATTTTTCAGTAAAATATTTTTGATCAGATTTGGATCTGGCCTGGAAAATGCTACATGTTGCAAGGGCAATATCTGAGAAGAGTCCTGGCAGCACTAATGAGAAATATAAACTCTTTGCTGTTCTTGCTAGAGTCTCTGGAAAGAGGTAGCCTCAGTCATCTTAGTTACACCTGCATTTAATTTCTCAATGATCTCGATGCTTATGGCCTCACATTTTATTTGCAGGAGACACAAACTACTCACTGATTGCGTGCTTCAAAGCTTTGGCCAACATGGAGCATTTGCTTGAGCCTGACCATCGTCATATTATCAATCGGTATCCTTCTTTTGGCAGTAACAGTAAATTGTCTGTCACATAGTAAAGCATCATAACTGTAACCCAATTGCTACAGTACTTGAATCCTCTTGCGTGTGTCTCTGGGGTGTTAGGGGTAGATCTTAGTTAGTTAACTTGAACGCTAGGTGGCTAAAGCCTGAGGGACTCCTTTTCATGCTTTTCATTTAGTTTGCTGACTGAAATCTTGCACGGGTATCTCTACTTACCTGAAGACACATAGAAGTGTATATGTGGTGACTGGGTATCGTCAACTTGGATCATCAAAGAATAATTCAGTTTGGTAATGCTTGTTTGGGACTAAAGGCTTTGTTGTTGTTGATAATGCTGGTATGTTGCAGATTTTGGTTGTTCTTCCTTTTTCAGTTTCCTTAATTCAACCCAAGAAACCTACACATACGTTTTGCCTTCGAGTTGCAGTCCAAGACTGGAGATGCAAAGGCTATCTCATTGTGCATGTCACGTGTAGAGAACCTGAAAAAGGCCAGTCAAGCTTTGTTGGCTGATAAAGGCGGGGATGCATCTGCTACTGAAGCTGGCTCAGAAAATTCCGTTCCAGCCAAGGTTATAGAGTTTTTTACTAACAAAATACTGAGTGCATTGGAGGAGAAGGTAAATAAGTTAGATTTCGTTTGTGTTTACCTGCTTGGTTTCTAGTCATGAACCGAGTACAGTAGTACTGTTGAAGAACTCATTCAGAACAATGACATCTTTGAAAAATAAAATCAGCTTGTAGACCTGGAGCAAGCAATATCAACCCGAGTCTCAGAGGCAAGTGCTGGAGCTGACCTCAAGGCTGCAGGCTGGATCTTCAAACGAGCTAAGCTCAAGCAAACCTCTGTAGAAGATGATGGCAGCGACGGCTCATATGGCGACAGCTATGGCTCAGATGTTGACAGCGGCGGCTCATATGGCGACAGCTATGGCTCAGATGACGACAGCGACGGCTCAGATGGCGACAGCGGCGGCTCAGATGTCGACAGCGACGGCTCTGTTTCAGAGTAGAGTACTGTTCCGTTTACCCCTATTTGTTAGCAGCTTGTTCCTGGAGCCTTTTATCTTGCACTATGGTCCCGTTTTAGTTAGACGCAAACAGCCACATGCCCCTTTTTGTTCTGCTTAATGCAGACTATGCTCTTCATGTCGGCATTTATGACAGGTTTCAGGAGTCAAATTCTATTTAGCTGAAGTCAAGTCCAATATTCCTGACATTGATCTACTGCTTGTAGCACGTTCCTGGAAAAGCCTGTTGAAACATGATACTAGAATGCAGGTGCTAAAGATTTTTTGATGAGTATTTTTCTGAGATTAGACTTTGCACTTACAGATCTTAAAGCCCTAACATCTTCAAAAGCCTTAGAATCCAACAGCAGATTTGCCCATTTAGAGGAGTCAGTTGGTTTTGCTGCTGCTGGTAGTATGTCCTCCACTCATAGGCCCTGCTATTCCCCTCCTATAAAACCTGTAACAAAAAGTTCTCTCGATAACAGAATTCCTTTTTGTGATCTGATGCTTTTCAAGCACTCCCTCCGTAAAGAAATATAAGAGTGATCTAAACGCTCTTATATTTCCTTACAGAGGGAGTATTTAGTTACAGTCGCCAGCCATCTCCCTGTGAGATCTTGATTAATCTCAACGTGTGTGCGTGGTTCTTTTCTGACCGTGTTTTCATCGAATTGCTGTTGTCAGCTAAGAGACAGTAATCTAGTTATGGGCTCCTTGATGATGATACCAGGAAAATTTACAAATTCATCAATTTATCTGTTGGTGGATCTGGTTCTCTCAAGTGCTTCGTTGGCCATTTGAGGTTCAACTGGAATTCTTTTTACTGTTCTGGTTCAGATTAGCTTCAGCCTTTTGAGGTCCAACTGGAAAATAAAAACTGAGCTGGCATTGCGTGTCATTGCCCGCAGACTGAAACTGCAGTAGCTCTGTTAGATTGTGAGAGTGATATCTGGAAGGATTTAACAAATATATATATGCATCACCTTATCTGCCGTAGTTGGCATCGTGCAGACCTGATGCTCTGAAGTGTTCATTTCAAATTAGAAGAAGACTGTACAATGGTCAAGAATGGTCCTTGTTGTCCAGGAGTATTTGACATGGCGACTCTGGTAAGTAGCTGGAAGCTAGAGATGAAGATATTTGTTCAGGAATCTCACACTTGGCAATTCTAGGTACTAAGGCCCTGTTCGGAAGTCACCTGCTCCTAGAATCTGCGGAGCGGGGCAAGTGCAGCTCCACCATTTTAAATTGCAGCTCCACCAAGCGGAGTGGTACCGAACAGGGCCTAAGTACGTACTATCTATGGAAGCTGGAGCCTTCCCACTTCATCGCAAATGCATTACTCGTTGGAATGATATGTTGGACGGTACATCAACTGTTGGACAAACTGTCAAAAGAGAGCACCTTGCATCTTGCGACACTTGGGTATCTCTAGACCCTCTTCTTCCGAGCAGAAGATGCTGGCAATGGCGGCGCTGAGCACGGGCAGATACCGCGCAACATCGCAATGACGGCAAACGCAACGTACGGAGCATACAGCTGAAGCAGCCTCGGCGTTGCCCTTCCTGAGCCCACATCTCACCAAGTATTGCGGACTGAAACACACACTTGCAATCACTATCAGGAACGGAATCAAGACAATTTTTTTTTGAAACAAGGCAAAAAATTTACCATTTTCATTGATTAAGAAAAAGAGAATTGCCCGGTTAATTGACTGAAAGCCGGGCTAAAACCGATACAACTCAACCCACATGACATGGGCATCATCGGCCAACCTGGCCACCGACATGGGATCATAGAGCTACAAACAGTTGCACAGAAAACCATGATGGCACATGCCAACAGAAGGCCACACGCGTGAACAACCGACAGCTCCGACTTTGACGATGATCATCACAAGGGAAATATGCAGGACTTGCACCGCCCGTGCCCTCCGAAACCGACCACCGAGCGCCTGTCATCGTCACCGCCTGGACACACTCCACCGCAGCTCCGACTTCAAAGCAACCAAGCAACCAGCGGAAGAGCACCTCGGACACGCCGGGAAGATCCGACTACCGAAGCCCGAGCCGCGACCAAAGCTCCTCTCGAGCCATCATCGTTGCCAAACAGAAATCCACGCCCCCGAAATGGCCGCCTCAGCAAACTACGCGGCGAAAATGCCGCAAACCACGCGGCGAAGATGCCGCAACCCACACGGCGAAGATGCCGCCATCCACTGGTCTCCAGGTTGTGGCCGGCTCCGAGACGATGCCCCCAAGGAGGAAGAAGACGTGAAGGCGCCTTCATCGCCCGATCCTGAAGATCTGAGGTTTCCCTCCGAAGCCAAGGCCGTGGGGAGGGAGGAGGAGCACCACACAACAGCAACGCTTTCAAGAAAGAGCACGACGCCCACGGACGTCGCCGTCGCCCGATCCGGCAAAGGCCGGACACAGGATTTCTCCCGGAGATGCTCAACCACCACCTGCCCGCATCAACGCAACCAACAAACCCCATCCTGCCAAGGCCAACCTCGCACTGGTCGTGGGATCCCATGACCCACCACGCCCAGACGCGCGCACCCCCCCAGCCGAAGCCGCTTCCACCAAATCCGGGGCCGCCGCCCCGGCAGCCTCCACCACGTCGCCAGCCACGCCGGGCTGGCAAGCCGGCCAGCACCGCAGCACCAGGCAGGGAGGGGGGCTGCCACCCCACCCCATCTCACCGAGCAAAGTTGCCAGGCCGAAACCCGAGCACATCTGCCACAGCCACAATAGCAGCAGGGGCGCCGCCGTCGAAGAGCCAGGAGCCTCCGGCCGCAGCCCCAACCGCCGGATCCATGCTGCCAAGAGCCGCCAGAGCACCTCCACCATCCGGATCCACTCCGTCAGATCGGGGCCCGCCGCCCCATCGAGCCGCCCGAGCCCCGCTGCCACCGCCAAGCCGCCGAACCACTGCAGGTCACCAAGCCGCAGCAGGACCACCGCCTCCACACCAGGGCACAAGGCTGCTCGCCGACGCCAGCCGCTGCCCAACGCCATGAGATCCCCATCCCGCAGCGCCCGCCAGCGCGAGAGGAGACCCCGCCGCCGCCCGCTCCGCACGAGCTTTGCCCGCGGGAGGCACCGGCGACAGCGAGGGGCCGAGCGCCTCGGTGGCTGGGGTCGCCGCCCGTGCCGCCCCTGGGGCCGGAGCGACGCGGGGGCAGAGTCTTCCACTAGCTCTGAAAGTTCTGAATCAAGACAATGCGGTCGAAAGGGCATACAGGTCAACCATCACAGAGTGATTTATGTGCTAGTCACTGAAGCTGATGGCACTGAAAAACTTGGTATCCACGGAGTTGGCCTCTGCATGCTGCAGATCAGCAGATCCAAGCAGAGGCCGCCCATGTTCTCAACCCATGGAAAAAGAATAGAGCGGAGCGGGGAGGCTGCGAGAGATGAGGGTTACCATGGAGGTGAGGGTGGAGACGCCGGCCATGAGGGAGGTGGTGGCAGCCCAACGGCGGCGGGCGAGGACGCCGTAGAGGGTGGCCACTCAGAGTGTCCAGAGCAAGGCAATCTCGAGCCAGAAGGTGCCGCGGAGTGTGATGTACAGAACTCTCTGCTCACGCTCTAGTCTATAGCACGAATTCATGGATACAAGGTACTCCCTCTGTTCGGAAATACTTGTCATCAAAATGGATAAAAGGGGATGTATCTAAATGTATTTTAGTTTTAGATACACCTTTTTTTATCCATTTTGATGACAAGTATTTTCGGACGAAGGGAGTAGCTTGTAGGGTTTGGAACGGGGAATTAGAGAGGAGAGATACAACTTGGAGAGGAAGAAGTCTGAAGAGAGACGCAAGGATCAGAGCATCTCAAGCGCAGATCCCGCAAATTGGACCATCCGGCATAATAACCGCGTTGTCTTGAATATTTTTTTTGGGTTCCCGAATCCGCGAGCCCATTTCCTCCATATCTACGGGATTTCATCCGATTTTGCCGGCCCCCTTTCCTTTGGCGCGAATGCATTTCCGTCGGCTTCGGTTCGCGCTTCCATCCCCCCCGGCCGTCGCTGCCGCCGCACATCCCCGCCTGTTCTTGTTGTCCCCGGTTTGATGCAAAACAACTTCAGTCATAGCCCAAAGTGGGGCTCTATGCGAAGGAAGGCCTCGCAGAAGGTTATGTAGGTGGCTATTTGGAGGATGAAATTGGGCGCAAGGTGATGGAATTGGAGCCCATATAAAAGAATAATAGGCCCCGAAGAAAGAGATGGATTGGGAACCGGAGACCTCAAATGAGGTGATAGACAAAGATGACCCACTCACCCTCCTCAGGAGTTGGGATCCTCAAAGCTGAGTAGATCTCATCCCCTACCAGGGGCGAGCAGCATTTGACCACGCCTTAGGGCAGAAGGTAACCGCTCCCCTGGAGCTCGGTTACTCTGACCGTCGTTGAATATGATTTTCTCCGTGCGGGTGGCGGATAATCTGGAGCGTAACCCAGGAAAAAGGCCAAAAGCATATGGGCCTTAGACCAGTCCATCGTCGCATGCCAACAAAACCGACTAAATATCACCCGTACCGATAGATAACTCGGTCTCACCACTGGGCACGGGGGAGTGGGCCAGCATAGTACTGTAGCGCCTCTAGCTTGAGTTTTTTTTCTTTCTCTGATGTGTTTTCTTATCATTTTCACCGTTTGCATAGTTTTTTTCTTCTTCTTTTGGATTATTTTGTTTTCCTTTGTTTCTTTCTCCTGTTTTTCACCGGTTTTGTTTTGTTTTTCTCTTTTTCATTTTTATTTTAATTTATCAAATTGTTCGACAGATGTCTACATTATTCATACACATTGTACACTCATCGTATACATTTGGAAAATTATACTTGTTTAATATTTTTACAATACATGATAATTTTTTTTCAAATATATGTTTTGATATATACGTTTCCATACACACTGTACATTTAGTGTATACATTTAAAACTTTCTTTATACATGTTTAAAAATTTTCGAACGCATGATTAACCTTTTTTCGTATACATTTTTCCTTTGAAAATTTGCTGAATAGGTGTAATTTTTATTGATAATGCACGTTGATTTTTTTTGAATTGTAAGAAACTTTCTTTAAACTATACATTTTTTTACATTGTATATAGCATGTTTTCTAGATTCCGTGGTTTCTTTAAATGTAATTTACATTTTGTAATGATACAAAAAAAATTTAGTTAAGCAAACATTTTTTCAAATTGTATATATATATTTTAAAATGCCACACACATTTTATGGAAACATCTGTTTTTTTAATTACAGAAACATTTTTTGAATGCTATCAACATTTTTAAAAAGTACACTAGCTGTTTTTTACAATGTGTTGACATTTTTTTAAACATTAAAGTAATTTTATGTCTTTATAATATATTACCCCGTCCCAAAAAGCTTGTCTTAGATTTATGTATCTATACATCTGTATCTAGACAAATCTAAGACAAACTTCTGTGACAGAGTGAGTATATATGTATCTGAAATATTTTAGAATATTTCTTTTGAAAATATGAACAGAGAGAGTTCGTATCGTGCACGGATTCCAGGGCCTATTCCAAAGACTCTCTCAGTTCTCCAAGACAGCGCCGGTTACTTATCTGAAGCGGACTCGAGGTCCTATTCCTACACAGCAACTCCCCCAGTTATCCTCTCTCCAAGACAGGGCCCGTACGCCACGGACGACGGTACGTATCTGAAGCGGAGTTGTAGTCCCGATCCATCTCTTCCTCCCTTTTTCGGCCGTCATATTGCCCCTGAGACACCCGTCAGCTCCGATTGCAAAACCTCCTCAAAACCATCCACTACTAGGTCTTCCAACTCTCGCATCTCCAATCCAATGGCGCAAGCCCCAGGAGATCCCTTCTCGTCGGGCTTCCGACACGCCGCGCAACCACACGTCGAGAAATACCTCTTGCCGTTGAAGAAGAGGGCGGCGCCCACGAGCGACGGTGGCGACCGCAGCAGCGCCGGCGATCCGTTCGTGGTCCCGCCGAAGAAGAGACGGGTGATGGTGGACACCGGGGGCGAGGGCAGCACCAGCACCCACGCGATCCCGGCTCAGAGCCGGCCTAGGCGAGTGGCGGCGTGCAACGTTGCGTACGCGAGCATGGAGGACGAGGAAGCCGGCACGTCGGCGGCCGGGGCGGCAGGATCGAAGAAGAAGAACAGGAACAGGAATAGCGGTAAAAACAAGGGACCGCGGCCGGCACGGGGCGCCGCCGCCCCGCTGGTCAACAGGCCGCTGCGCCTCAGCATGGAGCAGCAGCAGCACCTGAGGTCGCTCGGCGCCACGGCCCCGCAGTTCGTCTTCATGAAGACCCTCCAGAAGAGCGACGTGGAGCGCAACCAGAACCGGCTGCTCTTCTCGTGCAAGCGCGAGTTCATCCAGGCCCACCCCATCACCTGGCTCCTGGCCGAGGAGGAGACATACTTCGTGCATGAGTGGGGCGACGGGCTGAGCGTTGGCGTCATGGACGACCACGACAAGCAGTTCAACTTCAAGCTCAAGTACCTCGACTCCAACGGCGGGTACCGCTTCATCGGCCCCGGCTGGAAGGACTTCGTGGCCGAGAACAAGCTGCTGGAGCCGGTGAGCGACGGCCTTCACTTTGTCATCGAGCTGTGGGCGTTCCGGTCGCCGTTGTTGCCCGCGCAGCCCGAGGGTCCCGACGTCGAGGGTCTGGAGGGCCACCCTGACGGCACCCTCGGGTTTCTCTTCCGAGTGTATCACGACGAGAGCAGGGACGACGTCCACCGCGGCGGCGAGGAAGAAAGGCGGCCGGTCCAGAAGACGAAGAGGCAGGCGCCGGCCAAGGCGGTGCCATCAAAGAAGCTTGCAGGTGCCGGTGCGCATGTGAGTCAGGGCCAAGCCGTGGCGCGGGACGTGACGAGGGCTGAGATAGTCGAGGCGGTTGGGGAGGAAATGTCGGATGCCTTGTTCGGGCTGTTGATGCTAAGGTCCAGTGGGCCCGTTCCAATGCTTAAATTTGAAAATACATCGTCTGCTCAGATTTGCTAGGAGAAGAATTTGACGCATCCAGAACACTCGGACCGTATCGCACGCATATGCAGACAGATTGTGCGACTCCCCAACACTTTGGGTCCTAAATTTTTACACTGAATTTATCATTAATTTATATAGCCATTCTCCTTCTAAAAGAAGAGTTAATCTCCATATTTGTCGTGTCCTTGTTTCCCGTACAACAATACAACATCCCGACCGTAGCTTCGACTAGATCGCTTTCTTTCCGTTCCTTAATTTCCTGAGCATAGCTTTCTTTAATTCGATCAAAGAAACTTAATTCACAAATGCCAGAGTTAAGAGCTGTTTGGCAGTCCTCCAGCTCCCTGAAATCTCAGAATCTGTGGAGCTTCTTTTACCCTGCTCCGTCAGTTTTAACTACAGAGTCTCCGAACAGGCCCTTAGAATGAGCGCATGCCAAAAGAAAAATGAACTGGGCTCCCTCCTGACCCCTCGTCAAGTTTTTCTTGGACTCCCACATCTCCGTCCTTGTGAGTCTCTACACACGCGTTTGGTTGATCGCATCATTTTTTTATCTCTTTGCATACTTGTCCCAGTTGAGCTTGACCGAGCATATGCAAGGTAAAAACCATCATTTGTATGTTGATTAGTCTGGATGTGACGAAACGGAAGGCAAACTGAAGCCGTCCTTGTGAGGGTCTATAGATTTCTGGTCAGATTTGGATCTGGCCTGGAAAATGTTGCATGTTGCAAGGACAACATCTGAGAAGAGTCCTGGCAGCACTATGGAAAACTATAAAAATCTTTGCTGCTCTTGCTAGTCTCTGTGGAACGTCGATGATAGCAGCGACAGCTCAGATGCTGACACCGACAGCTCTGTATCAGAGTTGAGTGCAGCTCCGTTACCCCAAATCTGTTAGCAGCTTATTCCTGGAGCCTTTTAGCAAACAGCCGCATGCCCCCTTTTGTTCTGCTTAATGCAGACCATGCTCTTCACTTGGGCATGTATGACTGGTTTCAGTAGTCAAATTTCGTTTAGCTCAAGTCAAGTGCAATGTTCCTGACATGCCCTACTGCTTGCCTGTCTGCATGTGACGCTAGCACCTTCCTGGAAAAGCCCGTTGAAACAAATGATACTAGCACATTCCTTGGTAAAATGCAGGTGCCAAAGATTCTTAGATGAGTATTTTTCTGAGATTAGACTTCGCACTTACAAATCGTAAAGCCCTAACATCTTTACGAGCCTTATAATCCAACAACAGACCTACCAATTTAGAAAGTCATTTGGTTTTGTTGCTGCTGATAGTATGTCCTCTACTCTACACCCTGCTATTCCCCTCCTATAAAACCTGTAACAAAAAGTTCTCTCCATAACAGATTTCCTTCTTGAGATATGATGCTTTTCAAGTTTTATTTACAGTCGCCAGCCATCTCCCTGTGAGATCTTAAAAAATCTGAAGATGTGTGCATGGTGTTGGAAATATTAGCACTTTTCTGACTAATCTAATCCATGAGTAAACAGTAAGCATGACATAAAAGGTATGCATCTCATAGCAATACCTAAGATACTAGCACGTACAGAACATAGAATCGAACCTTCTATGAGCAGCACATATACGGCTAGCATAAGTACGAGTAAACGAGGGATGAACAGATCATACCCTCCGGTTGGCCAGGCCAACGCGGCGGCGGCAGCAGCAGCCTCGGCGTCGTCCGTGGCCTTCTTCTTAGCGGCGGCGTCGTCGGCCATGGTGTCGATGCAGAGGAAGTAGTGGAAGCAGAGGCGAACGGAGTTGGAGACGGATCAGGAGCAGTCGCGTCGAGACGCTCCCCAAAAACCTTATTGCCGTTCTCCCGGGCAGGATCTCGAACGACAGGGTTCCGGAGGCACCTGCTTTCCCGACCAACCGTGCACGCGGTCGTCGAGATGGGATCGCCGGAAGCAGCACAGAGAGAGGAATAGTAGATGACGGCTAGGGTTGTACGAGAGGGAGTGAGTGAACTGAGTTAGGGTTCACTCCACTGGCCAGCGCAAATAAGATTCAGCTCGGCTCATTCCCGCAACCCGCGGCGCGCGCGCGTCATGACGAGGCGAGGCGAGGCGGGTGGCGGAGGAGGAGGAGCGCGCGTGTACAGCTCCTATTCCCAAGCTCCCAATAGCAAGTGATAGAGCAGCCCTTATAAAGAGGTCTCACTCTTCTTACTGTAGCAGTATGGGACTAAACTTTCCACACTTCCCACCACTTGCCGTACACATGCATGGGCCTTAGAGATTAACTAGGAATTATTGTCTTATATGGGCCTAAGCCCATCCATAATCCATCAATCCCCCACCAGATCTCGAGGCACATAAGTGTGTCAACTGTTCCAAACAATGTTACCAGAATTTTCAGTGGAGACTGTTAAGTTGAACTTCCACGTAGAGCAATAGGATTAGACTTCTTCACAACTGAACAATGGACTATGCCTTGAATTGTCAGTTTGGCGTGTAGAAGTTTCGCCTATTGTCAGCTGATACTTGGCTGTCGAAAGCTAAACCCCACGGGTGGAGCTTATTAGTCATACTCCGTACCTTCTCATGAGCTTCCTAGAGATCACCCAATCTCATAGACTGTGACCAGCAGTCGGGATCACATAGGTGTGTTCCTCCAAAGAATGCTCTGTAGGTTAGCATCTTGCTTACATAAGCTTTGGAACATATTAAGACAAAAGTCAGCCTGCCTTGCAGAATTGAGAGTATTGTGCATCTCCAACGGAGTGGGTTCATTAAGGATACTTTCCTCAGTTGACCGCTGGATTGTTTTCCCAAGTCCTAATTCACGGGATCTCCGATCACATAGGTTGGGTTACCCCCATGGCAACTTACGTGGGTCTCATACACATCTCCCTCGATGCATTTTCTATCACAATCCGTGATAGCCCTTTCGTAAAAGGGTCTGCCAGATTCTTAGCCGTCTGGATATAATCCAATGCTATTACTCCGGAGTTTCTTGATTTTCTGACAGATTTCAATCTTCTTCTTATGTGCTTTATGGATTTCATGTTGTCCTTTGAACTCTTAGCCTTGGCAATCACTGTTTGATTGTCACAGTTCATAAGGACAGCTGGGACTAGTTTATCAACCACTGGCAAATCCATCAAAAGCTCTCGAAGCCATTCTACTTCGACGCATGATGTGTCTAATGTTGTGAGTTCTGCTTCCATAGTCGATCTGGTTAAGATCGTCTGCTTGCAAGACTTCCAGGAAACAGCACCACCACCAAGTGTGAAGACATGTCCACTTGTGGCTTTCATCTCATCAGCATCAGATATCCAATTTGAATCACTATACCCCTCAAGTACCGTCGGGTACCCAGAATAGTGAATTCCATAGTTCGCAGTACCTTGCAAATAACGCATCACTCGCTCAACAGCATGCCAATGCACATCTCCTGGATTGGAAACAAACCGGCTCAGTTTGCACACAGCAAATGAGATGTCAGGACGAGTAGCACATGCTAGGTACATCAGTGAACCAACCACTTGAGAATATCTCAATTGATCTACAGCCGTGCCTTCGAACTTTCGAATCCGCACGCTAGGATCATATGGTGTTGCGGAAGGTTTGTAGTCCGAATATCCAAAACGGCTCAAAATCTTCTCAACATAGTGGGATTGCAAAAGTGTAATTCCACCCTTAGAATTTCTTAGTAGCTTGATGTTCAGGATAACATCAGCCACACCCAGGTCCTTCATCTCAAAGTTGTGAGATAGAAAAGACTTGACCTCCTCAATGACCTTGAGGTGGGCCCCAAATATCAGTATGTCATACCTTGACAAGATTTTGAAGTAGTTCAAAATGGAACAGTCAAAGAAAGAGTTCTTGGCTGTGTTACAAGGTGTGAAATTGAGTAAGACTCAAAGCCCGACCACGGCAGAAGATAGAAAGAGAATGAAAGTCATTCCCTATGCCTCAGCCATGGGTTCTATAAAGTATGCCATGCTGTGTACCGGATCTATTGTATACCCTACACTGTGTTAAGCAAGGGAGTACAATAGTGATCTAAGAGTAGATCACTAGACAGCGGTCAAAATTATCCTTAGTGGAATAAGGAAATATTTCTTGATTATGGAGGTGACAAAAGGTTCGTCGTAAAAAGTTACGTCGATGCAAGTTTTGACACAGATCTGGATGGACTCTAAGTCTCGATATAGATACATATTGAAAGTGAGAGCAATTAGCTAGAGTAGCTCTGTGCAGAGCATTGTAGACATTGAATTCGCAAAATACTTACGGATTTGTATGTGACAGACCCGTTGACTAAAATTATTCACAAGCAAAACATGATCACACCTTAGTACTCTTTGGGTGTTAATCACATAAGCGATGTGAACTAGATTATTGACTCTAGTAAACCCTTTGGGTGTTGGTCACATGACGATGTGAACTTTGGGTGTTGGTCACATGACGATGTGAACTATTGGTATTAAATCACATGGTGATGTGAATTAGATTATTGACTCTAGTGCAAGTGGGAGACTGAAGGAAATATGCCCTAGAGGCAATAATAAAGTTATTATTTATTTCCTTATATCATGATAAATGTTTATTATTCATGCTAGAATTGTATTAACCGGAAACATAATACATGTGTGAATACATAGACAAACATTATGTCACTAGTATGCCTCTACTTGACTAGCTCGTTGAATCAAAGATGGTTATGTTTCCTAACCATAGACATGAGTTGTCATTTGATTAACGGGACCACATCATTAGGAGAATGATGTGATTGACTTGACCCATTCCGTTAGCTTAGCACTTGATCGTTTAGTATGTTGCTATTGCTTTCTTCATGACTTATACATGTTCCTATGACTATGAGATTATGCAACTTCCGTTTGCCGGAGGAACACTTTGTGTGCTACCAAACGTCACAACGTAACTGGGTATTATAAAGGAGCTCTACAGGTGTCTCCAAAGGTACATGTTGGGTTGGCGTATTTCGAGATTAGGATTTGTCACTCCGATTGTCGGAGAGGTATCTCTGGGCCCTCTTGGTAATGCACATCACTTAAGCCTTGCAAGCATTACAACTAATGAGTTAGTTGTGAGATGATGTATTACGGAACGAGTGAAGAGACTTGCTGGTAACGAGATTGAACTAGGTATTAAGATACCGATGATCGAATCTCGGGCAAGTAACATACCGATGACAAAGGGAACAACGTATGTTGTTATGCGGTCTGACCGATAAAGATCTTCGTAGAATATGTGGGAGCCAAAATGAGCATCCAGGTTCCGCTATCGGTTATTTACCGGAGACGTGTCTCGGTCATGTCTACATTGTTCTCGAACCCGTAGGGTCCGCACGCTTAAGGTTTCAATGACAGTTATATTATGATTTTATGAGTTTTGATGTACCGAAGGAGTTCGGAGTCCCGGATGAGATCGGGGACATGACGAGGAGTCTTGAAATGGTCGAGACGTAAAGATCGATATATTGGACGACTATATTCGGACATCGGAAAGGTTCCGAGTGATTCGGGTATTTCCGGGGGTACCGGGGATTTACGGGAATACGAGGAAGAAGTAATGGGCCTCATGGGCCAAGTGGTGGAAGAGAGGAGGCAGGGCGCGCGCCCCCCTAGCCCAAACCGAATTGGACTAGGGGGCCGGCCCCCCTTTCCTCCTTTTCCTCCCTCTCCTTCCTTCTCCTTCTCCTTCCCTTCCTTCCCCTCTCCTACTTGGACTAGGAAAGAGGGGGGAATCCTACTTGGAGTAGGATTGCCCCCCTTGGGCGCGCCACCTCCCCTTGGCCGCCTCTCCCCCCTTGCTCCTTTATATACGGGGGCAGGGGGCACCCCAAAGACACAATAATTGATCATTGATCTCTTAGCCGTGTGCGGTGCCCCCCTTCACCATAATCCTCGATAATATTGTAGCGGTGCTTAGGAGAAGCCCTACGACAGTAGAACATCAAGATTGTCACCACGCCGTCGTGCTGACGGAACTCATCCCCGACACTTTGCTGGATCGGATTCCAGGGATCGTCATCGAGTTGAATGTGTGCAAGAACTCGGAGGTGCCATAGTTTCGGTGCTTAATCGGTCGGGCCGTGAAGACGTACGACTACATCAACCGCGTTGTTATAACGCTTCCGCTTTCGGTCTACGAGGGTACGTGGACAACACTCTCCCCTCTCGTTGCTATGCATCACCATGATCTTACGTGTGCGTAGGAATTTTTTTTGAAATTACTACGTTACCCAACAGTGGCATCCGAACCTAGGTTTTATGTGTTGATGTTATATGCACGAGTAGAACACAAATGAGTTGTGGGCGATATAATTCATACTGCTTACCAGCATGTCATACTTTGGTTCGGCGGTATTGTTGGATGAAGTGGCCCGGACCGACATTACGCGTACGCTTACGCGAGACTGGTTCTACCGCGTGCTTTGCACACAGGTGGCTAGCGGGTGTCAGTTTCTCCAACTTTAGTTGAACCGAGTGTGGCTACGCCCGGTCCTTGTGAAGGTTAAAACAACACCAACTTGACAAACTAGCGTTGTGGTTTTGATGCGTAGGTAAGATTGGTTCTTGCTAAGCCCGTAGCAGCCACGTAAAACTTACAACAACAAAGTAGAGGACGTCTAACTTGTTTTTGTAGGGCATGTTGTGATGTGATATGGTCAAGACATGATGCTAAATTTTATTATATGAGATGATCATGTTTTGTAACCAAGTTATCGGCAACTGGCAGGAGCCATATGGTTTTCGCTTTATTGTATGCAATGCAATCGCCCTGTAATGCTTTACTTTATCACTAAGCAGTAGCGATAGTCGTAGAAGCATAAGTTTGGCGAGACGACAACGATGCTACGATGGAGATCAAGGTGTCGCACCAGTGACGATGGTGATCATGACGGTGCTTCGGAGATGGAGATCGCAAGCACAAGATGCTAATGGCCATATCATATCACTTATATTGATTGCATGTGATGTTTATCTTTTATGGATCTTATCTTGCTTTGATTGACGGTAGCATTATAAGATGATCTGTCACAAAATTTCAAGATAAAAGTGTTCTCCCTGAGTATGCACCGTTGCCAAAGTTCGTCGTGCCCAGACACCACGTGATGATCGGGTGTGATAAGCTCTACGTCCATCTACAACGGGTGCAAGCCAGTTTTGCACACGCAGAATACTCAGGTTAAACTTGACGAGCCTAGAATATGCAGATATGGCCTCGGAACACTGAGATCGAAAGGTCGAGCGTGAATCATATAGTAGATATGATCAACATAGTGATGTTCATCATTGAAAGCTACTCCATTTCATGTGATGATTGGTTATGGTTTAGTTGATTTGGATCACGTGATCACTTAGAGGATTAGAGATATGTCTTTTTAAGTGGGAGTTCTTAAGTAATATGATTAATTGAACTTTAATTTATCATGAACTTAGTCCTGGTAGTATTAGCATATCTATGTTGTAGATCAATAGCTCGCGTTTAGCTCCCCTGTTTTATTTTTTGATATGTTCCTAGAGAAAACTGAGTTGAAAGATGTTAGTAGCAATGATGCGGAGTGGATCCATGATCTGAGGACTATCCTCATTGCTGCACAGAAGAATTATGTCCTTGATGCACCGCTAGGTGACAGACCTATTGCAGGAGCAGATGCAGACGTTATGAACGTTTGGTTAGCTCAATATGATGACTACTTGATAGTTTAGTGCACCATGCTTAACGGCTTAGAATCGGGACTTCAAAGACGTTTTGAACGTCATGGACCATATGAGATATTCCAGGAGTTGAAGTTAATATTTCAAGCAAATACCCGAGTTGAGAGATATGAAGTCTCCAACGAGTTCTATAGCTAAAAGATGGAGGAGAATAGCTCAAGCAGTGAGCATGTGCTCAGATTGTCTGGGTACTACAATCGCTTGAAACAAGTGGGAGTTAATCTTCCAGATAAAATAGTGATTGACAGAATTCTCTAGTCACCATCATCAAGTTAGTATAACTTCGTAATGAACTATAATATGCAAGGGATGACGAAAGTAATTCCCAAGCTCTTTGTGATGCTGAAATCTACGAAGGTAGAAATCAAGAAAAGCATCAAGTGTTGATGGTTGACAAGACCACTAGTTTCAAGAAAAAGGGTAAAGGGAAGAAGGGGAACTTCAAGAAGAACGGCAAGCAAGTTGCTGCTCAAGTGAAGAAGCCCAAGTCTGGTCCTAAGCCTGAGACTAAGTGCTTCTACTACAAAGGGACTGGTCACTGGAAGTGGAACTGCCCCAAGTATTTGGCGGATAAGAAGGATGGCAAAGTGAACAAAGGTATATTTGATATACAGATTATTGGTGTTTATTTCACTAGTGTTCATAGCAACCCCTCGGTGTTTGATACTGGTTCAGTTGCTAAGAGTAGTAACTCGAAACGGGAATTGCAGAATGAACAGAGACTAGTTAAGGGTGAAGTGACGATGTGTGTTGGAAGTGGTTCCAAGATTGATATGATCATCATCGCTCACTCCCTATATTTTCGGGGTGTTGAACCTAAATAAGTGTTATTTGGTGTCTGCGTTGAGCATAAATATGATTTGATCATGTTTATTGCAATACGATTATTCATTTAAGTTAGAGAACAATTGTTGTTCTATTTACATGAATAAAATCTTCTATGGTCATACACCCAATGAAAATGGTTTGTTGGATCTCGATCATGGTAATACACATTTTCATAATATTGAAGCCAAAAGATGCAAAGTTAATAATGATAAGTGCTACTTATTTGTGGCACCGCCGTTTAGGTCATATTGGTGTAAAGTGCATGAAGAAACTCCATGCTGATGGACTTTTGGAATCACTTGATTATGAATCACTTGATGCTTGCGAACCATGCCTCATGGGCAAGATGATTAAGACTCCGTTCTCCGGAACAATTGAGCGAGCAACTGACTTATTAGAAATAATACATACTGATGTATGCGGTCCGATGAGTGTTAACCTCACGGCAAGTATCGTTATTTTCTAATCTTCACAGATGATTTGAGCAGATATGGGTATATCTACTTGATGAAACACAAGTCTGAACCTTTGAAACGTTCAAAGAATTTCAGAGTGAAGTGGAGAATCATCGTAACAAGAAAATAAAAGTTTCTACGACATGATCGCAAAAGTAAAATATTTGAGTTACGAGTTTGGCCTTCAATTAAAACAATGTGGAATAGTTTCACAAACTCATGCCACCTGGAACACCACAGTATAATGGTGTGTCCGAACGTCATAACCGTACTTTATTGGATATAGTGCAATCTATGATGTTTCTTACCGATTTACCACTATTGTTTTGGGGTTATGCATTAGAGACAGCTGCATTCACGTTAAATAGGGAACCATCTAAATCCGTTGAGACGACACCGTATAAACTGTGGTTTGGCAAGAAACCAAAGTTGTCATTTCTTAAAGTTTGGGGTTGTGATGCTTATATGAAAAGGTTTCATCCTGATAAGCTCAACCCAAATCGGAGAAATATGTCTTCATAGGATACCCAAAGGAGACTGTTGGGTACACCTTCTATCACAGATCCGAAGGTAAGACATTTGTTGCTAAGAATGGATCCTTTCTAGAGAAGGAGTTTCTCTCGAAAGAAGTGAGTGGGAGGAAAGTATAAATTGATAAGGTAATTGTACCTTCTCCCTTATTGGAAAGTAGTTCATCACAGAAATCTGTTCCTGTGACTACTACACCAATTAGTGAGCAAGCTAATGATGATGATCATGTAACTTCAGATCAAGTTACTACCAAATCTCATAGGTAAACCAGAGTGAGATCCGCACCAGAGTGGTACGGTAATCCTGTTCTGGAGGTCATGTTACTTGACCATGATGAACCTACGAACTATGAGGAAGCGATGATGAGCCCAGATTTCGCGAAATGGCTTGAGGCCATGAAATCTGAGATACGATCCATGTATGAAAACAAAGTATGGACTTTGGTGGAATTGCCCGATGATCGGCAATCCATAGAAAATAAATGGATCTTCAAGAGGAAGACAGACACTGATAGTAGTGTTACTATCTACAATCTAGACTTGTCGAAAAAGGTTTTTGACAAAGTTCAAGGTGTTGACTATGATGAGATTTTCTCACTCGTATCTATGCTTAAGTCTGTCCGAATCATGTTAGCAATTGCCGCATTTTATGAAATCTGGCAAATGGATAAACAAAACTGCATTCCTTAATGGATTTATTAAAGAAGAGTTGTATATGATGCAACCAGAAGGTTTTGTCAATCCTAAAGGTGCTAACAAAATGTGAAAGCTCCAGCGATCCATCTATGGACTGGTGCAAGCATCTCGGAGTTGGAATATATGCTTTGATAAGTTGATCAAAGGATATAGTTTTATACAGACTTGCGATGAAGCCTGTATTTACAAGAAAGTGAGTGGGATCACTACAACATTTCTGATAAATATATGTGAATGGCATATTGTTGATCGGAAATAATGTAGAATTATTCTACAAAGCATAAAGGAGTGTTTGAAAGAAGTTTTTCAAAGAAAGACCTCGGTGAAGCTGCTTACATATTAAGCATCAAGATCTATAGAGATAGATCAAGATGCTTGATAAGTTTTTTCAATGAGTACATACCTTGACAAGATTTTGAAGTAGTTCAAAATGGAACAGTCAAAGAAAGAGTTCTTGGCTGTGTTACAAGGTGTGAAATTGAGTAAGACTCAAAGCCCGACCACGACAGAAGATAGAAAGAGAATGAAAGTCATTCCCTATGCCTCAGCCATGGGTTCTATAAAGTATGCCATGTTGTGTACCAGATCTATTGTATACCCTACACTGTGTTAAGCAAGGGAGTACAATAGTGATCTAAGAGTAGATCACTAGACAGCGGTCAAAATTATCCTTAGTGGAATAAGGAAATATTTCTTGATTATGGAGGTGACAAAAGGTTCGTCGTAAAAAGTTACGTCGATGCAAGTTTTGACACAGATCTGGATGACTCTAAGTCTCGATCTAGATACATATTGAAAGTGAGAGCAATTAGCTAGAGTAGCTCTGTGCAGAGCATTGTAGACATAGAATTCGCAAAATACTTACGGATCTGTATGTGACAGACCCGTTGACTAAAATTATCTCACAAGAAAAACATGATCACACCTTAGTACTCTTTGGGTGTTAATCACATAAGCGATGTGAACTAGATTATTGACTCTAGTAAACCCTTTGGGTGTTGGTCACATGACGATGTGAACTTTGGGTGTTGGTCACATGACGATGTGAACTATTGGTATTAAATCACATGGTGATGTGAATTAGATTATTGACTCTAGTGCAAGTGGGAGACTGAAGGAAATATGCCCTAGAGGCAATAATAAAGTTATTATTTATTTCCTTATATCATGATAAATGTTTATTATTCATGCTAGAATTGTATTAACCGGAAACATAATACATGTGTGAATACATAGACAAACATTATGTCACTAGTATGCCTCTACTTGACTAGCTCGTTGATCAAAGATGGTTATGTTTCCTAACCATAGACATGAGTTGTCATTTGATTAACGGGACCACATCATTAGGAGAATGATGTGATTGACTTGACCCATTCCGTTAGCTTAGCACTTGATCGTTTAGTATGTTGCTATTGCTTTCTTCATGACTTATACATGTTCCTATGACTATGAGATTATGCAACTTCCGTTTGCCGGAGGAACACTTTGTGTGCTACCAAACGTCACAACGTAACTGGGTATTATAAAGGAGCTCTACAGGTGTCTCCAAAGGTACATGTTGGGTTGGCGTATTTCGAGATTAGGATTTGTCACTCCGATTGTCGGAGAGGTATCTCTGGGCCCTCTCGGTAATGCACATCACTTAAGCCTTGCAAGCATTACAACTAATGAGTTAGTTGTGAGATGATGTATTACGGAACGAGTAAAGAGACTTGCCGGTAACGAGATTGAACTAGGTATTAAGATACCGACGATCGAATCTCGGGCAAGTAACATACCGATGACAAAGGGAACAACGTATGTTGTTATGCGGTCTGACCGATAAAGATCTTCGTAGAATATGTGGGAGCCAAAATGAGCATCCAGGTTCCGCTATTGGTTATTGACTAGAGACGTGTCTCAGTCATGTCTACATTGTTCTCGAACCCGTAGGGTCCGCACGCTTAAGGTTTCGATGACAGTTATATTATGAGTTTATGAGTTTTGATGTACCGAAGGAGTTCGGAGTCTTGGATGATATCGGGGACATGAAAAGGAGTCTCTAAATGGTCGAGATGTAAAGATCGATATATTGGACAACTATATTCGGACATCGGAAAGGTTCCGAGTGATTCGGGTATTTTCGGGGTATACCGGGGAGTTACGGGAATACGAGGAAGAAGTAATGGGCCTCATGGGCCAAGTGGTGGAAGAGAGGAGGCAGGGCGCGCGGCCCCAAGCCCAAACCGAATTGGACTAGGGGGGCGGCCCCCCTTTCTTCCTTTTCCTCCCTCTCGTTCCTTCTCCTTCTCCTTCCTTTCCTTCCCCTCTCCTACTTGGACTAGGAAAGAGGGGGGAATCCTACTTGGAGTAGGATTGCCTCCCTTGGGCGCGCCTCCTCCCCTTGGCCGCCTCTCCCCCCTTGCTCCTTTATATACGGGGGCAGGGGGCACCCCAAAGACACAACAATTGATCATTGATCTCTTAGCCGTGTGCGGTGCCCCCCTCCACCACAATCCTCGATAATATTGTAGCGGTGCTTAGGCGAAGCCCTGCAACAGTAGAACATCAAGATCATCACCACGCCGTCGTGCTGACGGAACTCATCCCCGACACTTTGCTGGATCGAAGTCCGGGGATCGTCATCGAGCTGAACGTGTGCAAGAACTCGGAGGTGCCGTAGTTTCGGTGCTTGATCGGTCGGGCCATGAAGACTTACGACTACATCAACCGCGTTGTTATAACGCTTTCGCTTTCGGTCTATGAGGGTACGTGGACAACACTCTCCCCTCTCGTTGCTATGCATCACCATGATCTTACGTGTGCGTAGGAATTTTTTTGAAATTACTACGTTACCCAACATACACACTTTTCTTTCCTGACGATTTACTACAAAGGCATCCGGCTGTTGCATGTAAATTTCCTCATCTAGCTCTCCGTTAAGGAAAGCCATCTTAACGTCCATCTGATGAACGAGAAGACCAGGAGGGCAGCCAAATCAAGTAACACTCGAATGGTTGTCAGTCTAGCCACACGTGAATAAGTGTCAAAGAAATCCTCTTCTTCTTTCTGGGTATAACCCTTGGCCACAAGCCTAGCCTTGTACTTCTCAACAGTACCATCGGGCCTAAGCTTCCTTTTGAACACCCACTTACATCCTAATGGTCAACAACCATAAGGACGATGAGTGATCTCCCATGTCCCGTTAGCCAAGATGGAATCCATCTCACTACGGACCGCATCCTTCCAGTAGTCAGCATCCAGAGATGCATAAGCTTCTGAAATGGAGCTGGTGAAAGATCGTGGATGTCGCCTAGAGGGGGGGGGTGAATAGGCATTTTAAAATAATTACGGTTTAGGCTTGAACAAATGCGGAATAAACCTAGCGGTTAATTTGTCAAGCAAAAAACCTACAACAACTAGGCTCACCTATGTGCACCAACAACTTATGCTAAGCAAGATAAACTACTAGGTGATAGCAAGATATATGACAAGAAACAATATGGCTATCACAAAGTAAAGTGCATAAGTAAAGAGCTCGGGTAAGAGATAACCGAGGCACGCGAAGACGACGATGTATCCCGAAGTTCACACCCTTGTGGATGCTAATCTCCGTTTGGAGCGGTGTGGAGACACAATGCTCCCCAAGAAGCCACTAGGGCCACCGTAATCTCCTCACGCCCTCGCACAATGCAAGATGCCGTGATTCCACTAAGGGACCCTTGAGGGCGGTCACCGAACCCGTACAAATGGCAACCCTTGGGGGCGGTCACCGAACCCGTACACTTTGGCAACCCTAGGGGGCGGTCACCGGTACCCGTCAAATTGCTCGGGGCGATCTCCACAACCTAATTGGAGACCCCGATGCTTGCCCGGAGCTTTACACCACAATGATTGAGCTCCGAACAACACCAACCGTCTAGGGCGCCAAGGCACCCAAGAGGAACAAGCTCTAGGGTGCCCAAACACCCAAGAGTAATAAGCTTCTCAAACTTCACTTCCACGTATCACCGTGGAGAACTCAAACCGATGCACCAAATGCAATGGCAAGGGCAGACGGAGTGCACAAGTCCTTCTCTCTCAAATACCACCGGAGCAACTAATGCTAGGGAGGAAAATGAGAGGAAGAACAAGAAGGAGAACACCAAGAACTCCAAGATCTAGATCCAAGGGGTTCCCCTCACATAGAGGAGAAAGTGATTGGTGGAAATGTAGATCTAGATCTCCTCTCTCTTTTCCCTCAAAAACTAGCAAGAATCCATGGAGGGATTAAGAGTTAGCAAGCTCAAAGAAGGTCAACAATGGGGGCAAAAACGAGCTCAAGAGATAGAGAACCATTGGGGAAGAAGACCCCCTTAAATAGGTCCCCACGAATCTGCCCGTTATGTATAGAATAACATAGGAGCGGTACAACCTCTATGAGCACCGGTACAACCGGTAACAGGCAATAAGCGGTACAAACCGGCCCACAACCGCCCAACAACCGCACCACAACAGAGACCAGTCCGGTGGTAGAGCAGTACATGACCGGTACAACCTCCGGACCAATTCTGGAGCGGTACAACCCCTCCAAACACCGGTTGTAGCGGTCAAGCGGTACAACCTCTCCATGGGGCGGTACAACCTCTCTGTGTAAAACAGGCAATATCAAAGCAGCCACAACTTTCGCATACGAGCTCCGAATTCAACGAAACCAAGTTTGTTGGAAAGCTAATGACAAGGGATAACACAATCTAGAGAGAAATATCAATAAGAAGCAAATGAGAAAAGGACCATAATAAAATGGTGAGAACCCTTCCTCGAAAAGACCGGTAAAACCTCCAACACCGAAAACATCATAGAAGATGCATGCGAACTCCATTTTCGATGAACTCGAGCTTGTCATCAAGATGACCATAAGCTCTAAGACTCACAAATGGAACCAAACAAGAACCAAGAAAGATGATGCAAGGATGCAATGGTTTGAGCTCTCGACTAATGATACTATCAAGCTACTCCCTAGAGAGCCCCCCTTGATAGTACAACAATCGATCCTACAACCCGGTCTCCCAACTACCACTATGAGACCGGTAAAATAGAAAACCTATCAAGGGCAAACCTTTGCCTTGCACATAGTCCACTTGAGCTAGATGATGACGATCTTGACTTTCTCAAGTTGGACCACCTTTCTTGATTGTGTTGGCTCGATGAAGACTAGTTGATTGCTCCCCCATACTCCACTATGGGTGAGCCACTCTTTGGCACATCTTCACAATTACATTGACACCACAATGGACGGCAAGCTTCAAGCTTGATTGCTCCCCCATACTCCATTATGGGTGAGCCACTCTTCGAGTTGCTCCACTTGAACTTGCACACTGCAAACTTGATGACGATCACCACTTGATGTCATCCTCCATGGGTTGTATGAGATATTCCTCTTGACGCAAGACCATGGAAACATACCTAACCCCACAAAGAACTCTCACGTAGACCATGGGTTAGTACACAAAGCGTAATGGACAATGCTTACCATACCATGGGATCACTTGATCCCTCTCGATACTTCTTCTACACTTTGTGAGTTGATCAACTTGATTCACTCTTGACTTAGTATTGATCAACATTGAATCTTTCCAACTCTCTTCATTGGATGATGTCTTGAAGGTAAACATGAATGATCACACAATCTTCTTCTTCAAGACATGCTTGCAATACGCTCAACTCACACATGACCAATCTTTGGATAATTCCTTGAAAAGCACTTTGGCCATCTCATAAACTCCTTGAAACCAACACATGGACTTCAAGACAATCCTATGGACAAGTGCTTCAAATATAACTCAAGGCAACCGTTAGTCCATAGAGATTGTCATCAATTACCAAAACCACACATGGGGGCACCGCATGTCCTTTCAATCTCCCCTATTTTGGTAATTGATGACAATCACTTTCAAGAGAGTTTATATAAGGAATTATTTATCACCATGCAACAGAACAAGCAACAATGCATGTGTATGAGATGCAAATGCTTAGGTACAAAACCAAAGCAAGAAGAAAAAAAACTCTCTAAACTTATCCACAAAACTCTCTGAAACTTCTCCCCCATTGGCATCGATTGCCAAAATGGGCGAAAAGCTTAGAATGCCAATATAAATTATGTTCCTCCATAAGTTGTGTATTTCTCAAGAAGAGAGTGGAATGCAATACACATATCCAACGGTAATACTTGGAGGAAGACCAACTATATTGAGGCACCAAGATTGCTAAAGGAATGATATGCCACAAGGACATAACAAAGAAAGAAACAAGCAATCAAGCAATCAAAAGGTACCAATTTAAGCAAGCAATCAACGGGTATCAATTGAACCAACTAGACCAAAGATCCTACGAGCTACGTGAATAAAGGATATTATGAAATGAGCGAAGGAGTGTTCTAAAGGAACTAGAGAAGCTCCCCATGATTTGTGCACACATAAGAATTTTTGTATTTGGATACAAAGTGCACAAAATAGGATCACAGCTCCCCCAAAATCAATAGAAACTTACAACAAGTGCAAGCGAGCATATAGGAAACTAAGCCTAGTACATGTAACAAACACATGGTTGAGCAACAAGTAAGAGAGGCAACTTAAGAGTGGGCTCAACCAAAAAGATGTGTGTGAGTCAAGGCAATGCACTTGAGAAGACTAATGTACAGAGGAGCATTAAGCAACAATAAAGTCTTCAAAGAATGAGGCACACGGTGCAAGGCCTATCATTCCCACACACAAATAGCAAATGGGTTCACAAGCTTACTAATACGCATATAGAGAACCTATGCTTGTGACAACCCGCGGTGAAGATAGAAGAAGAAAGGTGCATCAAGATGAGGGATGCCAATTAAGATGGCAAAAACCTCGTAAAGATAAGCATGAGGAAAATAATCTTCACCACACACGAGCGCATCAAGATGCAACGATAGAAGACACGCACTCAAGGCAAAGGCTTTCACGGAGCCACCAAAGAAATAACATAAGAAAGACAAGGTGGACGTGAAAGAAAGGATATCATCTAGATATGCAACTTCTCTCAAGTGTATAAGATTCTAGGTAGACGAAATCATGATATATATATATATATCTACAAAGAAGGATGTACACCCGAAATAGTTACAACACGAAGGAACAAGATATCCAAAAGGAAGTCATACATATACCAATAAGATATTTGCTTGAGAGCATAGCACATGGCTAGATATGGTCTTATTGTATATAAATGAATTCCAACCACACGAACATCAAAGACATCACAACTAGCAACAAGACATCATTGTTGGGATGCTTTGAGAAAGGAAACAAGTATCACAAGAAAGAATGGATAACATGCCATGATACAACCTACACAAGGTTGATGCAAGAAATGTGTGCATGAAGTATATGAAGATACTTGTTACTGAGATAACATTGGAAGGATGTAGTAGATACCAATTGAAGGTACAAAGTAGTTCATTGATCATCCTAGCTTGACTCCAATAAGCACATGGTGACAACACCTTCCTTGTGAGTGAGCCGAGCATCCAATGCATCTCCACTTGTTCCTAGAACAACAACACAAACAAAATGGTACCCAAACTCATTGGCACCAAAGAGTTAGAGAACCAACAACACATAGGACAAACTCCACATAAATATGTGCATATAGATATGAAAATGAATTTCATGCACATCTCATCCAATTTGAGACTTGGTGGAGTTCCCCCTATATATTGGGTCAAAGAAAGAAAACATGCCAAAGAAACTACAAGAAGTAAATATGCATGCTCAAGACTTTCAAGAACCGAGACCAAAAGACAAAGAAATACCAAGCTAAGAAAAGATACCAAATGAATAAATCATCACTTGGAGGATATCCATAAAATATACATCAAGGAATGAGATATCCATTGATACACTCAAAAAGAAAGATGTCAAACTCCCAAAAGAGAGAATGGTTCCAAACAAACCAAGCCCTCTACAAAGTTTCATGATGGCACAAAGTACCAAAAAGAAACGGCTTGCCTTCCACAAACACACACTTGATAAGGATCACAAGATGAGTGTTTTATAGAGAATAGGATAGCTCCCCCAAGACTAGTGCATTATAGAGAATTTGCATTTGAATACAAAATGCACGAGGTGGGATCACCCCTTTCACTATATCTAGAAAACACTAAACAAGGTCAAGAAATTAACAAGATCCACAAGTGGTATGGAATACAATGGGAGTTGACACAACCCTACGCAAGAGATAAAGCAAAGGCCAATGTAAAGATGATCAATAATTTCTACCACACATAAGTGAGTACCAATTGTCAAAAGACAAGAAGTATTTGGGAATAATTCCGATGGTAGATAACAAGGATATCCGACATAATCTTCACACCAAACAAAAAGCAAATTGCAACTTGTAGAGCTAACATGCCACCTAGGAACAAGATAATTTACAATATCAATTCTAGGTGACAATATCTCAAATGTACACATTTTCTAGGCTAGTAATATACACATAGCATATTACTCCCCCATAATGTGATACCAATTAAAGATAAACAAGAGGCAAAATAACGAACCAACACGAGATAATTAATGGACAATATAGAATTTGATTTTCTCATGAGAAGACATACCACATAGCGACTAGATAATCTTGAAATATCAATACTAGATGGTATTACTCATGTACACACATATATAGGATTGTGAGGTGCACAAAGCACACCACTCCCCCATAATGGGATATTCCATTAATCTCTCACAAGAGCCAACTAAGAAAAGAACAAGATGCAAAAGGCTCAACGCATGACACACACGTACATGATGTGCAAACCAACACACACATACTTGATTGCTCAAGATAATCAAGTTGGAAGCACAACATATACAAACACATGCAAGGAACAAAACCAAAACATGCAAGGGGGCAAGTAACTTTCAATGTAAGCAATTGCGGTACAAGTTACCGCAAGGAGGCACATTGGATATAAGATATAATCTTGATGATTCAATTGACTTGGCTTGAGACAATAAGAATGATGAAGTACCCTTAATTCTTCATAATGTAGCCAAGTCTCCAATGACCTCCAACATCACCTATTGATCAAGTTTGAGCTTGTTGGTCCCCAACCAAGTTGGGTCCTAAGAGGTTAGTCACAATAGGCTTGGCTACCCAAATGGTTCTTTGCTTCAAACCACTTTGAGTACCAACAAACTTGGCAACCACATTGCCAACCTTATCCTTCCCAAGAGAATAGACATCATCAATAATAATTGGGTTGGATAAGTTACCACTAGTGCATGAAGAGGCGAGGTGACCTTTCTCGCGACATAGGTAGCAACGTCTACTCCTCACTTTCTTCTCACTTGATTTCTCAACTTGAGAAGCATAAGCTTGAGTCTTCTTGAGAAGAGGCCTTTCTTCAACTTGAGGTTTAGCATGAGAATGAACTTGTGGCCTCTTCCCTTGTTGCTTGTCATTAACGGACTTCTTCTTCAATGGGAAAGATCTAACATGATGCCCTTCAATTTTGCACTTGAAGCAAATAATCTTGGCCGAATTCTTGACTTGTTCTTGGCCCTTCTTCTTGATCATGTTGGACTTCTTCTTATTGGAGTTGAATCCAAGTCCACCTTTGTCATTGGGGGATTTTTGCACACTCAAGATATTATTGAGTGTGGATTTCCCTTCATGACTCTTTTCCAAGTCTTTCTTCAAAGAAGTGACTTGGGCCTTGAGCTCTTTGATTTCCTCTACACGGTTAGTCTCAACACAAGTACTAGAGGAAGTATAAGCTTCATCGTTAGAACAACACGGCAAGGAAAGCAATTCATCACAAGATGTACCAACATTGTGAGTAGATGAATTACAAGTACTAGCACATGGCAATATAGCATTTTGACTAGAAGTAGTGCTAGTATCCACATGAGGCTGACTAGATGTTACCTTAGCAAGCATGGCCTCATGAGCTAATTTTTGCACATTATGGGATACTAGAAGATCATCATGAGAGCTTGTGAGCTTTACATGATTTTCTTCCAACATTCCATAATTGCTAGATAGCAACTCAAGTTGAGCCCGAAGCTCAACATTCTCCTTCAAAATGGATGCTTCACAAGTAATAGAGTTAGTATCCCAAGCATCATCATTAACAACAATAGGAGAGGACACCTTGGCAAGCTCTTTTAAGTAAGAAGCTTCAAGTTGAGCATGAGACTCGGTGAGTTTTATGAGCTCACCCTTGATGACCCTTGAGCCATTTTCGAGGTGCTCAAAATCCTCAAGGAGTCTAGCACGACCAAATTCAAGCTTACATTTTTAGTTTTGAAATCATTGGCCACCTCGAGTGCTCTATCATGAGATTCCTTTATTCTAGATAATTCTATAGCAAAGGTCTCCTCAAGAGATTCGGATGAGGTTTGTTCATGTTCAAGAGCTTGAGATAGCTCCGCGATCTCATTTGCGTAATCACGCTCATGAGCTTCCATTTTCTCAATGGTGACCTCATGCTCCTCTAGATGAGATTCCAACTCCTCAATGTATTTCTTGCCTTCAATGGCAATAGACATGATTTCCATGAAGTTGAAACGAGCAAGTTTATTTTTGTGAATAGCTTTAAAAATCATTTCCCCCTTAGTTTTTAAGGAGGCAACATTATCATTCTCTTCATCATAATCAACATCATCATCACTCTTGCCATCATCACAAGATATATTGGGATTCAAAGTGGGAGATACCTTTGAAGCCTTGGCCATAAGGCAAAATGCAATAGATGATGATGTAGGATCCGTTGAAGCACCATTCAAGACCACATCTTGTTCCATGGGGTGTTGGGTTTCCTCTACATTGTTAGCACAACAATTCGAGGACATATATGCATTTTTATCATGGCAACAAGACATAGTAAACATATCATCATGAGATTTAGTCAAGCAATTTCTACATGACATGCAAGGACTTTCAACACAAGCATGTGAAACATTTCGAGTGCTCGAAGTGTTAAAGCCCAAAGAAGGAGCATTGCAATAAGATAGTGATGAAGGATCATCCACAATAAGCATACTATCATCATTGCAATGACCAACACTACTCACCATATCATTACCTTGTGGCAAACCACATGTAGGTGAAGTAGAAGAAGTTGAGAAGACTATACGACCGGAGGTGGAGGGAGAACAATCATCCCCACAAATCTTGGACACACCATATTTTTCTTGAAGCTTCGTCCACAACTCATGAGCATCCCGGAACGGCATGAGTTGAAATAGAACTACATTGCTCAAAGCATCGAAAAGCACATTAGAAGCTTGAGCATTGAGATAAGAGTTTTTCTCATCCTCTAAAGATAATCTTTGGGGATCCTTTGGAGGAGAAAAACCCATATCTACAATTTTCTCTAAATTTGGGTCCATGACCCTAAAGAGATTAAGCATGCGAATTACCCAAACATCAAAATTTGTGCCATCGAAACTAAGAGTGTCAGAGAATCCTAATCCCCTAGTCGACATCTTTACTCTGTAGGCGGTAAAGCCTAATAAAGAGAGGCGAGGCTCTGATACCAATTGAAAGATCGTAGATGTCGCCTAGAGGGGGGGTGAATAGGCATTTTAAAATAATTACGGTTTAGGCTTGAACAAATGCGGAATAAACCTAGCGGTTAATTTGTCAAGCACAAAACCTACAACAACTAGGCTCACCTATGTGCACCAACAACTTATGCTAAGCAAGATAAACTACTAGGTGATAGCAAGATATATGACAAGAAACAATATGGCTAATCACAAAGTAAAGTGCATAAGTAAAGAGCTCGGGTAAGAGATAACCGAGGCACGCGAGACGACGATGTATCCCGAAGTTCACACCCTTGTGGATGCTAATCTCCGTTTGGAGCGGTGTGGAGGCACAATGCTCCCCAAGAAGCCACTAGGGCCACCGTAATCTCCTCACGCCCTCGCACAATGCAAGATGCCGTGATTCCACTAAGGGACCCTTGAGGGCGGTCACCGAACCCGTACAAATGGCAACCCTTGGGGGCGGTCACCGGTACCCGTCAAATTGCTCGGGGCGATCTCCACAACCTAATTGGAGACCCCGACGCTTGCCCGGAGCTTTACACCACAATGATTGAGCTCCGAACAACACCAACCGTCTAGGGCGCCAAGGCACCCAAGAGGAACAAGCTCTAGGGTGCCCAAACACCCAAGAGTAATAAGCTTCTCAAACTTCACTTCCACGTATCACCGTGGAGAACTCAAACCGATGCACCAAATGCAATGGCAAGGGCACACGGAGTGCCCAAGTCCTTCTCTCTCAAATCCCACCGGAGCAACTAATGCTAGGGAGGAAAATGAGAGGAAGAACAAGAAGGAGAACACCAAGAACTCCAAGATCTAGATCCAAGGGGTTCCCCTCACATAGAGGAGAAAGTGATTGGTGGAAATGTGGATCTAGATCTCCTCTCTCTTTTCCCTCAAAAACTAGCAAGAATCCATGGAGGGATTGAGAGTTAGCAAGCTCAAAGAAGGTCAACAATGGGGGCAAAAACGAGCTCAAGAGATAGGAACCATTGGGGAAGAAGACCCCCTTAAATAGGTCCCCACGAATCTGCCCGTTATGTACAGAATAACATAGGAGCGGTACAACCTCTATGAGCACCGGTACAACCGGTAACAGGCAATAAGCGGTACAACCGGCCCACAACCGCCCAACAACCGCACCACAACAGAGACCAGTCCGGTGGTAGAGCGGTACATGACCGGTACAACCTCCGGACCAATTCTGGAGCGGTACAACCGCTCCAAACACCGGTTGTACCGGTCAAGCGGTACAACCTCTCCATGGGGCGGTACAACCTCTCTGTGTAAAACAGGCAATATCAAAACAGCCACAACTTTCGCATACGAGCTCCGAATTCAACGAAACCAAGTTTGTTGGAAAGCTAATGACAAGGGCTAACACAATCTAGAGAAATATCAATAAGAAGCAAATGAGAAAAGGACCATAATAAAATGGTGAGAACCCTTCCTCGGAAAGACCGGTAAAACCTCCAACACCGAAAACATCATAGAAGATGCATGCGAACTCCGTTTTCGATGAACTCAAGCTTGTCATCAAGATGACCATAAGCTCTAAGACTCACAAATGGAACCAAACAAGAACCAAGAAAGATGATGCAAGGATGCAATGGTTTGAGCTCTCGACTAATGATACGATCAAGCTACTCCCTAGAGAGCCCCCCTTGATAGTACGACAATCGATCCTACAACCCGGTCTCCCAACTACCACTATGAGACCGGTAAAATAGAAAACCTATCAAGGGCAAACCTTTGCCTTGCACATAGTCCACTTGAGCTAGATGATGACGATCTTGACTTCCTCAAGTTGGACCACCTTTCTTGATTGTGTTGGCTCGATGAAGACTAGTTGATTGCTCCCCCATACTCCACTATGGATGAGCCACTCTTTGGCACATCTTCACAATTCCATTGACACCACAATGGACGGCAAGCTTCAAGCTTGATTGCTCCCCCATACTCCATTATGGGTGAGCCACTCTTCGAGTTGCTCCACTTGAACTTGCACACTGCAAACTTGATGACGATCACCACTTGATGTCATCCTCCATGGGTTGTATGAGATCTTTCTCTTGACGCAAGACCATGGAAACATACCTAACCCCACAAAGAACTCTCACGTAGACCATGGGTTAGTACACAAAGCGTAATGGATAATGCTTACCATACCATGGGATCACTTGATCCCTCTCAATACTTCCTCTACGCTTTGTGAGTTGATCAACTTGATTCACTCTTGACTTAGTCTTGATCAACATTGAATCTTTCCAACTCTCTTCATTTGGATGATGTCTTGAAGGTAAACATGAATGATCACACAATCTTATTCTTCAATACATGCTTGCGATAC
Source organism: Triticum urartu (assembly GCF_003073215.2). Taxonomy (NCBI): domain Eukaryota; kingdom Viridiplantae; phylum Streptophyta; class Magnoliopsida; order Poales; family Poaceae; genus Triticum; species Triticum urartu. Next base: position 583,252,494 of record NC_053026.1, read on the forward strand.
GCTCAACTCACACATGACCAATCTTAGGATAATTCCTTGAAAAGCACTTTGGCCATCTCAACTCACACATGACCAATCTTTGGATAATTCCTTGAAAAGCACTTTGGCCATCTCATAAACTCCTTGAAACCAACACATGGACTTCAAGACAATCCTATGGACAAATGCTTCAAATATAACTCAAGGCAACCATTAGTCCATAGAGATTGTCATCAATTACCAAAACCACACATGGGGGCACCGCATGTCCTTTCAGCTGGGAGTATCATCATCCACGAGGTACACGAGAAAATCATCACCAAAGGACTTTGCAGTCCTCTGTCTCTTGCTCCTAACAGGAGCTTCCTCGTCATCCTCCGTGGAACTCTTATCACTTTTATGTTCATGATATTCCATCGGAATAGCAGGTTCAGGATTCTCATCAGATTCCAGTCTAGAATTGCTTTGCATATCTCTCATGGGAAAAATATCCTCAAAGAATGTAGCATCCCTAGACTCTATAATTGTACCGACCTTTTGGTCAGGTACCTCAGATTTCATCACTAGAAATCTATAGCCAACGCTATGCTTGTCATAGCCAAGAAAAACACAGTCCACGGTCTTTGGTCCCAACTTGCGCTTTTTGATTATCGGCACGTTGACTTTCGCCAAACTGCCCCAAGTGTGCAAGAGAGTGTAGTTCTTTTCTTCTCCCATTGCTCATAGGGAGTAGTCTCATTATCCTTCGCAGGAACTTTATTCAAGACATGACATGATGTCAATACAGCCTCCCTCCACCATGCGTTGAATAAACCCGATGTATCTAACATGGCGTTAGCCAAATCTGTTAGAGTACGGTTTTTCCGTTCGGCAATCCCATTTGACTGGGGTGAATAGGGAGGCGTCCTCTCATGAATAATACCATGTTCCGCACAGAATAAATCGAACTCACTAGAAAAGTACTCTCCACCACGATCAGACCGGACTCGTTTAATTTTCTTCTCAAGTTGGTTCTCAACTTCAGCCTTATAGATTTTAAAGTAGTGTAGAGCCTCATCCTTTGTGTTTAACAAATACACATAACATAATCTAGTGGAATCATCAATCAAAGTCATAAAGTATTTCTTTCCACATTTAGTTAACACACCATTCATCTCACAGAGATCTGAATGTATGAGCTCTAGTGGTGCCAGGTGTCTCTCCTTCGCAGGCTTGTGAAGCTTACGAGGTTGCTTTGCTTGCACACACGCATGGCACTTAGAGCCTTTCGCTAAGGTGAAACTCGGGATTAGATTCATCTTAGCTAGCCGCGTCATACAACCGAAATTTATGTGACAAAGACGTGAATGCCAAACCTCAGATTCGTTCACATTAGAATGAATTTGGTTCACGACTTTATTACAGAAATCCTCCAGGGAAAGGCGGAACAAACCACCACAATCATATCCTTTTCCAACAAATAGTCCATACCGAGATACGACTACTTTGTTAGACTCAAATACTAACTTAAACCCTTCTTTACATAGAAGGGAACCACTAACGAGATTCTTCTTTATGGCGGGGACATGCTGCACGTTCTTCAGTTGCACGATCTTTCCCGAAGTAAACTTCAGATCTACAGTGCCAACACCATGAACAGAAGCATGCGAGCCATTCCCCATCAGGACGGAACAATCTCGTGCGACCTGGTAGGAAGAAAACAAAGACACATCAGCACACACATGAATATTGGCCCCAGTGTCAACCCACCAATCGATGGACTGGCAAACTGAAAGTATGGTAAATAGATTAGCATACCCAGATGCCGCATCATTGTTGCTCAGAGTGACATTCACAGACTTGGAGTCCTGTGCTGGCTTCTTATACTTGTTTGGGCACTTGTTTGCCCAATGTTCATCTGAACCACAAGTAAAGAAGCCATCTCTCCTTTTGTCTTTCTTCTTACCCTTCTTCTTAAAGGTAGTATTCTGCTGGATAGAGTTCTTTCCCTTGAACTTGTGGAAGTACTTCTGCACCACATTGGCGCTAGAAGAACCCTCTGCCCCTTTCACGTGTGAGTCCTTTGCTCTCGAGTTCTGCTCAACACTGAGATGACCGATGACATCCTCAACAGAGAATTCACGTCTCAAGTGCTTGAGAGAAGTAGCAAAGTTCCTCCATCCAGGAGGGAGTTTTGCAATTATGCAACCCGCGACAAACTTGTCCGGTAACTCACACTTCAGGAGCTCCAGCTCCTTAGCGATGCATTGTATCTCATGGGCCTGGTCCAATACAGAACGGTTATCAACCATTTTGTAATCATGGAACTGCTCCATAGCATACAACTCGCTTCCAGCATCGGTTGCGCCGAATTTAGCTTCGAGCGCATCCCACAAATTCTTGGCAACGCGCATATGGAGATATGCGTCCACAAGCTTGTCTCCGATCACAGTAAGAACGGCTCCCAGAAAGATGGTGGTTGCCTCCCTAAACGCATTCTCCTGTTCAGGAGCAATCGCTACCGTGGGAGACACACCACTAACCCAGAACACATTCATTGCTGTGAGCCATAAGGTGGTCCTCGTCTGCCAACGCTTAAAATGCGTTCCAGTAAACTTTTCCAGTTTCATAGTAGCGGCGAAGCCATGAGTCGAAAAGTGCCTAAAATAAGGTTTTTGGATTGTTGGAAATATTAGCACTTTTCTGACTAATCTAATCCATGAGTAAACAGTAAACATGGCATAAAAGGTATGCATCCCATAGCAATACCTAAGCATACTAGCACGTACAGAACATAGAATCGAACCTTCTATGAGCAGCACATATACGGCTAGCATAAGTACGAGTAAACGAGGGATGAACAGATCATACCCTCCGGTTGGCCAGGCCAACGCAGCGGCGGCAGTAGCAGCCTCGGCGTCGTCCGTGGCCTTCTTCTTAGCGGCGGCGTCGTCGGCCATGGTGTCGATGCAGAGGAAGTAGTGGAAGCAGAGGCGAACGGAGTTGGGGACGGATCGAGAGCAGTCGCGTCGAGACGCTCCCCAAAAACCTTATTGTCGTTCTCCCGGGCAGGATCTCGAACGACAGGGTTCCGGAGGCACCTGCTCTCCCGACCAACCGTGCACGCGATCACCGGGATGGGATCGCCGAAAGCAGCACAGAGAGAGGAACAGTAGGTGACGGCTAGGGTTGTACGAGAGGGAGTGAGTGAACTGAGTTAGGGTTCACTCCACTGGCCAGCGCCTTCTTATATAGGCCGTCAGGTAGATGGGCCTGGGCCTGGTCCACGACCGAGTCCGCGAAAAGCCATAAGCTTCGGCTCGGCTCATTCCCGCAACCCGCGGCGCGCGCGCGTCGGGACGAGGCGAGGCGAGGCGAGGCGAGGCGAGGCGAGGCGGGCGGCGGCGGAGGAGGAGCGCGCGTGTACAGCTTCTATTCCCAAGCTCCCAATAGCAAGTGGTAGAGCAGCCCTTATAAAAAGGTCTCACTCTTCTTACTGTAGCAGTATGGGACTAAACTTCCCACACTTCCCACCACTTGCCGTACACATGCATGGGCCTTAGAGATTAACTAGGAATTATTGTCTTATATGGGCCTAAGCCCATCCATAATCCATCACATGGTTCTTTCTTTATCGTATTTGCAACGCATTGCCATTTTCAGCTAGGACACAAAAATCTACTCCTGTATTATGGGACGGGGGGAGTAGTTATGAGCTGCTTGATGATGGTACCAGGAAATTTTACAAATTCATCAATTTATCTGTTGGTTGATCTGAATCCCTGAAGTGCTTCGTCAGACGTTTGCCAGTTTAGTTGAGAAAATATTTGCGGTTCTGGCGCAGATTAGCTTCAGCCTTTTGAGGTCCAACTGGAAAAATAATATTGAGTTGGCATTGAGTGTCACTAGACTAGATTGCCTGCATACTGAAACTGCAGTAGCTCTGTTAGATTGTGAGAGTGATATCTAGGGTTATAATCACACTAAACATAGTCAATGGAATGATATGCTGGACGGTACATCTGTTCAACATATCTTGGTACATCTTGTGACACTTGAATATCTTCAGAAAGCATCGGAAATGCAAATTCAATCTAGACCCTCTTCTTCCGAGCAGAAGATGCAGGGGAAGGCGGCGCCGAGCATGAGCAGAGGCCGCGCAAAATTGCAATGACGGCAAACACAAGGTATGGAGCATACAGCTGAAGCAGCCTCGGCGTTGCCCTTCCTGAGCCCAGCATCTCACCAAGTATTGCAGACTGAAATAATTGCAACCGCTGTTAGAAACAGAGTCGAGACAATCGGTCGAAAGGAGATAAAGGTTAACCACCACAAGAGTGATTGTGTGCTAGTGACTGAAGTTGATGACACTCAAAATAACTTGAGGTGTTGATATGTTCAATGAGAACTGAGAAGTAATCCCCTACTCACTGACTGAAGTTGATAAAGGAGTTACGCATCGATGGATCCACGGAGTTGGCCTCTGCGTCTTGCAGACCCGAAGCAGAGGCCGCACGTATTCTCAGTAAATCGTGGGAAAAGGATAGAGCTGGGAGGGCGCGAGAGCTCAAGTTACCATGGAGGTGAGGGTGGAGACGCCGGCCATGAGGGAGGTGGTGGCGCCCCAGCGGCGGCGGGCGAGGACGCCGTAGATGGTGGCGACGGAGAGTGGCCAGAGGAAGGCGATCTCGAGCCAGAAGATGCCGAGGAGGAAGGCCGGCGGCTGGGCCATGAGGTAGTCGTCGAACTCGGCGGCGTACCACCGCTTGAAGTCCCGCAACGGCGCCGGGTATAGGTGTGGCGGGAGGACGGACTGCGCGCCGATCAGCGGGGCCGCCATTGCGATGGTGAGCGAGAATAGGACGACTACAGCGTCCGCCACCGCCGAGAGGACGCCCATGGCTGGCCGGGGATCTTGAGGTGGTGTAGGTCGATTTGTTGACTTTGAGAGGGGATCAGATATGCTTGGCGCTTGTACTTCCTCTGTTTTTATTTAGTCTGCATATTAGGTTTGACCGAAGTCAAACTTTGTAAAGTTTGACCAAGTTTATAGAACAATATATAAACATTTATCATAACAAATCTATATGATGTGAAAATACATTCAATAATGAATTTAGTGATATTGATTTTTTTATTGTATATATTAATATTTTTGTTTATAAACTTAGTCAAAATTTACAAAGCTTGACTTTGACCAAAGCTAATATGTGGACTAAATAAAAACGGAGGAAGTACATGAAAAAGGACAAGTATTTTGCAGCAATACTTTATTTATTTTTAGGTTTGGCAGGAGAATGTCAATAAAAGTGGTGGAATTAAGCTGAAATGAATTGGCCTAGTGTCTCCAATAACTACTGTAAAAAAACTCTCGTAAAAGTGCTTTCACAAGGTTGTTTGTAAAAATTAGGGGAAGTTTATTTTTCTAGTTTGAGTTATTTACCCAAAACCACCATAATTGGGGTAACAACTTGGTAGTAGATTTAAACCAGGGCACAAAAAACCGCCGACACCTAATGCGTAACGCAGAGCATTAATGCTGGAATTTGGTCGCGAAAATAGCAAAACCGATAGGTGGGTCTCACCTGCCGGTCCGACGTGGCAAAGACCAAGCACAAAAAAAGCTTTGACCAGCTGAAATGGCAGATGATATGTGGGCCCCGCCGGTCATTGACTACATGGTCATCTTCATTCCATCTCTATTCTTATGGAGCATTGCGCCGAGCAGCTTGTGAGCGGCCGTGCCCTTGCGAACTAAGAGGTCCATGCCCATGGCAGCCGAGCCCTTGCTCAAGCTAGGCCTCCTAGCTCGACGTCCAGATCTTCCTCTCCCTTTTCCCTTCGTCTAGAGCTCGCTCCCACCCTCCAGTCCCTTCCCCGCTGCCGTCCGAGAGCTAGTCGTCGACGCCGCTGCGCACCAGCGTGGCCATCGCCATAGTTTCGCCGAGACACAGTGTCCCAGAGCTTTGCCTCCTCACGCTGGTCATCCTCAACGACGAACAAGAGATGAGAGGCCGCACAACGACCGAATTGACCGCGTCTTCAACCTCGAGCTGGCGGTCATCGCCGTTGAATTCACCACCTTCAGAGCACCCCCGACCTCGCTGGCCTGCTCAACTGAATCACCATGAGCCCCTCTCCTTCTAACCCTTTCTGTCGTTGTCGATTTCGCTCTGTAACTAATTCCTCCGCCATGCCCGAGAGCTCCGGCCGTCGTGCATCTCAGCCACCGTCATTTGAGCACGAATTGATCATACCTGAGCACCGTACTGAGATCCTGGAGCTCCCTGAGGCCATCTAGTGGCTTAGCTCGCTCACTTGCAAGCTGTAACTCGGCGCTCGCGCAAGCCCGAGCTCTACCACCGCCCAGCTCACCAACGTCAACGCTACTGGCCACCCTAGCACCTTACCGCCGGCGGGCCCTTCCCACGCCTCCTCCCTGTCCTTCGAAGGCCATCTCTCGTCAACATGCCCGTGTGCTTGCCTTTGCTCCGGACCAGACGCCGCAGGGCAGAGTAAGAGAGGAGGAAGAAGAAGATAAAAGGAGCAAGACGATGAGTGGCTGACTGGTGGGTCCCCGGTCCACCTCAGCGGGTCAAACATTGACTTGGATTAGTTTTTGCCACGTTGGCCTAACAGGCGGGACCCACCTATCGGTTTTGTTGTTTTCGCGACCAAATTCCAACATCAGTGCTCTGCGTTCACATTAGACACAGTTTCGGTGGGGTTTGGGTAAATAACTCTCCTAGTTCCCATAGAAACTTCCCCAAAAAGTAGATTTTGGCAGGCAACGGCGAACTCTGGCGGCGGTGGTCGGCTACGGTGTTGTGGGTGTGGCAGCAGTGTGGCGGACTCTAGTTGCGGTTTGGTGGCGGTTAGCCGACATAACATTTTTACGGGTAGAGCCATTTCCCCTAGATTGAGGGGAAGTTTTGGAGAATTTATGGGGCCCCGTAAGAAATTTGCGCGTTACGGGAACTATTGGAGAACTTTTTTTGTCCAACTTTCCCTAAACGACGGTTATTTCACGGATGCAGGAACCATCAAAGATGCTCTAAGGATTGTGGTGGGATTTGAATGTTTTATATGCAAGCCATGAATCAGTCCTTGCTGGTGAAATGACTTTGAAAACTTAAAAATTTTGATGGCATCTGGCAGAAACTTTTGAGCCGAAAATATCTCACGGATAAACCCTTTCAATCTTACCCGATGGGACGGGTGGTTCCCACTTCTGGGAGTAAAATCCATAGAACCATCACATTCGTGTCATGATTTGTGTAAAACCACCACTTTACAAAATATGACAGAACACACCGAACGCTATCATTGATAGTGGCAAAAAACACTAACCAAAATTTGAATCTCGTTTTGACATGGCAAATCACCATCATAAGAAAGGGATACAAAATGTTGACGGACGGACGTTAGTCATGGTTAGTCATCTTCTTTCTCTATTTGACGGGTTGACCACGCCCTGCTAGTGGAAACGACTCCGACACTAGAGCTAGCTAGGGTTTTCCATCGCCGCCACAACGGCTGCTCTCCAACCCTCCAACCCACGCACCACCCAGAGCAATGCTTCCCCGCCTCCTCGGGTGCGACCCCTCACCCCCTCCCTCCTTCCTCCATCCCCTTCTAGTTGCCCATGTTTACAGTCGGCCCTCTAGCGCCGCCTGCAAGGTCTTCTCGTGCATGGGCCCAAGACCAGTGTCGCCCTCCTCTGATACGACAGCTTGCTTGTTAGACCACGATGACCGCGGTGGACGGTGGGCGCGGCGCCACATGCAACATGACGAGCGTGGAGTCATGGGCGAGCGAATCCATCGGCGAGGCGACGAACTAGTTGCTAGCATCGTCGCCGCAGAGAAAGTCCACGCAGAGGGACAAATACAAGGGTGCTGAGGCAGATGCATGACAGAGGCGAAAAAAATGTAGTGCGAACGCCATGACATCATCAGTGTAGTAGGATGAGGGAGAGGAGGTCGAAAGGAACGACGTCGGGGACGGCCCCAGTGTAGTAGGACGCCGCGAGGAGACCGAGAGGAACAACACCAACGATGGCGTCAGTGTAGTACGATGCGGGCGAGGAGGCATCAGGTATCCAGATGTGGACTTCCTACGATCCTTGTCACCTGCGCAATCTGCATCTGTATAGCCCTGCAATATAGGATCACCGCTTCCAAAGCATAAATAAGATGTAGAAGTACCCTTGAGATACCTGAGAATCCACTTCACTGCTTCCCAGTGAGCTTTACCTGGATTTGTCATGAACCGGCTAACAACTACAACTGCATAGGCAATGTCAGGCCTAGTGCATACCATGGCATACATCAAACTGCCCATAGCAGATTGGTAAGGTACTTTCCTCATTTCTTCTTTCTCCTTATTGCTTGTAGGACATTGTTTTGAATTCAGTTTGTGATGGCCTGCAAGCGGAGAGATAACAGATTTTGCATCTTTCATATTGAACCTTTCAAGTACCTTCTCCGTGTATCTTTCCTGTGAGAGCCAAAGCAGCTTCTTTGATCTATCACGGGAGATCTTCATGCCAAGTATTTGCTTAGCTGGTCCTGAATCCTTCATGGCAAATGATTTACTCAATGCCTTCTTGAGGAGAGCAATCCTCTTTGTGCCATTTCCAACAATCAACCTATCATCAACATACAACAAGAGAATAATGAAGTCACCCTCGGCGTAACTCTTCATAAAGACATAATGATCGGGTTGTGTTTTATGGTAACCAAGCCCAGTCATAAAAGACTCAAACTTCTTGTACCACCGTCGAGGAGCTTGCTTCAAGCCATACAAGCTCTTCTTCAATTTGCAAACTAAGTGCTCCTTGCCTGCAACCATGAATCCCTCTGGCTACTCCATGTATATCTCCTCCTCTAGGTCACCATGTAAGAATGTTGTCTTCACATCAAGTTGTTCAATTTCCAAGTCCATGGTGGCAGCCATGCCAAGCACAAATCGGATCGAAGACATCTTGACCACTGGAGAGAATATCTCACCATAATCAATGCCCTTTTTCTGACTGAATCCTTTCACAACCAATCTGACCTTGTACCTTGGATGTGAGGTGTTTTCTTCAGTCTTCACTCTGTACACCCACTTGTTCTTGCATGCTTTCTTGCCCTTTGGCAGATTCACCAACTCAAAAGTATCATTCTCATACAGGGAATTCATCTCATCCTGCATGGCTTCTGACCATTCTTGTTTGTTCTCATCAGACATTGCCTCCTCATAGCATGAGGGCTCACCTGCATCTGTCATCAACACATATTGATGTGGTGGATATTTAGAAGAAGGAATGCGACCTCTTTCACTTCTTCTTTGCTGCTGCACTGGTGGTGAATCAGGTGGATTTTCGTTGGCATCATCATTACCAACTTCATCATCATCATCACTTGATGGCTGCTCGCCACTTTGACTTGTACTGTGATAACCCACAAGTATAGGGGATCGCAACAGCTTTCGAGGGTAGAGTATTCAACCCAAATTTATTGATTCGACACAAGGGGAGCCAAAGAATATTCTCAAGTATTAGCAGCTGAGTTGTCAATTCAACCACATCTGGAAACTTAGTATCTGCAGCAAGGTGTTTAGTAGCAAAGTAATATGATAGTGGTGGTAACGGTAACAAAAGAGTAATGAAAGCAAAGTAATATTTTTGGTATTTTGTAGTGATTGTCACAATAGCAACGGGAAAGTAAATAAGCGTAAACCAATATATGGAAAGCTCGTAGGCATCGGATCAGTGATGGATAATTATGCCGGATGCGGTTCATCATGTAACAGTCATAACATAGGGTGACACAGAACTAGCACCAATTCATCAATGTAATGTAGGCATGTATTCCGAATATAGTCATACGTGCTTATGGAAAAGAACTTGCATGACATCTTTTGTCCTACCCTCCCGTGGCAGCGGGGTCCTATTGGAAACTAAGGGATATTAAGGCCTCCTTTTAATAGAGAACCGGAACAAAGCATTAGCACATAGTGAATACATGAACTCCTCAAACTAACGGTCATCACCGGGAGTGGTCCCGATTATTGTCACTTCGGGGTTGCCGGATCATAACACATAGTAGGTGACTATAGACTTGCAAGATAGGATCAAGAACTCACATATATTCATGAAAACATAATAGGTTCAGATCTGAAATCATGGCACTCGGGCCCTAGTGACAAGCATTAAGCATAGCAAAGTCATAGCAACATCAATCTCAGAACATAGTGGATACTAGGGATCAAACCCTAACAAAACTAACTCGATTACATGATAAATCTCATCCAACCCATCACCGTCCAGCAAGCCTACGATGGAATTACTCACGCACGACGGTGAGCATCATGAAATTGGTGATGGAGGATGGTTGATGATGACGACGGTGACGAATCCCCCTCTCCGGAGCCCCGAACGGACTCCAGATCAGCCCTCCCGAGAGGTTTTAGGGCTTGGCGGCGGCTCCGTATCATAAAATGCGAGGATTTCTTCTTCTCTATTTTTTTTCTCCCCGAAAGCAAATATATAGAGTTGGAGTTGGCGTCGGAAGGTCTCCAGGGGCCCACGAGGTAGGGGGGCGCCCCCCCACCCTTGTGGACAGGGTGTGGGCCCCCTGGTCTTCATCTTTGGCGAGGATTTTTTTATTATTTATTATAAGATATTCCGTGGAGTTTCAGGTCATTCCGAGAACTTTTGTTTTCTGCATATAAAACAACATCATGGCAATTCTGCTGAAAACGGCGTCAGTCCGGGTTAGTTCCATTCAAATCATACAAGTTAGAGTCCAAAACAAGGGCAAAAGTGTTTGGAAAAGTAGATACGATGGAGACGTATCAACTCCCCCAAGCTTAAACCCTTGCTTGTCCTCAAGCAATTCAGTTGACAAACTGAAAGAGAAAAAGAAAGACTTTTACAAACTCTGTTTGCTCTTGTTGTTGTAAATATGTCAAGCCAGCATTCAAGTTTTCAGCAAAGATTATAACTAACCACATTTGCAGTAATTCTCAGGTCTCATAATTACTCATATCAATAGCATAATCAACCAGCGAGCCATAATAATAAATCTCGGATGATAACACTTTCTCAAAACAATCATAATATGATATAACAAGATGGTATCTCGCTAGCCCTTTTCTAGACCGCAAAACATAAATGCAGAGCACCTTTAAAGATCAAGGACTGACTAGACATTGTAATTCATGGTAAAAGAGATCCAAACATAGTCACACCCAATATAAATTAACAGTGATGAATGCAAATGACAACTGTGCTCTCCAGCTAGTGCTTTTAATAAGAGGGTGATGACTCAACATAAAAGTAAATAGATAGGCCCTTCGCAGAGGGAAGCAGGGATTTGTAGAGGTGCCAGAGCTCGGTTTTGAAATAGAGATAAATAATATTTTGAGCGATATACTTTCATTGTCAACATAGCAACTAAGAGATGGCGATATCTTCCATGTCACACACATTATAGGCGGTTCCCAAACAGAATGGTAAAGTTTATACTCCCCCTCCACCAACAAGTATCAATCCATGGCTTGCTCGAAACAACGAGTGCCTCCAACTAACATCATGTCCCAGGGGGAGTTTTGTTTGCAATTAATTTTGATTTAGTTTGCATAAAGCATGGGACTAGGCATCCCGGTGACCAGCCATTTTCTCGTGAATGAGGAGCGGAGTCCACTCCTCTTGAGAATAACCCACCTAACATGGAAGATAAGGGCAGACCTAGTTGATACATGAGCTATTCCAGCATACAAAACAGAATGTTTATTTGAAGGTTTAGAGTTTGGCACATACAAATTTACTTGAACGGCAGGTAGATACCGCATATAGGAAGGTATAGTGGACTCATCTGGAATAACTTTGGGGTTTAAGGGATTGGATGCACAAGCAGTATTCCCGCTTAGTACAGGTGAAGGCTAGCAAAAGACTGGGAAGCGACCAACTAGAGAGCAACAACAGCCATGTACATGCATTAAAATTAATAAACATTGGATGCAAGCATGAGTAGGATATAATCCACCATGAACATAAATATCGTGAAGGCTATGTTGATTTATTTCAACTACATGCATGAACATGTGCCAAGTCAAGTCACTTAAATTATTCAAAGGAGGATACCACCCCACTATACCACATCACAACCATCTCAATAGCATGTTGGCATGCAAGGTAAATCATTATAACTCATAGCTAATCAAGCATGGCACAAGCAACTATGATCTCTAATTGTTATTGCAAACATGTTTATTCATAATAAGCTGAATCAAGAACGATGAACTCATCATATTTACAAAAACAAAAGAGGTCGAGTTCATACCAGCTTTTCCCATCTTAGTTCAGTCCATCATATATCATCATAATTGCCTTTCACTTGCACGACCGAACGATGTGAATAATAATAAGAGTGCACGTGCATTGGACTAAGCTAGAATCTGCTAGCATTCAATAAACAGGAGAAGACAAGGCAATATGGGCTCTGGGTTAAATCAACAATAATGCATATAAGAGCCACTTCAACAATTTAATCATGGTCTTCTCCTACTGATCCCCAAAGAAAAGAAAAGAAATAAAAACTATTTACACGGGAAAGCTCCCAACAAGCAAAAGAAGAACAGGAAATATTTTTGGGTTTTCTTTTTAATTATTACTACTACAGCAGAAAAGTAAACTACTACTAATTTTTTTGGTTTTCTTAAGGTTTAACAAACACATAAGAAGAAAGCAAGAAAAAGAAAATAAACTAGCATGGATTTTACAGTGAAAGAGTATGAGCACCGACATCTAGCAATGAGTGTGTGTGAACATAAATGTAATATCGGTGAGAAATATGTACTCCCCAAGCTTAGTCTTTTGGCCTAAGTTGGTTTATTGCCAGGGATAGCCTGGCGGATACCCGTAGGTGTAGCTGGGGTCGTACTGCGACGAAGAATACTTGGGGTTGTACTGTGATGAGGAAGACTCTGACTGCCATTGGCTGACAGCCATCTCCGGATCCCAAGAATAAACAGACTGTCGTGGAGGCTCATCTTGTGGTTCTGGTTCCGGGGCTGGTGCAGGATTCCGGTAGGCTTGGACGGCAGCCCACATAACGAGATAGGGTCCTACAAAATTAAACAAAGAAGGAGCAGGCAAGGTAATAGTTTCAGGATGATGTTTATGAAAGAATAATTTATATTTGAGCTCCCCTTCCCTGCCCTTAACGAGAAAATCATGTGCTAGCATACTCTTATAATCTAAATAAGCACTAGGTAGCAATTTTTCTTCTTTCTCATGAAGCCTAATAGGTATGTTAAAATGTGCAGCGAGGCGTGAAGCGTAAATGCCTGCAAAGATGGGACCCTTAGTACGGTTCATACTTAACCGTCTAGCAATAATTCCACCCATACTAACAGTGTTATCGCGGTATAAACCATGGAACAAAATAATAACATCAGGAACACTAAGGTTTCCACAGTTCCCGCGACCAATCAAGCAACGACTAGCAAATGAGGCAAAATAGCATAATACAGGAAAATGCATGCTAGTGATTCTTGCATCAGAAACCTTCCTGGTTTCTCCCACAGAGATAGTGTTAATAAACGCTCCCACCTCTTTACGGTGTGGTTCCTCTAAGGTACCCTCAGGAGGTATGTTGCAAACTTCGCAAAATTCAGCTAATGGCATCTTTTTAACAACGTCATATAAATGAAACTCTATTGAAGGAGGTGATTCCTTAGGGAAAAAGTAGAAGTTTTGCACAAAAGTATTTGTGAGTAAGAGATACTGAGGACGTTGGTCGCGGACGAAGTCGGTGAGGCCGTCATTCTCGATCAATGAATAGAAATCCTCATAAATCTCGGCCCGTCTCAAGAAATTATCGGAAGGCCATTCACACGGCCGGATCTCCGTGGTACGAGGCAAATTATATTTGGGCCTCTGTGCTTCTTCATTTTGTTTCTCCTTCGAGCTTTGGCTCGATGATCCCCTCAAAAGTCTCTTCATTATTTTCTGAAATAATCTCAAATTTTTAGTAACTTCAAACAAAAGTGAACCAACTTCAATAAAACTGATAGCAACTACTCCTACAAGTGCCTAGAGCCTATATCAAGCATTAGAACTACTTGGAACCATATAAATTTGACATGCAAGCTCAAGAACATGGTCACCTATGCAGCACAAATTTGCAATGAATAAAGCACTAGAACAAAAACTAATTGGACCAATGGAGGAGTCACATACCAAGGAACAATCTCCCCAAGCAGTTTTGCGAGAGGTGCTTTGAGCAAGGAGATCAAAAATTAAAGCAAAGAGGGCTGGAACTCGTGCTTGAGTTGGTTTTTCGTATTTGTGGAAGGAAGAAGAAGAGGATGGGTGCAGGAATAAGTGGAGGAGGGCCACCGTGGGCCCACGAGGCAGGGGGCGCGCCCAGGGGGGTAGGGCGCGCCCTCCACCCTCGTGGCCAGGTGGCAGCTCCCCCCGCGGTAATTTTTGCACCATAAATCCTCAAATATTCCCGAAAAAATCATATTAAATTGGCATGTCATTTTGAGGACTTTTATTTTTGGCATATTTTTATATTGCACGGATAAACCAGGAAACAGACAGAAAAATACTATTTTTACTTTGTTTCAACTAAATAACAGAAAGTATAGAGAGGGTACATAAGGTTGTGCTTCTAGTTTCATCCATCTCATGCTCATCAAAAGGAATCCACTAACAAGGTTGATCAAGTCTTGTTAACAAACTCATTCTGATAATCATGAAACCGGAGAAATTTCGAATAACACTATGTTACCTCAACAGGGATATGCACATCCCCAATAATAAGTATATCATATTTCTTTTTGACTGTAGGAAGAGGAAATTCAAAACTTCCAAATATAATCGATGGAATTTTTCCAATAGAGTTGATATTGTGGACTTGAGGTTGTTTCCTCGGAAAGTGTATCGTATGCTCATTACCATTAACATGAAAAGTGACATTACCTTTGTTGCAATAAATAACAGCCCCTGCAGTATTAAGAAAAGGTCTTCCAAGAATAATAGACATACTATCGTCCTCGGGAATATCAAGAATAACAAAGTCCGTTAAAATAGTAACGTTTGCAACCACAACAGGCACATCCTCACAAATACCGATAGGTATAGCAGTTGATTTATCAGCCATTTGCAAAGATATTTCAGTAGGTGTCAACTTATTCAAGTCAAGTCTACGATATAAAGAGAGAGGCATAACACTAACACCGGCTCCAAGATCACATAAAGCAGTTTTAACATAATTTCTTTTAATGAAGCATGGTATAGTAGGTACTCCTGGATCTCCAAGTTTCTTTGGTATTCCACCCTTAAAAGTATAATTAGCAAGCATGGTGGAAATTTCAGTTTCCCGTATCTTTCTTTTATTAGTAACAATATCTTTCATGTATTTAGCATAAGGATTCATTTTGAGCATATCAGTCAATCGCATACGCAAAAAGATAGGTCTAATCATTTCAGCAAAGCGCTCAAAATCCTCATCATCCTTTTTCTTGGATGGTTTCGGAGGAAAAGGCATGGGTTTCTGAACCCAAGGTTCTCTTTCTTTACCATGTTTCCTAGCAACAAAGTCTCTCTTATCATAACATTGATTCTTTGATTGTGGGTTATCAAGATCAACAGCAGGTTCAATTTCTACATCATTATCATTACTAGGTTGAGCATCCTCATGAACATCATCATTAACATTTTTATTAGGTTCATGTTCATTACCAGATTGTGTTTCAGCATCAGACATAGAGGTATCATTTGGATTATCAGGTGGTTCAGCAATAGGTTCACTAGAAGTTTGCATAGTTCTATCATTTCTCTTTTTCTTCTTTTTAGAAGAACTAGGTGCATCATTATTATTTGTCTAAGAATCTTGTTCAATTCTCTTAGGGTGGCCTTCAGGATACAAAGGTTCCTGAGTCATTCTACTAGTTCTAGTAGCCACTCTAACAGCATAATCATTTTTCTTACTATTCATTTCACCGAGCAATTCTTTTTGAGCTTTAAGTACTTGTTCTACTTGAGTGGTAACCATAGAAGCATGTTTGCTAAAGAGTTTAAATTCACCTCTAACATTAGCCATATAATCACCCAAGTACTTAATCATATAAGTATTCTGTTTTAATTTTCTACCAAAATAAGCATTAAAATCTTCTTGCTTAAACATAAAGTTATCAAACTCATCCAAGCACTGACTAGCCATTTTAGTAGGAGGGACTTCAGCTTTATCATATCTATAGACAGAATTTACCTTTACTACCTGTGTCGGGTTATCGGGATCGGGAGGTTCTTCAATAGGTAATGGATCAAGATCATATGTTTCTTCGACAGACGGTAAATTAAGACCATGTATTTCTTCAATAGGAGGTAATTTCTTAACATATTCAGCTTTAATACCTTTTTCTTTCATAGATTTCTTTACCTCTTGCATATCCTCGGGACTGAGAAATAGAACACCTCTCTTCTTCGGAGTTGGTTTAGGAATAGGCTCGGTAATTGGAGCAGGAGCTGGCTCAGGAACTGGCTCAGGAGGTGCCCAATTATTTTCATTTGTCAACATATTATTCAATAGAATTTCAGCTTCATCCGGTGTTCTTTCCCTGAAAAGAGAACCAGCACAACTATCCAGGTAATCTCTGAAAGCATCAGTTAGTCCATTATAAAAGATATCAAGTATTTAATTTTTCTTAAGAGGATGATCAGGCAAAGCATTAATTAACTTAAGAAGCCTCCCCCAAGCTTGTGGGAGACTCTCTTCTTTAATTTGCACAAAGTTGTATATTTCCTTTAAAGCAGCTTGTTTCTTATGAGTAGGGAAATATTTAGCAGAGAAGTAATAAATCATATCCTGGGGACTACGCACACAACCAGGGTCAAGAGAATTAAACCATATCTTAGCATCACCCTTTAATGAGAACGGAAATATTTTAAGGATATAAAAGTAGCACGATCTCTCATCATTAGTAAACAGGGTGGCTATATCATTTAATTTAGTAAGATGTGCCACAACAGTTTCAGATTCATAGCCATGAAAAGGATCAGATTCAACCAAAGTAATTATACCAGGATCAACAGAGAATTCATAATCCTTATCGGGAACACAGATAGGCGAAGTAGCAAAAGCGGGGCCAGGTTTCATTTTATCTTTAAGAGATTCTTTGTTCCATTTAATTAATAGCCTTTTAAGTTCATGACGATCTCTGCAAGCTAAAATAGCGGCAGAAGATTCCATATCAAAAACACAACCCTCAGGAATAACAGGCCTATCTTCATCATCACTTTCATCATTATAATCAGATTCAATAATTTCTTTCTCTCTAGCCCTAGCAATTTGTTCATTAAGAAATTCACTAAGGGGCACAATAGTATCAGGCATAGAAGCAGTTTCATCATAAGTATCATGCATAGCAGAAGTGGCATCATCAATAACATGCGACATATCAGAACGAATAGCGGAAGCAGGTTTAGGTGTCGCAAGCTTACTCATAACAGAAGGTGAATCAAGTGCAGAGCTAGATGGCAGTTCCTTACCTCCCCTCGTAGTTGAGGGATAAATTATTGTCTTAGCGTCTTTCAAGTTCTTCATAGTGTCCAGCAGATATAAATCCCAAGTGACTCAAAGAATAGAGCTATGCTCCCCGGCAACGGTGCCAGAAATTAGTCTTGATAACCCACAAGTATAGGGGATCGCAACAGCTTTCGAGGGTAGAGTATTCAACTCAAATTTATTGATTCTACACAAGGTGAGCCAAAGAATATTCTCAAGTATTAGCAGCTGAGTTGTCAATTCAACCACACCTGGAAACTTAGTATCTGTAGCAAGGTGTTTAGTAGCAAAGTAATATGATAGTGGTGGTAACGGTAACAAAAGAGTAATGAAAGCAAAGTGATATTTTTGGTATTTTATAGTGATTGTAACAATAGCAACAGGAAAGTAAATAAGCGTAAACCAGTATATGGAAAGCTCGTAGGCATCGGATCAATGATGGATAATTATGCCGGATGCGGTTCATCATGTAACAGTCATAACATAGGGTGACACAGAACTAGCTCCAATTCATCAATGTAATGTAGGCATGTATTCCGAATATAGTCATACGTGCTTATGGAAAAGAACTTGCATGACATCTTTTGTCCTACCCTCCCGTGGCAGCGGGGTCCTATTGGAAACTAAGGGATATTAAGGCCTCCTTTTAATAGAGAACCGGAACAAAGCATTAGCACATAGTGAATACATGAACTCCTCAAACTATGGTCATCACCGAGAGTGGTCCCGATTATTGTCACTTCGGGGTTGCTGGATCATAACACATAGTAGGTGACTATAGACTTGCAAGATAGGATCAAGAACTCACATATATATTCATGAAAACATAATAGGTTCAGATCTGAAATCATGGCACTCGGGCCCTAGTGACAAGCATTAAGCATAGCAAAGTCATAGCAACATCAATCTCAGAACATAGTGGATACTAGGGATCAAACCCTAACAAAACTAACTCGATTAGATGATAAATCTCATCCAACCCATCACCGTCCAGCAAGCCTACGATGGAATTACTCACGCACGGCGGTGAGCATCATGGAATTGGTGATGGAGGAAGGTTGATGATGATGACGGCGACGAATCCCCCTCTCCGGAACCCCGAACAGACTCCAGATCAGCCCTCCCGAGAGGTTTTAGGGCTTGGCGGCGGCTCCGTATCGTAAAACGTGATGATTTCTTTTTCTCTATTTTTTTTCTCCCCGAAAGCAAATATATAGAGTTGGAGTTGGCGTCGGAAGGTCTCCAGGGGGCCTACGAGGTAGGGGGCGTGCCCTAGGGGGGGCGCGCCCCCCACCCTCGTGGACAGGGTGTGGGACCCCTGGTCTTCATCTTTGAGGAGGATTTTTTATTTTTTATTATAAGATATTCCGTGGAGTTTCAGGTCATTCCGAGAACTTTTGTTTTCTGCACATAAAACAACATTATGGCAATTCTGCTAAAAACAGCGTCAGTCCGGGTTAGTTCCATTCAAATCATACAAGTTAGAGTCCAAAACAAGGGCAAAAGTGTTTGGAAAAGTAGATACGACGGAGACGTATCATACTGCCTTGATCAGTTGCATCTCCACTATCTTCAGTGTCATCATCTCCCCCATGATTGTCATGCACGAGAGGAGGAAGGATTGGATCCATATCAACCTGAGGTGTGCTGGTCATTGACTTCTCTGGTTTCCCAATATCTTTTATTGTTTTATCTTCAATGAACACCACATCTCGGCTTCTCACAATCTTCCTATTTGCTGGATCCCACAACCTGTAGCCAAACTCTTCACTTGGTTGGCTGAGGTAGATGCACTGCTTTGTCTTGCTATCAAGCTTGGATCTCTCGTCCCTTGGAACATGTACAAATGCCCTGCAACCAAAGAACTTCAAGTGCTTGTATGATACCTCCTTCCCTGAGCAAACTCCCTGAGGAATATCACCTGCAAGAGGAACTGAGGGAAATAGGTTAACCACATACATAGCATTCATCAATGCTTCAGTCCAAAATGAATTAGGTAAATGAGCATGAGAGAGCATAGCTGTGACCCTCTCTGTGAGTGTCCTGTTCATTCTCTCTGCAAGACCATTGAGCTGAGGTGTCTTTGGTGGACTCTTCTCAAGCCTGATGCCAACATTTCTGCAATACCTTTCGAAAGGACCTCTGTATTCACCACCATTGTCTAATCTCACGCACTTCAATTTCCTACCAGTTTCTCTTTCAACTTTGGCATGAAACTCCTTGAAGGCTTCAAACGTCTGGTATTTGTGTTTCAGCACATACACAAAAACCTTTCTAGAATGGTCATCAATAAAGGTCACAAAGTATAATGCTCCACCATGAGATTTTTCAGTCATGGAGCAAACATCATTGTGCATAATATCAAGAACATTTTCTGCACGATGTGGAGGGAGTGTACGAAATGCAACCCTATGTTGTTTTCCAGCAAAACAATGTGCACATGGTTTTAAGGATATACCTTTGAACTCAGGGAGGTACTCCATGCGAGCAAGAGCATGCATGCCCTTCTCACTCATATACCCAAGCCTCTTGTGCCACAATTCAACCGAGGTGTCTTTTTCAGCAACATTCAACACCTTATTGCACAACTTGGTTTTAGTCACATAGAGATTACCTTGCTTACTTCCTTGAGCCACAATCAAGGAGCGTTTGGTGAGCTTCCATTTTCCTTCACCAAAATAACTAGGATGTTTGATATCATCAAGCTTTCCCACTGACAACAAATTCAGCCTTATGTCGGGAACATGCCTCACATCATCGAGCACCAATCTGCAACCTGTGTTTGTTTCAATGCATATAGAGCCCTTGCCAACAATTGCTGAGAAACCACTATTTCCCATCCCCACTTGGCCAGTAACACCACTAGTGTAAGATGTGAAATACTCCTTGTGTGATGTGATGTGGAATGACGCACCTGAATCCACAACCCAACTCATGGCCTCATCACGAACAACACTATGGCAATCTTCATCTTCAATGACTAGATAGTCCTCATCTGTTGCAGTCATGGCTGAACTGGTCTCAGCCTTTTGCTTGGTTTTCTTTGTGAGTTTCCCCTCTGCAAGCTCTCTTTTATACTTCCTGCACTCGCTCTTTATGTGTCCCGGATTGCCACAATGAAAGCAAGTAATATCTTTTCTCTGTTTTGACTTTGATCTCCCCCTGGATTTATTTTTGCCTTGCTGAAATCTAGTATTGCTGCATCCACGGTTCTCATTCTTCCCATGGGTTTCAGCCACATACGCATCAGAAGAAGAGGCATCATCCTTTTCCTTCTTTCTGGCTTCTTCATTCAGCATAGTGTTCTTCACCATCTCTAAAGTCAGCTTCCCATCCGGAGCTGAATTGCTAAGTGACACAACAAGCGTGTTCCAACTATCAGACATGGAACTCAGCAGCAACAATGCTTGTACCTCATCCTCAAAGTTGATCTTCATGGCTGAAAGTTGATTTATATGGCATTGGAAGACATTCAAGTGCTCAATCACACTTGTGCCATCTCAGTACTTAAGCTTTGCAAGTCTTTTGATCACCGATGCCTTGTTCACTGATGTCTTCCTCTCATACATAGACTCCAACTTCTGCCACATCTCATATGCATTTGTGTCATTTGCAACATGGTGGAAAATATTGTGGTTGATGTACAATCGAATCATACCTACTACCTTTCTGTGCAACACTCTCCATTTCTCTTCCGTGACACCTGTGGGTATCTTGTCTTTCACAATTGGCTCATACAAATCCTTGCAATAAAGGATGTCTTCCATCATGGGCTTTCATAATGAGTAATTGGAAGAATCAAGTTTTATCATGCCACTTGTAGTAGCACCTTCTTCCAAAGCCATTGTGAGCAGCACTTCCAGCAACAATCAAGCAACTGGGATTTGCAACCTTCTAAGCAACCAAGGCTCTGATGCCACTCTGTTGGGAATTAGCACACAAATGCACTTGTGGTTAACTGATAACTGCAGCGGAAACAAAGTAATCTCAGCACCACATCATGTACTAACTCAAGGATCGTTACTAGCACGAAAGGAAACATATGCAGCAGCATATATGGAGGCAGAAAATGTTAAGCAGCAGGCACGACACTCCTCAGCCTAGTGTCTTGTGGTAGGAGTAAGTTTCTGGACAGCACCAAGCATCAACAAAGAGACACCAGATTTTACGTGGAAAACCCCCCAACTTGAGGGAAAAACCCACGGGCCGAAGCCACCCAAATCCTCTTCCACTATTATCAAATGTCGGATACAACAAGTTCTTCTCTAGACAGCACTAGAGGATCTCATACATCAAGATTTCTGAATCTTGGATGAACACAAAAAAATTTGGGGCTCAAGAACTAGGGATTGGAACAATCTCACCAAAGATGGTGGAACCGCAGCTTGAAGGAGGCAAGGTAGTGGACCTGAACCATCACAACCTTGGGGAGGAGCTCCCTTTGCTTCTTCCTTCAATCTTCCTCTTCTTCCCTTGCTCTCTTGGTTTTCTCTCTTCTTCTCTCTTGGAGGATGAACTAATTTTCGTCACACTTGGTGGTGGCTGCTGGATGGAGGGTAAAGCATCCCCATCCACTCATGTGCAAAGTCCAAAATGACCCTAGGTCATAACCCTAATGGGTAGTGGGCTTCTGCACCTCTTTGGACTGCCTAAAAGGCCTCAAATGGTCATCTCCTCACAGCCCATATGAGGAGGATATCCCAACAGTTTTGATAAGAAAATGGAACAGTAATTTTCATCTTTCCAGTCATCTCACCGACTAAAAAATCTTGCAGACAAACCTAGAAGTAAGAAAGCATTGAGCTTGGCGTGGAGAAGATCAAGCATGTGGTGCAGGAGATCTACACAAGAAGCCATGGATGGGGTCCTACGGTTCTCAGGATCACATAGAGGTGGCTGAAAGTTTTCACATGCATTTGCCTCTCTTGTTTTCTTTTTCCATAGGTTGCGCAATCAGCTAGCTTTCCCTATTTTTGTTGTTTCACAATGACTTACTTCTGTTGTGTGCCAGTGATCAAAACGCTCTGTTATGTTAAGTTCATTACTGTATCTTATGAGTGTGCTGACTTTCAGGGCCCTGCGTGGTCACCGGAAAATAGCCTGGGTGATGGTTTTCCTGGTGATGCTCCAAATTGTTCTGCGTGTATTGCCCCAGCCTTTCTTTTGTTTCGCTCTCTCTGAATATTTGTATGTCTGGTAGTTTCTTCAATGGAAATCGACGAGGAAGGCTCGTTGTTTCTAAAAACTTTAACTTCTTTTAGGTACACGGTTATTGCAGCGGGGCAACAAATACATGTATAAATTCACTGACCGTAAGGTTGTTGTTGTGTATCTCGTAATAAGACAAGCCATTGCCTTCGCTATTCCTGTCTCTTACCTCTGGCTCCTACGTGTGTACCGCGCGGTAAAAACAACTTCTAGGTTTATCGGTAGGCTAGCACATACGCCCATGCACTGTAACGAAAAAAATTAGCGTTATGTGCAAGCAGAGCGCTACATAGCGATATTGCCATGAAGAAAATGCTAGTTGTCTCATCCAGCAAAAAGTCAGTTAATTGATTCTTTAGCTGATTCTTTAGCGATATTTTCTTATACGTGATTTTTATTTGCGTACGACCAAGCATTTCAAAAGGCCAAAAAGTCAGTTAATTGAAGAACAAGTACAACATCCTCTTACTCATCTCATCTCCGGCCGTGTACTTATGTGCCCAGACGTAGTCAATACCGCTGGCCGCGACGACAGATGGCAAATACCTTAGGGCGTGTTTGGTTACATTGTCGATTCATCCTGGCCCGGCGAACCTGGCTCTATTGAGCCGGTTTGAGGGGATGCAAGCCAAAAAACCTCAGATGCACATAGTTTGGTTGCCTGCATGTCCCTAGTTGCATGAGACAACCAATTTCGACCCGGCGTTTGGTTGCTGGCATTGCATTAGGCGCACATATGACATGGTGTTTGGTTGCAACCTGCATAAGGTGTTGTCACCATTTCTAACTAGTGCTGAGCTTACCACACAGAATCTGAACATGTAGCGCCATCTACTTAAACAAATGATAGTTAATCCTAACTATTATCAAATGACAGTTCAAATTATTAAGAGCCATTGGCTAAATAGGGGCTAGTTCATCGGTGCTACCAGATCTTCCTCTTCCTCTCCTCTTCTTCTACTTCTGCTTCTGCTTCAGCTGCTACTGCGCTGCTGCTGCTTCTTGTTCTTCTTCCATCTGCTTCAAATCCTGCACTGATCTCTGTTAAGCCACAATGCCTCTGCCCGCTCCAACCTTTTGTTCTTCCAAGCGTCATTGTCAAATGCCTCCACAGCATGGCCGGAGCTAACAACATCGTCAGGCTCGACATCTTCCTCCTCAGGCACGTGTTCATCAAAGCCCCACTGGAGGATCCAGTTATGCAGAATGCAACAAGCAAGAACTAGCTTAACCTGAGCGGAGTATGGGTGGAATGACTTCTGATCCAGGATCTTAAACCTATTCTTCAGAGCTCCAAATGCCCTCTCAACAGTTACTCTAAGGCTGGAGTGTCTGAGATTAAACAGCTCCTATGCAGTCCTAGGATAGTTCCTACCAGAGAACTCGTTGAGATGGTACCTTGTTTTCCTGAAGGGTGGAAGAATACCCGGCCGACATGCATAGCCAACATCTCCAAGGTAGAACTTGCCATCGGGGATGTTGATCCCATCAGGTCGACTCATGCTGTCGGTGAGAATGTTAGCATCATGCGCTGACCCCTCCCAGCCAGCCAGCACATATGTGAGCTTCAGATCAAAGTCAACAGCAGCAAGCACATTCTGGCTTGTGTAGTGCTTCCTCCCCCTGTATGCTGCTGACTGTGACCTAGGAACTCTGGCAGTGACGTGAGTACCATCTATTACCCCAATGCAATCCTGAAAATGGCATCACAAGTCTGTGTTAGTGCTCAACTTGAACAATACAAGCATATCAAGCCATGAAAAGTGTATATTGTCAATGCTCACCTTGAAGTATGTATACCATCTTGGGCTTCCGCGAATCTTGGGTGGAGTCTGGCCAGATGGTCTCCTGATCATCTCTCCTCTAAGCTCCCCAACAGCATAAAGCACCTGCTTGAAGTACCTAGAGATGGTCTCTATTGATCTCCTGAACGTGTTGTGAATGACCCAGAACCTCTGGTTATGGCCAACAACATGGAGGAACATGGCCACTTGCTCTTGGACACTGGTGTTGATGCTATCTTGTAACAGCCCCCTGCTCCTGAATGTCTCGATAAGCCTGGCAAATGGTGCTCTTTTCATTCTAAGTATCCACAGAGCCTCGACGTCATTGCAGTTGTAGATGTAGTTCAGATTTTGGATCCTCTCCTGTTCCCGGGGAAACAATGGACCATAGCGGATCAAAGGTCTCCCAGCACGACGAACAGCTCTCTGGTGCATGAACATGACCCATGCCTGAATCACACTAATCAGTGCTGCTGCCTGGATTATCGGCCTCATCCGTGCGTCCATAACCTAGTCGACATCGACGGTTCGTTCAATGGGAAATCGATCCTACACCTAGCTTAACGGCCTAACCACTGAGCTAACAAAAGGGGGGAGGGGGTGCTGCTTACCGGCATCAGAGACGAGGACGACGTAGGGGGAGCCATGGCACAGACTGGGTCGACCAGATGGTGGCCAACAGCAAGGGCAGCACCAGATTCGCCGCAAACGCCGCCGCCTCTTCCGCCGCCGCCTATAGCACAGATCTGAAATCGCAGCCACCGCCAGTAGTGAGGCAGTAGGGATGGAAGGGGGGCAGTGGCTATGAGTGAGCGAGTGAAAGGGGGGTGAGGCTAATTTGGCGCCGGGACGGCGCGCCAGATTTCCATCTCCCGCCATCCCCCTCGCCCTCGCCTCGCTCCCGCCCGTGCGACCTCGCGCCGCACTCAGCCTGGCTCGCGAGAAACTGCCGATCCGAGCGTTTTCAGCGAGCCAGGCTCTGGGTTGCTTTGAGGAGCGTGCAATGCAGGCCCAACAGGAAAACCGGGCAACCAAACAGGCCTCTCCCTTCCCGCGCGGGCCTGGTTGGGCTCGATGCGGGCAACCAAACACGCCCTTAGGGGTGAGCCTCTTCTAGTATGTTCTCGCTCGGGAGGATCACAGTTCTGGCGACACATCCAAAGGATCAAGGAGGACATCCGTGTAAAAATTTTCTTCTTCATAGGGAATGAGGATGGGACCCAATTTTGGCTGGACCCCTGGTTGGGTACCGAGCCTCTAAGAATGAGCTTCCCTGACTTGTTCTCGATTTGTTCGGACCCACTATTAATTGTTTCCATGGCCTTTCGATCTGTACAGTGCAATATTCAATTTCGTCGTACTTTTGGGCAAGCAGAGAGTGACACTACAGGTTGCCTTACCACTGGTGCTACTGGACTATCCAAACACCGTGTCTTGACAGATCTCTCCGACAGCGAAGTTTTCGGTGAGCACGACATACCATGCTTTATGCCAGTCACCTAACAACCCGTGGTTTTCACCCCTGTGGAAAGCCCCTCTGCCCTTGAAGACTAGGATCTTTGTGAGGCAGCTATTACGAGAGCGCATCCCTTCGGGGACTGAGGTACTTAAGCGGCATGACCCGGGTGATGACTTGTGCTGTTTATGTGCGGCACCGGAGACTGGGACCCATATCCTATTCTCTTATATGTCGGCACGGGTCTTATAGACGTTCGTTTGCGAGGCGCTTGGGCCCGACTGGGAGGCCTTGAACCTCACGGAATTCCCCCGGTCCAGGACTACGCGCCATACGCAACATTGCCCCCTATTCTGGCTTATCTTTGTGGCGATGTCATGGACTTTTTGGACAACACGTAACAAAATGGTGATTGAGAAGGTCTTTCTGAGGCAGGCGTCTGACTCCTTCAAATTCCTCGCTTTTCGTCAACACTGGCACCCGCTCTCGAGGCAGCGTGACCGCGATCGTCTCGGTCTCATGATGGATGCGCTTCTGGGTACAACGCGTCGACTGTCGTCCTCGTAGGGCCGCTTGGTGGCAGCTACTAGTTGTTTTTTCCCCTATTTTTCTTATGTTTTTTTTGGGTATGATTGTGCCGTTGCTTTAGCCGTCGTTCTTGATCCGAACTTTAGATGTAGATTGTGTGGACCGTTGCTTTATCTATAAAGCGGGCAAAAGCCTATTTAAAAAATCAGACTACGGCGAATGAGCTCCACCGGCCGGCCACGCCTCGCGGTCGGCTTGGTCGCTGCTCGGATCGTAATCATATGAGTGCTGCTAGACGGACGACACTGCTCGGACGATTTTTGGAAGATGCTATGGATCGAGCCATGCATGTGTAGGAGCAGGCGTCACACGGCCGTAGGATCAGGCGTCGTCTCAAAATCGGGCAGAGAGTGTCGGCCACAGAGTACTTCCGTAATCATATCATGTGCCCCCGGTCCTGATGTAGTATCGACGTCTGAAGACATTATTGTTGTGTATGAATGTATATGCCAACATTGTCGTCTCCTCGGAGAGGAGTCCACAATCTCGGTTTAATTCTCATGGGGAGTGCAAAGTACCTCCTTCCTTGCATGCCCCGTTTAATTAGCTCACACCTGAACCGTGCTCATTGGCCTCTCGTCCATTTTGTCTCATGTCTCTGTTGATTCCTAAGGATGCTAACAATCTGCATGCCACCGCCAGTGTGTGGTACAATTCTACTTCCAGCTCTACAACACAACTCTAGACCACTCATTCGGCTGAATCTGTTGATCAAATTCCTGATGCATCTCACTCCTAACAGATTTCACCATCTGACCGCCGCCGGCGACACTAATCGTCCTTGTCAATTTTGCTCCCCTCTTTCACTTGATCATTGTCCTTCTTGCAAACATGATTGTGTTGCACGCCAAACTAGTTATTTATATAAGGTCAGTGAATGAACATTGTGTGTGGCCTCGACGTTATTCCTTCACCAAACTTCACATGCCAATTGTTGTGGCCATTTATTACTACTGGGGCCGCCATTTATTTAAACTATGAGTGATTTCATTTTTCACTGACCTTATATAAATAACTAGTTTGGCGTGCAACACAATGTTCCGGCATGCAGCTTGGCCAGCCCTGCCATCCCAGGATTCCGGCGGGCTCTGGTCGCTGGATCTGGTGGTTCGTCGACGGGCTTGGGGCTGGTGGGACAAGGATTGGGGGGAATCTTTGGCCGGCAATGACGGCCATGATGTCGATGGTGCTCTGGGCTTCTTCCTCCTACCCGTAGGCATCATCGAGGTCTGCTCCCCTCCCCTTCCCTCCCATGGGTGTCCCTGGTGAAAATCAAAATCCTTTGGATTTGGCGGCGGTGGCGGCGCTTCGATGTCGTTCACCTTCTTGAAGGCATGGCCTTTGGACAATGGGAGGGCGGGCAATGCTCTCGCGCAGGTGGTCGCCCATGGCCATTGTTTGCGGTCGGTGTGTTTCATTGGTGCAGTGCTCAGTGGCAGATCGGGTTCCTGCTGGAGCTCCGGTTGTGTCCTGTGGCGTCGTGCATTTTTCTTCTCACCGCGTCTTCGTTGGTGCTTTCGTCCGGCGGCTAGGTCATGCGACGTGGTGGGTTTCAAAGGCAACCATCGCAATGGATGAGGGGTTTCACGAGATGAGGTGCTGGTGCATGTTGTCCTACCTTGGGCCTCTGGTTGTTCAATATCCATGCATGCTCAAGGGGAGCAACTCTGCCATGCCGATGGTGCGACGCCCTACGAACCAGGGCGAGAGGACAGGTGGTGCCTTCTTTGGTGGCGGAGACGGATAGTGTGACGCCGATGTTGCCTCGAGGATTTTATGACATATGGGTTTTCCTCCAGCGGCAAACCACCTCCCTGGCTTCGTCTCCTCTTCGACAAGATCGCAGCGTCCATCAAAGGCCTTTTGTTCAAGCTTCTGACTTTGCGCTATACGGTGGCCTACTAGCGGCAAACCATCTCCCTGGCTCCGTCTCCTATTCAACAAGATTGTGGCGTCCATCAAAGGCCTTTTGTTCAAACTTCTGAGTTTGTGCTATACGGTAGCCTGCTAGCTGGCTCTGTAGTTTCATGTATCCTTTTGTTGTTTCTATGTCTCTGTGTTGGTTGTGTGGCCATCATGTCTGTAAGGGCGTCATTGATTTAACGCATTTAAGCACTAATATGAAGTGATGGACAAACACAAGACACAAAGAGGATAAAGCAAGTATTGAGTGCAATATCCCTTGTGTGCTCTACAAATTCAGAAGATCATCCAGAAAACAACCGTCAACAACCATTTTTCATTACACACTTATTATTATCAATAGTATTGTTCCATATTTGGTCGAGAGCAACAACCAGAGACGGCTCGAAGGTGAATAATCATGTCACAACATATACAACATATAGACAATAAACTAAACACATTCAACCACATCGCCATGAGATGCGCAATGGCTCAATTGCTTTCCGGTGCGATTCACCGATGCTATAGCCTGAATGGCTGAATGTGAGCACCAAGTT
>NC_053026.1:583282516-583393173 GCF_003073215.2 Triticum urartu
ATAGTAGATATGATCAACATAGTGATGTTCACCAATGAAACTACTCCATCTCACGTGATGATCGGACATGGTTTAGTTGATTTGGATCACGTGATCACTTAGAGGATTAGAGGGATGTCTATCTAAGTGGGAGTTCTTAAGTAATATGATTAAATTGAACTTAAATTTATCATGAACTTAGTCCTGGTAGTATTTTGCAAATCATGTTGTAGATCAATAGCTCGCGCTGTTGCTTCCCTGTGTTTATTTTGATATGTTCCTAGAGAAAATTGTGTTGAAAGATGTTAGTAGCAATGATGCGGATTGGATCCGTGATCTGAGGTTTATCCTCATTGCTGCACAGAAGAATTATGTCCTTGATGCACCGCTAGGTGACAAACCTATTGCAGGAGCAGATGCAGACGTTATGAACGTTTGCCTAGCTAAATATGATGACTACTTGATAGTTTAGTGCACCATGCTTAACGGCTTATAATCGGGACTTCAAAGACGTTTTGAACGTCATGGACCATATGAGATGTTCCAGGAGTTGAAGTTAATATTTCAAGCAAATACCCGAGTTGAGAGATATGAAGTCTCCAACAAGTTCTATAGCTAAAAGATGGAGGAGAATCGCTCAACTAGTGAGCATGTGCTCAGATTGTCTGGGTACTACAATCACTTGAATCAAGTGGGAGTTAATCTTCCAGATAAGATAGTGATTGACAGAATTCTCTAGTCACCATCACCAAGTTAGTAGAACTTCGTGTTGAACTATAGTATGCAAGGGATGACGAAAACGAATCCCGAGATTTTCATGATGATGAAATCGATGAAGGTAGAAATCAAGAAATAGCATCAAGTGTTGATGGTTGACAAGATCACTAGTTTCAAGAAAAGGGCAAAGGGAAAAAGGGGAACTTCAAGAAAAATAGCAAGCAAGTTGCTGCTCAAGTGAAGAAGCCCAAGTCTGGTCCTAAGCCTGAGACTAAGTGCTTCTACTGCAAAGGGACTGATCACTGAAAGTGGAACTGCCCCAAGTATTTGGCGAATAAGAAGGATGGCAAAGTGAACATAAGTATATTTGATATACATGTTATTGATGTGTACTTTACTAGTGTTTATAGCAACCCCTCAGTATTTGATACTAGTTCAGTTACTATGATTAGTAACTTAAATCAGGAGTTGCAGAATGAACAAAGACTAGTTAAGGGTGAGGTGACGATGTGTGTTGGAAGTAGTTCCAAGATTGATATGATCATCATCGCACACTCCCTATACTTTTGGGATTAGTGTTGAACCTGAATAAGTGTTATTTGGTGTTTGCGTTGAGCATGAATATGATTTGATCATGTTTATTGTAATACGGTTATTCATTTAAGTAAGAGAATAAATTGTTGTTCTGTTTACATGAATAAAACCTTATATGGTTACACACCCAATGAAAATAGTTCATTGGATCTCGATCGTAGTGATACACATAATCATAATATTGAAACCAAAAGATGCAAAGTTAATAATGATAGTGCAACTTATTTGTGGCACTGACGTTTAGGTCATATTGGTGTAAAGCGCATGAAGAAACTCCAAGCTGATGGGTTTTTGGAATCACTTGATTATGAATTAGTTGATGCTTGCGAACCATGCCTCATGGGCAAGATGACTAAAACGCCGTTCTCCGGAACTATGGAGCGAGCAACTAACTTATTGGAAATAATACATACTGATGTATGAGATCCGATGAGTGTTAAGGCTCACGGCGGGTATCATTATTTTCTGACCTTCACAGATGATTTGAGCAGATATGGGTATATCTACTTAATGAAACACAAGTCTGACATATTTGAAAAGTTCAAAGAATTTCAGAGTGAAGTGGAGAATCATCGTAACAAGAAAATAAAAGTTTCTACGATATGATCGCAGAGGTAAAATATTTGAGTTATGAGTTTGGCCTTCAGTTAAAACAATGTGAAATAGTTTCACTACTCACGCCACCTGGAACACCACAGCATAATGGTGTGTCCGAACATCATAATCGTACTTTATTAGATATGGTGCGATCTATGATGTCTCTTATCGATCTACCACTATCGTTTTGGGGTTATGCATTAAAGACAGCTGCATTCACGTTTAAAAGGGCACCATCTAAGTCCGTTGAGATGACACAATCTGAACTGTGGTTTGGCAAGAAACCAAAGTTGTCGTTTCTTAAAGTTTGGGATTGTGATGCTTATATGAAAAGGTTTCATCCTGATAAGCTCAAACCCAAATCGGAGAAATATGTCTTCATAGGATACCCAAAGGAGACTGTTGGGTACACCTTCTATCACAAATCCGAAGGCAAGACTTTTGTTGCTAAATTCGGAGTTTTTCTAGAGAAGGAGTTTCTCTCGAAAGAAGTGAGTGAGAGGAAAATAGAACTTGATGAGGTAACTGTACCTGCTCCCTTATTGGAAAGTAGTTCATCACAGAAATCTGTTCCTATGACTACTACACCAATTAGTGAGGAAGCTAATGATGATGATCATGTAACTTCAGATCAAGTTACTACCGAATCTCGTAGGTAAACCAGAGTGAGATCTGCACCAGAGTGGTACGGTAATCCTGTTCTGGAAGTCATGTTACTAGACCATGACGAACTTGCGAACTATGAGGAAGCGATGATGAGCCCAGATTCCGCGAAATGGTTTGAGGCCATAAAATGTGAGATATGATCCATGTATGAGAACAAAGTATGGACTTTGATGGATTTGCCCGATGATCGGCAAGCCATAGAAAATAAATGGATCTTCAAGAGGAAGACGGACGCTGATAGTAGTGTTACTATCTACAAAGCTAGAATTGTCGCAAAAGGTTTTCGACAAGTTCAAGGTGTTGACTACGATGAAATTTTCTCACTCGTATATATGCTTAAGTCTATCCGAATCATGTTAGCAATTGTCGCATTTTATGAAATCTGGCAAATGGATAAACAAAACTGCATTCCTTAATGGATTTCTTAAAGAAGAATTGTATATGATGCAACCAGAACGTTTTGTCAATCCTAAAGGTGTTAACAAAATATGCAAGCTCCAACGATCCATCTATGGACTGGTGCAAGCATCTCGGAGTTGGAATATACGCTTTGATAAGTTGATCAAAGCATATAGTTTTATACAGACTTACGGTGAAGCCTGTATTTACAAGAAAGTGAGTGGGAGCACTACAACATTTCTGATAAGTATATGTGAACAACATATTGTTGATCGGAAATAATGTATAATTTTCTGGAAAGCATAAAGGAATATTTGAAAGGAGTTTTTCAAAGAAAGACCTCGGTAAAGCTGCTTACATATTGAGCATCAAGATCTATAGAGATAGATCAAGACGCTTGATAAGTTTTTTCAATGAGTACATACCTTGACAAGATTTTGAAGTAGTTCAAAATGGAACAGTCAAAGAAAGAGTTCTTTCCTGTGTTGCAAGGTGTGAAATTGAGTAAGACTCAAAGCCCGACCACGGCAGAAGATAGAAATAGAATGAAAGTCATTCCCTATGCCTCAGCGATAGGTTCTATAAAGTATGCCATGCTGTGTACCAGATCTATTGTATACCCTACACTGTGTTAAGCAAGGGAGTACAATAGTGATCTAAGAGTAGATCACTGGACAGCGGTCAAAATTATCCTTAGTGGAATAAGGAAATATTTCTCAATTATGGAGGTGACAAAAAGGTTCGTCGTAAAAAGTTACGTCGATGCAAGTTTTGACACAGATCTGGATGACTCTAAGTCTCGATCTAGATACATATTGAAAGTGGGAGCAATAAGCTAGAGTAGCTCCGTGCAGAGCATTGTTGACATAGAAATTCACAAAATACTTACGGATCTGAATGTGACAGACCCATTGACTAAAATTATCTCACAAGCAAAACATGATCACACCTTAGTACTCTTTGGGTGTTAATCACATAGAGATGTGAACTAGATTACTGACTCTAGTAAACCCTTTGGGTGTTGATCACATATCGATGTGAACTATGGGTGTTAATCACATGGTGATGTGAACTATTGCTGTTAAATCACATGGCGATGTGAACTAGATTATTGACTCTAGTGCAAGTGGGAGACTGAAGGAAATATGCCCTAGAGGCAATAATAAAGTTATTATTTATTTCCTTATATCATGATAAATGTTTATTATTCATGCTAGAATTGTATTAACCGGAAACATAATACTTGTGTGAATACATAGACAAACAAAGTGTCACTAGTATGCCTCTACTTGACTAGCTCGTTAATCAGAGATGGTTATGTTTCCTAACCATAGACTTTAGTTGTCATTTGATTAACGAAATCACATCATTAGGAGAATGATGTGATTGACTTGACCCATTCCGTTAGCTTAGCACCCGATCGTTTAGTATGTTGCTATTGCTTTCTTCATGACTTATACATGTTCCTATGACTATGAGATTATGCAACTCCCGTTTACCGGAGGAACACTTTGTGTGCTACCAAACGTCACAACGTAACTGGGTGATTATAAAGGAGCTCTACAGGTGTCTCCAAAGGTAAATGTTGGGTTGGCGTATTTCGATATTAGGATTTGTCACTCTGATTGTCGGAGAAGTATCTCTGGGCCCTCTCGGTAATGCACATCACATAAGCCTTGCAAGCATTGCAACTAATGAGTTAGTTGTGAGATGATGTATTACGAAACGAGTAAAGAGACTTGCCGGTAACGAGATTGAACTAGGTATTAAGATACCGACGATCGAATCTCGGGCAAGTAACATACCGATGACAAAGGGAACACCGTATGTTGTTATGCGGTCTGACCGATAAATATCTTCGTAGAATATGTGGGAGCCAATATGAGCATCCAGGTTCCGCTATTGGTTATTGACCGGAGACGTGTCTCGGTCATGTCTACATTGTTCTCGAACCTGTAGGGTCCGCACGCTTAAGGTTTCGATGACAGTTATATTATGAGTTTATGAGTTTTGATGTACCGAAGGAGTTCGGAGTCCCGGATGAGATCAGGGACATGACGAGGAGTCTCGAAATGGTCGAGACGTAAAGATCGATATATTGGACGACTATATTCGGACATCGGAAAGGTTCCGAGTGATTCGGGTATTTTCGGAGGTACCGGGGAGTTACGGGAATACGAGGAAGAAGTAACGGGCCTTAATGGGCCTTAGTGGGAAGGACCAGGAGGTGGCGCGCGCCCCTCCCAAGCCCAGTCCGAATTGGACAAGGGGTTTGGGGCGCGGCCCCTCTCTCCCTTCCTTCCCCTCTTCCCCCCTTTCCCCCCCTTCTCCTAGTTGGACTAGGAAAGGAGGAAACCTACTCCAACTAGGAGTAGGAATCCTACTCCCTGGCGCGCCCCTCCTAGGGCTGGCCTCCTCTCCTCCACTCCTTTATATACGGGGGCAGGGGGCACCCATAGACACACAAGTTGATCCACGTGATCGTTTTCTTAGCCGTGTGCGGTGCCCCCTTCCACCATAATCCTTGATAATATTGTAGCGGTGCTTAGGCGAAGCCCTGCGACGGTAGAACATCAAGATCATCACCACGCCGTCGTGCTGACGGAACTCTTCCCCGACGCTTTGCTGGATCGGAGTCCGGGGATCGTCATCGAGCTGAACGTGTGCTAAAACTCGGAGGTGCCATAGTTTCGGTGCTTGATCGGTCGGGCCGTGAAGACGTACGACTACATCAACCGCATTGTGCTAACGCTTCCGCTGTCGGTCTATAAGGGTACGTAGATCACACTCTCCCCTCTCATTGCTATGCATCACCATGATCTTGCGTGTGCGTAGGAAATTTTTGAAATTACTACGTTACCCAACAGTGGCATCCGAGCCTAGGTTTTATGTGTTGATGTTATATGCACGAGTAGAACACAAGTGAGTTGTGGGCGATATAAGTCATACTGCTTACCAGCATGTCATACTTTGGTTCAGCAGTATTGTTGGATGAAGTGGCCTGGACCGACATTACGCGTACGCTTACGCGAGACTGGTTCTACCGACGTGCTTTGCACACAGGTGGCTGGCGGGTGTCAGTTTCTCCAACTTTAGTTGAACCGAGTATGGCTACGCCCGGTCCTTGCGAAGGTTAAAACAGCACCAACTTGACAAACTATCGTTGTGGTTTTGATGCGTAGGTAAGATTGGTTCTTGTTTAAGCCCATAGCAGCCACGTAAAACTTGCAACAACAAAGTAGAGGACGTCTAACGTGTTTTTGATGGGCATGTTGTGATGTGATATGGTCAAGATGTGATGAGATATAAGTTGTTGTATGAGATGATCATGTTTTGTTGAAGTTATCGGCAACTGGCAAAAGCCTTGTGGTTATCTCTCTTTTGCATAAGATGCAAGTGCCAAATAATTACTTTACTTTATCGCTATGCGATAGCAATAGTTGCAAGAGCAATTGTTGGTGAGACAACCATGTGACGACACATTGATATAGATCAAGATGATGGAGATCATGGTGTCATGCCGGTGACAATAGAGATCATGACAGTACTTTGGAGGTAGAGATCAAAGGCGCAAGATGATGATCGCCATATCATGTCACATATTTTGATTGCATATGATGTTTATCTTTTTATACATCTTATTTTGCTTAGTTTGACGGTACATTTTAAGATGATCTCTCACTAATTATCAAGAAGTGTTCTCCCTAAGTATGCACCGTTGCGAAAGTTCTTCGTGCTGAGACACCACGTGATGATCGGGTGTGATAGGCTCTACGTTCAAATACAACGGGTGCAAAATAGTTGCACACGCGGAATACTCAGGTTATACTTGACGAGCCAAGCATATACAGATATGGCCTCGGAACACGGAGACCGAAAGGTCGAGCGTGAATCATATAGTAGATATGATCAACATAGTGATGTTCACCAATGAAACTACTCCATCTCACGTGATGATCGGACATGGTTTAGTTGATTTGGATCACGTGATCACTTAGAGGATTAGAGGGATGTCTATCTAAGTGGGAGTTCTTAAGTAATATGATTAAATTGAACTTAAATTTATCATGAACTTAGTCCTGGTAGTATTTTGCAAATCATGTTGTAGATCAATAGCTCGCGCTGTTGCTTCCCTGTGTTTATTTTGATATGTTCCTAGAGAAAATTGTGTTGAAAGATGTTAGTAGCAATGATGCGGATTGGATCCGTGATCTGAGGTTTATCCTCATTGCTGCACAGAAGAATTATGTCCTTGATGCACCGCTAGGTGACAAACCTATTGCAGGAGCAGATGTAGATGTTATGAACGTTTGGCTAGCTAAATATGATGACTACTTGATAGTTTAGTGCACCATGCTTAACGGCTTAGAATCGGGACTTCAAAGACGTTTTGAACGTCATGGACCATATGAGATGTTCCAGGAGTTGAAGTTAATATTTCAAGCAAATACCCGAGTTGAGAGATATGAAGTCTCCAACAAGTTCTATAGCTAAAAGATGGAGGAGAATCGCTCAACTAGTGAGTATGTGCTCAGATTGTCTGGGTACTACAATCGCTTGAATCAAGTGGGAGTTAATCTTCTAGATAAGATAGTGATTGACAGAATTCTCTAGTCACCATCACCGAGTTAGTAGAACTTCGTGTTGAACTATAGTATGCAAGGGATGACGAAAACGAATCCCGAGCTTTTCATGATGATGAAATCGATGAAGGTAGAAATCAAGAAATAGCATCAAGTGTTGATGGTTGACAAGATCACTAGTTTCAAGAAAAGGGCAAAGGGGAACTTCAAGAAAAACAGCAAGCAAGTTGCTGCTCAAGTGAAGAAGCCCAAGTCTGGTCCTAAGCCTGAGACTAAGTGCTTCTACTGCAAAGGGACTGATCACTGAAAGTGGAACTGCCCCAAGTATTTGGCGAATAAGAAGGATGGCAAAGTGAACATAAGTATATTTGATATACATGTTATTGATGTGTACTTTACTAGTGTTTATAGCAACCCCTCAGTATTTGATACTAGTTCAGTTACTATGATTAGTAACTTGAATCGGGAGTTGCAGAATGAGCAAAGACTAGTTAAGGGTGAGGTGACGATGTGTGTTGGAAGTAGTTCCAAGATTGATACGATGTGTGTTGCACAAGGGGTTTGGGGCGCGGCCCCTCTCTCCCTTCCTTCCCCTCTTCCCCCTTTCCCCCCTTCTCCTAGTTGGACTAGGAAAGGAGGAAACCTACTCCAACTAGGAGTAGGAATCCTACTCCCTGGTGCGCCCCTCCTAGGGCCGGCCTCCTCTCCTCCACTCCTTTATATACGGGGGCAGGGGGCACCCCATAGACACACAAGTTGATCCACGTGATCGTTTTCTTAGCCGTGTGCGGTGCCCCCTTCCACCATAATCCTCGATAATATTGTAGCGGTGCTTAGGCGAAGCCCTGTGACGGTAGAACATCAAGATCGTCACCACGCCGTCATGCTGACGGAACTCTTCCCTGACGCTTTGCTGGATCGGAGTCTGGGGATCGTCATCGAGCTGAACGTGTGCTAAAACTCGGAGGTGCCGTAGTTTCGGTGCTTGATCGGTCGGGCCATGAAGACGTACGACTACATCAACCGCGTTGTGCTAACGCTTCCGCTGTCGGTCTACAAGGGTACGTAGATCACACTCTCCCCTCTCGTTGCTATGCATCACCATGATCTTGCGTGTGCGTAGGCAATTTTTGAAATTACTATGTTACACAACACTGCACATATCTCGTTCTTAGGGCACACCGGATAGGTCAAGCTACGAGTAAAACCAGCCCTCGAGTTGCCCCGAGGTGGCCCCGCAGGCTTCCCATTTCGGACCAACACTCAGAGGAGCACTGGCCCGGGGGGGTTAAAATAAAGATGACCTTTGGGCAGGCCTACCCAAGGGAAAGAAAAGGCTAGGTGGCAAATGGTAAAACCAATGTTGGGCCTTGCTGGAGGAGTTTTATTCAAGGCGAACTGTCAAGGGGTTCCCATTATAACCCAACCGTGTAAGGAACGCAAAATCTGGGAACATAACACCAATATGACAGAAACTAGGGTGGCAAGAGTGGAACAAAACACCGATATGACAGAAACTAGGGCGGCAAGAGTGGAACAAAACACCAGGCATAAGGCCGAGCCTTCCACCCTTTACCAAGTATATAGATGCATTAATTAAATAAGAGATATTGTGATATCCCAACAAAATATCCATGTTCCAACAAGGAACAAACTCCAATCTTCACCTGCAACTAACAATGCTATAAGAGGGGCTGAGCAAAGCGGTAACATAGCCAAACAAAGGTTTGCTAGGACAAGGTGGGTTAGAGGCTTGGCTTAGCAATATGGGAGGCATGATAAGCAAGTGGTAGGTATCGCAGCATAGGCATAGCAAAAGAGCGAGGAACTAGCAAGCAAAGATAGAAGTGATTTCAAGGGTATGGTCATCTTGCCTGAAATCCCGCAAGGAATAAGAACGAGTCCATGAAGAAGAAAAACAGACGTAGTCGAACGGTTCCTCACAAATGCGACGTTATCGGAACCAACCCGAAGAAGCAACACCGGAAAGAAGCACACAACATAGTAAACAAACAGGCATAACATGACATGATGCACAACCCAGTATGATGCATGTCAAGATTAAAATGTTGTTAACATGGCAAGAGGTGAAGCATATGCAAACTACCTACTTAGGCAAGTTTAAATGAGGTCGGAAACACAAACAACAATTCCGAAAAATCCCCCATATGCATATTTCAAATTTGGTACTGTTCTGCCTAAACCATATTTTATAATTGTTAAACATGCAAAGTGATGCCACCATGTTAAACTAGGCATTTTTCTACCGCATTTACATATAAAGATTATTTAAAACCGAGCTACGGTTATTAAGTTATGAAATAAACTATTTTAACATGTCATTGTGCAAAACAATGCAAACAACAATTTTAATCAGTTTTTTAACAGGGATGAAAGTTGCATATTGTTAAAGAACATGAAAAACTGAGCAAGATGCACATATGACATGTTTCATTTGGATGCATGGATATTTAGTTATGAGCATTTTAAACTGATGGCATTACTATAAATAAGAATGCACTGGGAAATGGTAAAATGCACATACTGGAAAAAAATATGCACGGGCCCGATTCAACGCACTGTGCAAGCCCGGTAGCAGATCGGACCCAAAGCGTGTGAGAGAGAAAGCAGGGCAATAAAAAGAAATAGAGGCGCCTGAGATTCAAACTCCAGACCTCCTAGTTGGATACTAGCTGCGCTAGCCACTGGGCTAGCTATGCGTTCGTGATAAAACGAGCTCCCAGGCTATTTTGAGCTATACAGGAACGGGTCAAGCTTGGCCATGGCTGGACGGCGACAACCGACGGCGAAGGCAGGCAAAAGCGATGGCCGTTGGGGTTATGAACCTGCGGCGGGCGTGCGGAAACAGAAGACGGTGCACGCGTGCTTACGAAGAGCTGCGAGAGGGGCCGGAGCATAAGCCTCGAGCAGAAGCTCGTCCTGGCCGAGGCACGACGTGCGACCATGCGGCAGCTGCTGGGTGTGAGTGAAGAAAAACTAGCAAGGAGGCGAGCATGGCGCGGGTGCGGACAAAGGAGGAGGGTGCAGTGCAAGATGCTCGCGTGCATGCGGGGCTTCTATGAGTGTTGGTGAAGTGTGTGGACTCGCTGAAGATGCATGCATTGGATCTCAACCAAGCGGAGCAAGACAGAGAGATAGGGCCGGGCTTGCAGGTTGAGGCACTCGGCCATGGCCATGGCCACGGCGGGGCGTGCAGGCATGCAGCGGGGCGTGCGTGCGGCACTTGAGGCAAGGCTGCAGCGAGGCGACGAGGTGAAGCGAAGCAGGGGACCGAGCGAGGCAAGCGGGGACAAGATCCGATGGGGCACGGCAGCGTTTCTCTGAAAGTTTCAGAGATTTGCCGGAGCAGCGAGGGCACGATGATGGCATGGATCTAGTAGTGACTCCGGTGACCTAAACGCGACAGGAAGAAAAGGGAGGGAAGCAGGTATACCTAGCTCACCCTAGGACACGCAGACGGCCACGGAGACGAACCAGCGGCAACGCGGACGACCTCTGAATCCGACGCGGTTCCTGTCCGAGGAAGAAGGAAGCAGGGGAGGACGCCAGGCGTGGGACTTGGCGACGCAGAGGAAGCAGACGAAGTAGAGGAAGAAGATTGCGGTGCCCTTGGACCCTTCTTGCTCCAGGACTTGCTTGAAGTTGAAGAAGACGACGAGGAGGCCTCACAAACGACGGCGGAACGCGCTCGGTGGGTCTCTGCTCCTCTGTTTCCTTAGGAAGAAGGAGAAACGGAGGGGAGGAAAAGGGTGGCGGCGGCGAGAGGGAAACCCTAGGGGCACGGACGCCAAGCGGGACTTCTTATAGGTGGCTAGGAGGGGTGCGGACGGCGAGACCTCGACGTCCGTGAGCCTCCTGCTCACGGCGCTGCTGCTGCTATACTCTGGAGGAAGGAGAAGCCGTGAGGGAGGGAGCAGGTGGCCGTTCGGCTCGGCTGGGCCGGGGAAAGAAAGTCCCAGGTGGGCTTCGGCTGGGATTGAGGCCTTCCTTCCTTTCTTATATTCTGCCTAAAAACAAATAGATACCTCCAAGATTGAAAAGGGCAGGAGTTTTGGGAAGGAAAGGCTCAGAGACAGAAATATATATGGAGTCCTGGATTTATACATGATTTGAATGAATTGACTTGGCAATTTTTAGAGGTAGAAAAACAATCCAAGTTTGAATTAAATTCAAACTTGAGCCATTTTTTAACCCAACCAAAACAACTCCAAAATAAATGAAATTTGACAGAGAGGTAAAAGGCATGTAGCAAGATTTACAGGAAAGAAGTGAACATTTTACTGGGACAGGAAAATGCCACTTGCAATAAATGTGTGACAATTGAAAAGAAGAAGCTAGTCATGGGGTGTTGCACTAGATGATGGTTTAGATGGAAGGGCAAGATGGAACAACAAAGAAGATGAAGGAGAATGAGTTCACAAAGATAACAAGCACATGAGAAATATGTACACTACAATGATGATCATGATGCAAATGCAACAAAAATGACAAGGGCCATATCACATCATGAAGCATGAATCAAAGCAAGTGAGATGACCATGGCAAACAAACAAGGATGGCACAATGCAATATAATAAAATATGAACATGATGCAAGAAGCAAAAATGACAAGGCACTCAACATGATCTTGGCATAAACATATATGAATGAAATATGCAAAACAATTATGATAATGCAACAAACCTAGTAAACACACGTCAACAACTAAAAAAAATGGAAGGGCAACTGAAGCGTCGGTCTCGGGGCGTTACAACACTCCACCACTAAGAGAGGATCTCGTCCCGAGATCTAGGATGGCACCAGAGAGAAACGGAAGAGGAAGAGAAGAGGTCAAACTAAGTTGCTTCTTGACAATTGAGTGAAACCAAAGAACCTTGAGAGGTTGAACAAAATTGAAAGAAAGAAAGCAATGGAGATGAACGAAGTTGAAAGCACTCCGATAAGAAAGAGGAATAAGAAAGAACCGATTTGGGTAGCACTCCGGTTGAAAAGAGATGAGAGACTTGATAGGATGAAAAGGACTTGAGCAAAAGGGCACAACACTCCGGTTAAATGGATAAGCAAAGGAAAAAAACATGGTCTTCACAAATTCGAGATGATGTCTGAAAAGAACAACATCACAAAGCCTCCGGAAGAAATGAAAGAATGGAATGGAATGGACGGAGGGAAACAAGATCTTGAGAGAGCATGCTTACAACAAATGCTGGAATGGAGTTGTTGGATTATCCACAACGAAAAGGAAAAGGCTTGACATGGCCTTATGGAATACATCTCAAAATTATGAGGTGACAAGCGGCCACTCACGGAAAGCGATTGGATTGATATGAACAAGGAGATGAGAAACTATATCACCGGGAGGATAAATGAAGAACTTGGGTTATTTGTGAGCACCATAAATAGCAACAATCCTTAAGGAAAAGCTTTAGGTGAAATATAACCCAAGATAATTCCAATGAAGAGATTGGTGGATTTAAAATACCTCATTCTTAACAACATGTGAATCATGAAACATGAACTCAGATTACCAAGAATGACATAATACCACCTCCTGATATGGTAGAAAGAATTTCACTCTGGATTGCGAGATGAAGAATGCTTGAGCTCCTCTAAAAAGAATGTTGATGAACACTTAGACAAGAAATTAAATCCTTGATGAACCA
This sequence comes from Triticum urartu, assembly GCF_003073215.2. Lineage (NCBI taxonomy): Eukaryota > Viridiplantae > Streptophyta > Magnoliopsida > Poales > Poaceae > Triticum > Triticum urartu. The sequence goes on from NC_053026.1 coordinate 583,295,733, forward strand.
TCATGTAGAACCTTCATGAAGAACTCCGGTAAACAAAAGAATGGTCAAACGAAAGAAAAGGAGGTTGAAAACACAAGGTGAAGCCTTGCGATGATTTAGATGAATGTCCATGGTGAAATAATTGAAAAAGGTTGGAACTCCGAGAAAAAGAGAAGATGAAACAATTGAAATCAGGAATTTGATGAGCCTCCGGAATAGGGAATTGATTTCACACGATAAAACAAGAATAAGAATTACATTATGCTTATCCTTCACCAATTCAAATTGATGACAAGCAATGGAATTGGCATACTACTTATTCTCGTAGAAAGGATTTAAGATAGATATAGCGCAAACTTGAGAAGGTCTTCAACGAACCACCGGTAGGATTTGGAAACAACAAATGAATTGATATGATAACCAAGGAAGAGAACTCTTGAACGAACCACCGTAAGAATTGAACATGAACGAAGTAAAGGGATGAATCACCATAAGAATTGGAGAATGAATGAGGATCCTTGCTGGGATTTAGATACAACTGAAACGAAGATATCACGAGCTGATTAGAGAATATTGAATGATGCACCGGTAAGGTTTGGATAACGAGAGCTGAAAGCTGAGATGAATACTTTTGAGATGATGGCCTCCGGAGAATCAAACTGAAAAGACTCTTGAATTTCTCCGGATGGGTGAAAAGAGTTGTCACAATCAAAAGCAATTATGAGAGGACGGCATCAAGCTAGAATCATGACTCTTTGGGAGAACGGATAAGATCTGAAGGAAAACTCTTCTTTGGTCTTCAAAATCTGAGAATGACGACGAGAAACACCACCTTGAGTTGTTGAGGCACTCTGGAATGGAAATTAGAAAGGTTGAAGCAACGATGAAAAGAATTTGAAAGATCTTGGAGAAAGGCAATTGACTGATGATAACTCATTCTTACGTCAAACTTCGAAAAGAATTTGAGAATAGCTCCGGGAATATAAGAAGAGTCAGGTAAGATCCTGGGAAAAGACCTGTGGGTTAGGGCCCACTCAAAAGATACACCATTGAGATGATTACTTGAAAAGAGAGAAGCACCGGTTGAATTAAATGGCTTGAATGAGATAACAATCTCGAAAGAGCTTGAACGAAAGCAGAGTGGAAACACGAATCTTCTGAGATACCTTCAGCACTTCATAACAAATGAATAGCAAGGAGTGGATGATTAAGAGGTGCACCGACATGAGAAGGTATTTTAAACGATAAAAGGATATAATCAACAAATCTTGACTTGAATCCATCGGAGATGAAAAGAATGAAGAATGATGAACTTGTGGAGCATCTTCATGAGAATCACCGGGTAAGAACGTTGATTGAAAAGAATGGAGAGACTTCACATCCATAAGATGGATACTTGATAAAGAAATCTGAGTCCTTGAAGAGACAAGGGTGGGAGGGTGGGAAAAAACAAAGGCAATTTGGGACGAATTAAGCAACACCGTTGAGAAGACTGATAATTGATCTTGCTGATGTTGAAATGATCGAATCCACTTAAAGAGGAGCACACCGGTTGAAAAGAATTGACATGACAATCTCGATAACGAGAAGGATTGGTATTCACCTCGGAGTATGAGAACACCACTTAGGCAAGGTATGGAATCAACATTTGACTTCGAAGCAACTCGAATACCACAACTGAAAACAAAACAAAGGATTGGCTTGCAGAATAAGCCGGAACAAACATATGATAGAGATTTCATCCGAAGTTTTTGTGGTGGGGCCTACACGGGCTCGATCGTACAACACCATCATGTACAAGGCAGTTCACATGACATACGAAGCGTCCCCGAGTCGGAATAGCCAAGGACTCTTTAAGACACAACGAGACCACTGTAAAACCAACCGTGGATAGGCGGACCACTAGACGTCGAACCCCAATTTCGTATCATACATCTGTCAGAAAGATATCCTAGGAGCTACTTGAATTCCCACTTATAAACTCCCGAAATTTTCCGGTTATGCAATCAGGTGTTGGGGATACAGGGGAAGCATAATATCTCACCCAAAACTAGCAAATCCTACATCCAGCTGTATCCATCCTTCAACACATAACCAAGAAACCTTCGGAAATCGTTTACCTCAACCTTCGAAAAGCATCCGTTATACGAGTTATGGCAATACTCCCGAACTCCCGCCCCAGTACTGGGTGGCGTCGAGGTTATCTAACCAACAACTGCATAAAAGAGATTTTCGATGTCGGTGAAACTCAGGTATTCCAGAATCTCAATGATAAAATTGTGACGACAACACCTCGGAGCTCAACTCCCCGGGACACTGCCACAACCCCTAAATGTCAAGAGGCACCAAGAACAATGTTCTCGTCACAAAACCATCGGAAAGATTCCAAGATACCCGCGTGATCCTAAATTTTTTTAGTGAAATGAGAAGAGAAGAGTCAAAACTCTATGTCAGGAGGCCTCACCGGAGCGACGAAGGGACTGAGGAGTAAAAAGAATCCTACTCTCCGATATATATATATATAATCCTAAATGACTTAAATTTTTTTCTAGACTCAACAACACCAGCGATTCGATCAAGCAGGGGGGCTCCTAAAGTCGGGGAAGGCTCTGATACCAACTTGAAACGCCCTCGATGCGGCTATATCTCCCCCGTGTTGAAGCACGACTTAGAGGCATAACCGCATTGAAAGCAATGTCACAAGTGAGGTAATCTTCACAAACAACCCATGTAATACAATAAAGGGAAAGGTACATAGTTGGCTTACAATCGCCACTTCACACAATACATGAATAAAGCATTACATCATCCAGATACAATCAAGGTCCGACTACGGAACCAAAATAAAAGAAGACTACCCCAAATTCTACACAGATCCCCGATCGTCCCAACTAGGCTCCACTACTGATCAACTAGAAACGGAACAACATAACGAACACGATCTTCATCGAGCTCCTCCTTGAGCTCGGTTGCGTCATCTGTACCGTATCATCGGCACCTGCAAGCTGGTTTTGGAAGTAAACTATGAGTCACGGGGACTCAGCAATCTCACACCCTCGCGATCAAGACTATTTAAGCTTATATGAAGGGTAAAGGTATGATGTGGAGGTGCAGCAAGCGACTAGCATATATGGTGGCTAACATACGCAAATGAGAGCGAGAAGAGAAGGCAAAAGCACAGTCAAACATCTATGATCAAGAAGTGATCCTAGAACAACCTACGTCAAACATTACACCGACACCGTGTTCACTTCCCGGACACCGCCGAAAAGAGACCATCACGGCTACACACACGGTTGATGTATTTTAATTAAGATCAACTTCGGGTTTTCTACAACCGGACATTAACAAATTCCCATCTGCCCATAACCGCGGGCACGGCTTTCGAAAGTTCAAATCCCTGCAAGGGTGTCCCAACTTAGCCCATCACAAGCTCTCATGGTCAACGAAGGATATTCCTTCTAGCGGGAAGACCCGATCAGACTCGGAATCCCGGTTACAAGACATTTCGACAAGGTAAAACAAGACCAGCAAAGCCACCCAGATGTGCCGACAAATCCCGATAGGAGCTGCACATATCTCGTTCTCAGGGCACACCGGATAGGTCAAGCTACGAGTAAAACCAGCCCTCGAGTTGCCCCGAGGTGGCCCCGCAGGCTGCCCATTTCGGACCAACACTCAGAGGAGCACTGGCCCGGGGGGGTTAAAATAAAGATGACCCTTGGGCAGGCCTACCCAAGGGAAAGAAAAGGCTAGGTGGCAAATGGTAAAACCAATGTTGGGCCTTGCTGGAGGAGCTTCATTCAAGGTGAACTGTCAAGGGGTTCCCATTATAACCCAACCGTGTAAGGAACGCAAAATCCGGGAACATAACACCGATATGAAGGAAACTAGGGCGGCAAGAGTGGAACAAAACACCAGGCATAAGGCCGAGCCTTCCACCCTTTATCAAGTATATAAATGCATTAATTAAATAAGAGATATTGTGATATCCCAACAAAATATCCATGTTCCAACAAGGAACAAACTCCAATCTTCACCTACAACTAACAACGCTATAAGAGGGGCTGAGCAAAGCGGTAACATAGCCAAACAACGGTTTGCTAGGATAAGGTGGTTAGAGGCTTGGCTTAGCAATATGGGAGGCATGATAAGCAAGCGGTAGGTATCGCAGCATAGGCATAGCAAAAGATCGTGGAACTAGCAAGCAAAGATAGAAGTGATTTCAAGGGTATGGTCATCTTGCCTGAAATCCCGCAAGGAAGAAGAACGAGTCCATGAAGAACACAAACGGACGTAGTCGAACGGTTCCTCACAAACGTGACGTTATCGGAACCAACCCGAAGAAGCAACACCGGAAAGAAGCACACAAACAACAATTCCGAAAAATCCCCCATATGCATATTTCAAATTTGGTACTGTTCTGCCTAAACCATATTTTATAATTGTTAAACATGCAAAGTGATGCCACCATGTTAAACTAGGCATTTTTCTACCCCCATTTACATATAAAGATTATTTAAAACCGAGCTACGGTTATTAAGTTATGAAATAAACTATTTTTACATGTCATTGTGCAAAACAATGCAAACAACAATTTTAATCAGTTTTTTAACAGGGATGAAAGTTTCATATTGTTAAAGAACATGAAAAACTGAGCAAGATGCACATATGACATGTTTCATTTGGATGTATGGATATTTAGTTATGAGCGTTTTAAATTGATGGCATTACTGTAAATAAGAATGCACTGGGAAATGGTAAAATGCACATACTGAAAAAAATATGCACGGGCCCGATTCAATGCACTGTGCAAGCCCGGTAGCAGATCGGACCCAAAGCGTATGAGAGAGAAAGCAGGGCAATAAAAAGAAATAGAGGCGCCTGAGATTCGAACTGCAGACCTCCTAGTTGGATACTAGCTGCGCTAGCCACTGGGCTAGCTATGCGTTCGTGATAAAACGAGCTCCCAGGCTATTTTGAGCTATACAGGAACGGGTCAAGCTTGGCCATGGCTGCACGGCGACAACCGACGGCGAAGGCAGGCAAAAGCGATGGCCGTTGGGGTTATGAACCTGCGGCGGGCGTGCGGAAACAGAAGACGGTGCACGCGTGCTTACGAAGAGCTGCGAGAGGGGCCAGAGCATAAGCCTCGAGCAGAAGCTCGTCCCGGCCGAGGCACGACGTGCGACCATGCGGCAGCTGCTGGGTGTGAGTGAAGAAAAACTCGCAAGGAGGCGAGCATGGCGCGGGTGCGGACAAAGGAGGAGGGTGCAGTGCAAGATGCTCGCGTGCATGCGGGGCTTCTATGAGTGTTGGTGAAGTGTGTGGACTCGCTGAAGATGCATGCATTGGGTCTCAACCAAGTGGAGCAAGACAGAGAGATAGGGTCGGGCTTGCAGGTCGAGGCGCTCGGCCACGGCCATGGCCACGGCGGGGCGTGCAGGCATGCAGTGGGGCGTGCGTGCGGCACTTGAGGCAAGGCTGCAGCGAGGCGATGAGGTGAAGCGAAGCAGGGGACCGAGCGAGGCGAGCGGGGACAAGATCCGATGGGGCACGGCAGCGTTTCTCTAAAAGTTTTAGAGATTCACCGGAGCAGCGAGGGCACGACTATGGCATGGATCTAGTAGTGACTCCGGTGACCTAAACATGACAGGAAGAAAAGGGAGGGAAGCAGGTATACCTAGCTCACCCTAGGACACGCAGACGTCCACGGAGACGAACCAGCAGCGACGCGGACGACCTCTGAACCCGACGCGGTTCCTGTCCAAGGAAGAAGGAAGCAGGGGAGGACGCCAGGCGCGGGACTTGGCGACGCAGAGGAAGCAGACGAAGTAGAGGAAGAAGATCGCGGCGCCCTTGGACCCTTCTTGCTCCTGGACTTGCTTGAAGTTGAAGAAGACGACGAGGAGGCCTCACAAACGACGGCGGAACGCGCTCGGTGGTTCTCTGCTCCTCTGTTTCCTTAGGAAGAAGGAGAAACAGAGGGGAGGAAAAGGGTGGCGGCGGCGAGAGGGAAACCCTAGGGGCACGGACGCCAAGCGGGACTTCTTATAGGTGGCTAGGAGGGGTGCGAACGGCGAGACCTCGACGTCCGTGAGCCTCCTGCTCACGGCGCTGCTGCTGCTATACTCTGGAGGAAGGAGACGCCGTGAGGGAGGGTGCAGGTGGCCGTTCGGCTCGGCTGGGCCGGGGAAAGAAAGTCCCAGGTGGGCTTCGGCTGGGATTGAGGCCTTCCTTCCTTTCTTATATTCTGCCTAAAAACAAATAGACACCTCCAAGATTGAAAAGGGCAGGAGTTTTGGGAAGGAAAGGCTCAGAGACAGAAATATATATGGAGTTCTGGATTTATACATGATTTGAATGAATTGACTTGGCAATTTTTAGAGGTAGAAAAATAATCCAAGTTTGAATTAAATTCAAACTTGAGTCATTTTTGAACCCAACCAAAATAACTCCAAAATAAATGAAATTTGACAGAGAGGTAAAAGGCATGTAGCAAGATTTACAGGAAAGAAGTGAACATTTTACTGGGACAGGAAAATGCCACTTGCAATAAATGTGTGACAATTGAAAAGAAGAAGCTAGTCATGGGGTGTTGCACTAGATGATGGTTTAGATGGAAGGGCAAGATGGAACAACAAACAAGATGAAGGAGAAGGAGTTCACAAAGATAACAAGCACATGAGAAATATGTACACTACAATGATGATCATGATGCAAATGCAACAAAAACGACAAAGGCCATATCACATCATGAAGCATGAATCAAAGCAATCGAGATGACCATGGCAAACAAACAAGGATGGCACAATGCAATATAATAAAAGATGAACATGATGCAAGAAGCAAAAATGACAAGGCACTCAACATGATCTTGGCATAAACATATATGAATGAAATATGCAAAACAATTATGATAATGCAACAAACCTAGTAAACACACGTCAACAACTAAAATAAATGGAAGGGCAACTGAAGCGTCGGTCTCGGGGCGTTACAGACGTCCTCCGGGTGGATCCGAGTGGAGTCTTCGAGTCCCGAGTACATCCACATCGGATGGTCACGGGCTTGGAGTGGTTGGATGCGTCGACTGAGAAAGACCTCCAGCGGGTCCATACCAGTCACTCCGTCACGGACAAGTTGGATGACCCGCTCGACCAACACCTTCACCTGCGCCTTCTCTTCCGGGATCACCCTCAAGGAGGAGAGCTTCTCCACTCAAGCCAAGGAAAAGGGGGGAAGTCCGGTCGACTGACCCAGGGTCAGCTGGTCCTTGCAGTAAAACCAGGTCGACTGCCAGCCCTGGACCGAGTCAGGAAGGATCATAGTTGGGAAGGTGCTCTTATTCCTCATTTGGATTCCAAGGCCCCCGCACATCTGTATCACGTGCGTCCTCTCGTCACTCGGTTTGGCCTTCTTGACCGACTGGGAGCGACATGTGAATATGTGCTTGAAGAGACCCCAGTGCGGTCGGCAACCCAAGAAATTTTCGCACATTGACACGAAGGCAGCAAGGTACACAATGGTGTTTGGAGTAAAGTGGTGGAGTTGAGCCCCGAAGAAGTTCAAAAAACCACAAAAGAAAGGGTGGGGAGGCAAAGAAAACCCGCAGTCGACATGAGTGGTGAGGAGAACGCACTCACCCTTCTGCGGCCGCGGCTCGGTCTCGTTCCCCGGGAGCCGCGCCGATTCATGGGGGATCAGTCCCCCCTCAACCAGATCGTCGAGGTCGTCTTGGTTGATCGTTGAGCGGATCCAGTCGCCCTGGATCCAGCCCGGCGGCAGGCCGGACCTTGACGAGGATCCACCCCGGCTGGTCCTCTTTCCTTTCACCTTCGCCGTCGCCTTCTTTGCGCGCTCCAACGCCACCGTCTTCTCCTTTCCCATGGCAGCGGATCAAGTCCGAGCGGGGCTACGACGCCGAGAGCAGAAGCAAGCGCAGTGGAGAAATCTGAGGAAGAAGAAGGAGAATGAGGGCGCACTGTTCAAAAGCCCGGTCTGGTGCCTTTTATAAGGACACTTTCGAGTGACTGACTTGTAGGCCCGGACGATCTTATCAAATCCTGCAACAGTCGCATGCGCGATACGTGGCAAAAAAGGTGGCACAGGAATTGAGGTGACCTGCCTAATCCGTCCCGATTACCACGGCCTTGCCCGTCTGGCGCGTTTCCCAAAATTCGAATCCCGCGAAATCCGCGGACAGCAGAACAACTTATCAGACGGAAGACATCCCCCACATCATCACTCGAAACTCTTCGGTAAAAATTCACTCGACAAAAGCTAAGAATGGATCAAGGCGACTAAAAAAGAAGTTGGTATTGTCCCCTCAGTTCATTGATCCAGAACAAGATATACTCATAGCACGAAAAATGAGTCGGAAGTGTTCTCAACTCCTTCCTCACTCAAACCTTGATCCATTCGGGGGCTAATGATGAAGCTATGTACCTAGGGTAGGGTCATGGATCTGTCCAAGATACCCTCCCCAAGGGCATCTCTAAAGGAACCAGAAGCATTCGAAGAAAAATCACCATCCACTCGACCATGAAGCTATGTTCCACTCGACAGTCTCGAAGACACTCGACCGTATAGATAAGCACTCGACTACCAGAGGATCTAGAACCACTCCACTCTGCAACGGTCAGGAATTAAGTCATAGCTTTAATGGTCATTATGTATCTTTATTACAGGCATTATCAGTAACATCTTGATGTCTACTACACAACCTTCTTCTTGTAGACGTTGTTGGGCCTCCAAGTGCAGAGGTTTGTAGGACAGTAGAAAATTTCCCTCAAGTGGATGACCTAAGGTTTATCAATCTGTAGGAGGCGTAGGATGAAGATGGTCTCTCTCAAGCAACCCTGCAACCAAATAACAAAGAGTCTCTTGTGTCCCCAACACACCCAATACAATGGTAAATTGTATAGGCGCACTAGTTCGGCGAAGAGATGGTGAAACAAGTGGTATATGGATGGTAGATAAAGGTATTTGTAATCTGAAATTGTAAAAACAGCAAGGTAACAAGTGATAAAAGTGAGCGTAAACGGTATTGCAATGATAGGAAATAAGGCCTAGGGTTCATACTTTCGCTAGTGTAAGTTCCCTCAACAATACTAACATAATTGGATCATAAAAATATCCCTCAACATGCAACAAAGAGTCACTCCAAAGTCACTAATAGCGGAGAACGAACGAAGAGATTATGGTAGGGTACGAAACCACCTCAAAGTTATTCTTTCCAATCAATCCGTTGGGCTATTCCTATAAGTGTCACAAACAGCCCTAGAGTTCGTACTAGAATAACACCTTAAGACACAAATCAACCAAAACCCTAATGTCACCTAGATACTCCATTGTCACCTCAAGTATCCGTGGGTATGATTATACGATATGCATCACACAATCTCAGATTCATCTATTCAGCCAACACAAAGGACCTCAAAGAGTGCCCCAAAGTTTCTACCGAGAATCACGACGAAAACGTGTGCCAACCCCTATGCATAGGTTCCCAATGTCATGAAACCCGCAAGTTGATCACCAAAACATACATCAAGTGGATCAATAGAATAACCCATTGTCACCACGGTTATCCCACGCAAGACATACATCAAGTGTTCTCAAATCTTTAAAGACTCAATCCTATAAGATTACTTCAAAGGGGAAACTCAATTCATTACAAGAGAGAAGAGGGGGAGGAGAAACATAAGATCCAACTATAATAGCAAAGCTCGCGATACATCAAGATCGTATCATCTCAAGAACACGAGAGAGAAAGAGAGATCAAACACATAGCTACTCGTACAAACCCTCAGCCCCGAGGGAGAACTACTCCCTCCTCGTCATGGAGAGCACCGAGATGATGAAGTTTGCCACGGGAGAAGGATTGCCCCCTTTGGCAGGGTGCCGGAATGGGTCTAGATTGGCTTTCGGTGGCTACAGAGGCTTCTGGCGGTGGAACTCCCGATCTATTATGTCCTCGGATGTTTTTAGGGTATATGGAGATATATAGGCGGAAGAAGTACGTCAGGGGGGGCACGAGGGGCTCACGAGGGTGGAGGGCGCGCCCAGGGGGTGGGCACGCCCCCTGCCTCGTGACCTCCTCGCAGATCCCCCGACATGCGCTCCAAGTTTTCTGGGCTTCTTTCCTTCCAAAAATGAGTTCCGTGAAGTTTCAGGTCAATTGGACTCCGTTTGGTTTTCCTTTTCTTCGAAACCCTAAAACAGGGTAAAAACAGAAACTGGCAATGGGCTCTGGGTTAATAGGTTAGTCCCAAAAAATGATATAAAAGTGTATAATAAAGCCCATAAGCATTCAAAACAGTAGATAATATAGCATGGAGCAATAAAAAATTATAGATACGTTGGAGACGTATCAGCATCCCCAAGCTTAATTCCTGCTCGTCCTCGAGTAGGTAAATGATAAAAACAGAATTTTTGATGTGGAGTGCTACTTGGAATAATTTCAATGTAATTCTTCTTACTTGTGATATGAATATTCAGATCCGAAAGATTCAAGACAAAAGTTCATATTGACATGAAAACAATAATACTTCAAGCATACTAACTAAGCAATTATGTCTTCTCAAAATAACATGGCCAAAGAAAGTTCATCCCTACAAAATCATATAGTCATGCTCCATTTTCGTCACACAAGAATGCTCTCATCATGCACAACCCCGATGACAAGCCAAGCAATTGTTTCATACTTTAGTAATCTCAAACCTATAAACTTTCACGCAATATATGAGCGCGAGCCATGGACATAGCACTTTGGGTGAAATAGAATAATGAGGGGATTATGTGGAGAAGACAAAAAAGGAGAAAGTCTCACATCAACGAGGCTAATCAATGGGCTATGGAGATGCCCATAAATTGATGTCAATGCAAGGAGTAGGGATTACCATGCAACGGATGCACTAGAGCTATAAATGTATGAAAGCTCAACAAAAGAAACTAGTGGGTGTGCATCCAACTTGCTTGCTCACGAAGACCTAGGGCACTTGAGGAGGCCCATTGTTGGAATATACAAGCCAAGTTCTATAGTGAAAAATTCCCACTAGTATATGAAAGTGATAACATGAGAGACTCTCTACTATGAAGATCATGGTGCTACTTTGAAGCACAAGTGTGGTAAAAGGATAGTAACATTGTCCCTTCTCTCTTTTTCTCTTATTTTTTGGGCCTTTTCTTTTTTATGGCCTTTCTCTTTTTTTTGGGTCTTCTCCTTTTTTGGGGCCTTCTCTTTTTTTGGGCCTTATCTTTTTTATGGCCTTTCTCTTTTTATGGCCTTTCTCTTTTTTATTTTGTTTATTTATTCCTCACTTGGGACAATGCTCTAATAATGATGATCATCACACTTTTATTTATTTACAGCTCAATGATTACAACTCGATAGTAGAACAAAGTATGACTCTATATGAATGCCTCCGGCGGTACCGGGATATGCAATGAATCAAGAGTGACATGTATGAAAGAATTATGAACGGTGGCTTTACCAAAAATACGATGTCAACTACATGATCATGCAAAGCAATATGACAATGATGATGTGTGTCATAATAAACGGAACGGTGGAAAGTTGCATGACAATATATCTCGGAATGGCTATGGAAATGCCATAATAGGTAGGTATGGTGGCTGTTTTGAGGAAGATATAAGGAGGTTTATGTGTGATAGAGCGTATCATATCATGGGGTTTGGATGCACCGGCGAAGTTTGCGCCAACTCTCAATGTGAGAAAGGGCAATGCATGGTACCGAAGAGGTTAGCAAGGATGGAAGGGTGAGAGTGCGTATAATCCATGGACTCAACATTAGTCATAAAGAACTCATATACTTATTGCAAAAATCTACAAGTCATCAAAAACCTCGGTACTATATGCATGCTCCTAGGGGGATAGATTGGTAGGAAAAGACCATCGCTCGTCCCCGACCGCCACTCATAAGGAGGACAATCAAATAACACCTCATGTTTCAAATTTGTTACACAACATTTACCATACGTGCATGCTACGGGATTTGCAAACTTCAACACAAGCATTTCTCAATTTTGCAACTACTCAACTAGCACGACTTTGATATTATTACCTCCATATCTCAAAACAATCATCAAGCATCAAACTTCTCTTAGTATTCAAAACACTCATAAGAAAAATTTACTAATCTTGAATACCTAGCATATTAGGATTTTAAGCAAATTACCATGCTATTTAAGACTCTCAAAATAATATAAGTGAAGCATGAGAGTTCATCTATTTCTTCAAAATAAAAATACCACCATGCTCTAAAAGATATAAGTGAAGTACTAGAGCAAATGACAAACTACTCCGAAAGATATAAGTGAAGATCAATGAGTAGTTGAATAATTATGCCACTATGTGAAGACTCTCTAACATTTAATAATTTCAGATCTTGGTATTTTATTCAAACAGCAATAAAAGCAAAACAAAATGACATTCTAAGAATGGCAAGATCATGTGAAGAAGCAAAAACTTAGGATCAACCGAAACTAACCGATAATTGTTGAAGAAGAAAGGTGGGATGCCAACTGGGGCATCCCCAAGCTTAGACGCTTGAGAATTCTTGAAATATTATCTTGGGGTGCCTTGGGAATCCCCAAGCTTGAGCTTTTGTGTCTCCTTAATTCCTCTCATATCACGGTCTCCCTAAATCTCAAAAGCTTCATCCACACAAAACTCAACAAGGACTCGTGAGATAAGTTAGTATAAACCATTGCCAAAACCTTATCATACTCTACTGTAGCAAATCACTAAAATTATTATTCAACATTGCATACTAAATGCCTCTGCATATTTAATAGTCCTATCCTCAAATAGAATCATTAAAGAAGCAAACATATGCAAACAATGCAAACATAACAGCAATCTGCCTAAACAGGATGGGAACGACTAGAATAGAAGAAGAGGTCTAGGTGAAAAAATAGAAAAATCGACTCTGGGCCGTCAGATGGATCATGCATGGTACAGATTGTACTGAGTGGAATCTGTGCGCACAATTGCCATTCGAGTCCCCCGCTCCTAACTATTTTCCTCCTGACACCCTTCTTCTTCGAGTCCCTCAGCGGCAGCGCAAGCCCCCTCCAACCCTATCCCTCCGCCGCACCAGGCCGATGCCGCCGCCCGCCGATGATGATTGGCGAGCTCCTAGAGGATCTACTCCTTACTTCCTTAGACAGTAGCCGCTGATACAGCACGCCGCCCGCCCGACCGCGAACCCCCTTGCAACGGCGACGTATCCATGACCACGGTGGTGAGTTCCACCAGTCCTCAAGCTTTCTTCCCCCTCCCTCCTTCACAGAGTGCAGAGCCACCACACGGCTGACTTCCTTGCAGAAATTCCTCACTCCCCTTGCCCCTCGCTATTCTCTTTCTTGTGTGGTGCATCTGTTCCCCCTCGGATGGCCCCTCTTCTACCCCCTTGCTTGTTCTCTCATGAAATTCCCGCAAACCGAGCCACCTCTCAAGCTCCAATCCCCTTCCTGGATGCAAGAAATCTGGTCTCATTTTCCCTATATATATTGCAGATCACTTTGGAGCTGTAGCCATTTTTTTGCGACAAAGCTGTAGAAGAAATTTAGATGCCAAACCAGATCAAGTTTGAGGTAATGAGCATCATTCTGGTGTCATGGGAAAAAAATCGTTGTATGTGCTGCTGATTTTGTACCATTGTTTCAGCATATTTTGGACGCATCTTCTTTATTACTGAATACCTCTCTTTTGTGTGTCTTGATTCTGAAGCATATGTAAGCCTGGTTACTCCGTACTTTGATTCTGAAGCATGTGTGAGGCTGCTGTATTTTTGGATAGTGGATTTATAGAGATTGTGACTGTCACACAGGGAAGACATTTGATTTCCTGTGTTCTTTGGGTCCACATTGTTCCTCGGGCGTTATGCTTACGGAAATATATGTTCTCACGCTGATGTATTCCTCCGATGGTAGGCATCAGAGTAGAGTAGGAACTAAAGTTTAAACTACATAATTTCTCCCTAACGTCTGGCCTAGAAGCAATGATCTCACTCCTGACTTTGTAACTTTCACGTCAAGATCCAGTGATGGAGGGGAGCAGTGCGACGTTGCCTTTAGTAAAGCTGATAGTTCCAATTATCTCAGCATGTGCACCAGCACTATCAGGTGAGAACATCGGTCTAAGAAAGTAAAGAATATGTTGATGCACCTGACATTCTGTTAATCCTATGTGCGATGTTGTTTGCTAAAAAATTGTTTGCAGCCATGGAATTTGTCAACAGTGCTCAAAATCAACATTAATTCCTCAATGCTTCTCATTGATGATTCCAGTATACCGAAAAAGAAACAATCATTCTCTCAAGAGGTACACACACTTTCAAAATTTATGTACTTTAGTTTCTTATGTCTGTCAATGTTAAATTCCATGACTTCATTCATGTTTCGTAGGAAAGTATACACCCCTATCATGTGCCATGTCCATGCCAAACCATTGGCCTTGCAATTTGACTGACCTATTTGTTATCACTAGAGCAAGTATGCATGTTCATGATTTAGGATTAATTCTTCTTCCATGACACATGCCTTTCTCTTTTCCTGTTCACTTATATCTCTCAAGATGTTGTAGTTTTCTTGTTATTACAAGGTATAATATAATGCATGTCATCAGTAATCTGCATCAGTAGGATAGTCATAAAACCCCCTTTCTTGTTTGTCGTCGTTGCTACTTATGAAGTTATGCTTTTTAGATAATCGTTGAAACCTGTAATCTGCTAACAGGGCCGTACCTCCTAAACACGGGGCCCAGTGCGAAGTCAAAATTTAGACCCATGTGTACAAAGCCTATAACATTTTTTATTAAGATATAACCCTAGTATATTCATGAAATAAAGGTAATCACTGGTACAGTTGTACAATTTTCTTAGAGTTAGTCTTAGGCAGGCCATAAGGAGATCCAGTGAATGTTTTTTATTCTTGAGAAGGTGCAGGAGGCGGGAGTTGGGCCTGGAGTGGTTCTGTGGTTGATTTGGAGTCTAGCAGCCAGCCGCTTAGTCCATTTTTACTTTGATGTCTACTGGTCCATTAGTCTTTAATTCCTAAAGCTGTACGTAGAAAAAATGGGGGCCCTGTGCAGCTCCACAGGTTGCACATGTGAATGTACAGCCCTGTCTGCTGATCTTAGCTCTATACGTGGATGTTCAGGCAGTCATTCCATGTGGATCTGTAAGCCATGTTAAAATTTTGTCAAGGCACCAGATCAATTCTTTTGCAAGCTAGTGTGCTTGCAAATAATCTTGCAAGATATTTTTCATACAAGATGACCTAGTGGAGTAACCAAATAAAAAGTATCGAGTTCTTTTCAGTAAAAAGTACTATAGTGATGATGTTATGTTAAGTGTAGAAAAACATACATATTTGTTAATGCTTCACAATGTCAGGAATAGACATTGTGATGTGTCTATTATTATACTTGGTACATGGTTCACTGGTTATATTAGGAAGAGTCTCTGCTAATATTGTTCTTGTCAAACTCATGACCAGTTTTGAGTGATTAAAATGACCAATGGCTTTGAGGGTTCAACACACCATTTTATCGTACAATATGCTCTTTTCTTATTTGTACATACAATAGGCTATTTGAAAATGCCAAGGTTTTATAAAGGATGGATTTCTAATAGCACAGTTAAATAATTGTATTGCCTAATTCTGCCGGTTGTGGCGAATCTCTAGAATGCACTAGAGTGGTTTTTCCTATACAAGATAAATAATGTTTATATAATTTGTTCATTATTGGTAAGTTAGGATTATCCACAAAATAGTTGGCTTGTCTGTGAATTCCAGCATAGAAACATACTTTTGTATTTGTGATGAATGCGATTTCTTCTCCATTTTTCCTTCAGTGTGGTATATATGTGCATGAAACACAGCCAGATGCTGTTGTTAATGCATTTGATCAGCTCATGATTAAAAAGTTTTAAGTATGAATGTACAACACATACACGGACTTGCACTAACTGAATCATATTTGCTCCGTCCCATCTCTCACAAGACAAGAAGCTCGATGAACAAGAAGCATTGCATCTAGAGGCAACTGTCGTGTGCCATCAAGATATCAATGTTGATGCAATTTTTAATGGCAATTCTTGTTGAGCAATGATTATTATACTCCTTCAGACTTAGCCTTGCCCGTTATGTACCAAAGCTGATGCAATTTTCACTAGCAAGGCTTGTTGATCCTGTCATGTTATTTATAACTTGATATGAATGTATTTTGTTATGTCTGGGATGTTCCACTTTGACATGTACTAAACAAATTAGTATTTGTGCCTGGAATGGTCCATTTTAACATAAAGTGCCTGTGCCTATGAGGGTGGCTTAATTTTTGTCATGTACTCGAATATCTTTGAAAAATGTTGACATACTCTTGAGTGACCGCCATGTTCTAGTTTCTTGCATAATTAGTTTATATGGTAAAACCCACTATTGTACTTAATAGAGGTGCAAAGGGAAGGAGCATGAATGAACGCTATGAAGATATGGCATTTGTTTTTGTCAGAAGATATGGCATTCTTACCAGTAAGAACAGAATGTTTGGACATGAAAAAGTAGAGGTAGTTACTGCAAAAGTCTATTTTACATCTAACTACTAGCAAGGGGGTTTTCATAAAATGCACATTAAGTACCCTAGGATCCCTCCACTTGAATCTGTACCATCCACACTGGATCAGACGGCCCAGATTCATTTTTCTATTTTTGCACCACAAGCTGTGATTCTATTGTAGTCGCTCCCAAACAGGATAGTCTGTAAAGAATGCAGCAACATCCATACTTCCCTAGCTCCAAAAATTATGAAAGAAAATTCCCACTGTAGTAAATTTATCAGAGCTTAATATGCAAAAGGTTTCAACATTTTATCACATTCTGACTTTTCTAGGGAAATTATTACAACAGCAGTAAACTTTCTGTTTTCAAACAGCAACATGTATACCTGTAACATAGGCATAGTAAAGGCTATCAATGCCACTTTTATTGAAATAAAAGATGCAAAACATTGTTCTAAATAACAGCAAGAAAATCCTAACAAAATAATGACGCTCCAAGCAAAACACATATCATGTGGTGAATAAAAATATAGCTCCAAGTAAAGTTACCGATGAATGAAGACGAAAGAGGGGATGCCTTCCGGGGCATCCCCAAGCTTAGGCTTTTTGGTGTCCTTGGATATTACCTTGGGGTGCCTTGGGAATATCCAAGCTTAGGCTCTTGCCACTCCTTATTTCATAGTCCATCGAATCCTTACCCAAAAACTTGAAAACTTCACAACACAAAACTTAACAGAAAACTCGTAAGCTCCGTTAGTGAAAGAAAACAAAACACCACTTCAAGGTACTGTAATGAACTCATTCTTTATTTATATTGGTGTTAAACCTACTGTATTCCAACTTCTCTATGGTTTATAAACTATTTTACTAGCCATAGATTCATCAAAATAAGCAAACAACACATAGAAAACAGAATCTGTCAAAAACAGAACAGTCTGTAGTAATCTGGATCAAACGTATACTTATGGAACTCATAAAATTCTAAAATAAATTGCTAGACCTGAGGAATTTATCTATTAATCATCTGCAAAAATAATTAACTAAATAGCACTCTCCAAATAAAAATGACAGTAATTCTCGTGAGCGCTAAAGTTTCTGTTTTTGACAGCATGATCAACAAGACTTTCCCCAAGTCTTCCCAAAGGTTTTACTTGGCACAAACACTAATTAAAACATAAAACCACATCTAAATAGAGGTTAGATGAATTATTTATTACTAAGCAGGAGCAAAAAGCAAGGAACAAAAATAAAATTGGGTTGTCTCCCAACAAGCGCTATCGTTTAACGCCCCTAGCTAGGCATGATAATGACAATGATGCTCACATAAAAGATAAGAATTGTAACATAAAGAGAGCATCATGAAGAATATGACTAGCACATTTAAGTCTAACCCACTTCCTATGCATAGGGATTTTGTGAGCAAACAACTTATGGGAATAGGAATCAACTTGCATAGGAAGGTAAAACAAGCATAACTTCAAAACTTTAAGCACATAGAGAGGAAACTTGATATTATTGCAATTCCTACAAGCATATGTTCCTCTCTCATAATAATTTTCAGTAGCATCATGAATGAATTCAACAATATAACCATCACCTAAATCATTCTTTTCATGATCTACAAGCATAAAAAATTTACTACTCTCCACATAAGCAAATTTCTTCTAATGAATAATAGTGGGAGCAAACTCAACAAAATAATTATCATGTGAGGCATAATCCAATTGAAAACTAAAATCATGATGACAAGTTTCATGGATATCATTATTCTTTATAGCATACAAGTCATCACAATAATCATCATAGATAGCAACTTTGTTCTCATAATCAATTGGAACCTCTTCCGGAATAGTGGATTCATCACAAAATAAAGTCATGACCTCTCCAAATCCACTTTAATCACTATAATCATCATAAATAGGAGGCATGCTTTCATCATAATAAATTTGCTCATCAAAACTTGGGGAAAAAATATCATCTTCATCAAACATAGCTTCCCCAAGCTTGTGGCTTTGCATATCATTAGCATCATGGATATTCAAGGAATTCATACTAACAACATTGCAATCATGCTCATCATTCAAATATTTAGTGCCAAACATTTTATAGATTTATTCTTCTAGCACTTGAGCATAATTATCCTTTCCATCATACTCATGAAAGATATTAAAAAGGTGAAGGGTATGAGACAAACTCAATTCCATTTTTATAGTTTTCTTTTATAAACTAAAGTAGTGATAAAACAAGAAATTAAAAGACTCGATTGCAAGATCTAAAGATATACCTTCAAGCACTAACCTCCCCGGCAACGGCGCCAGAAAAGAGCTTGATGTCTACTACACGACCTTCTTCTTGTAGACGTTGTTGGGCCTCCAAGTGCAGAGGTTTGTAGGACAGTAGCAAATTTCCCTCAAGTGGATGACCTAAGGTTTATCAATCCGTAGGAGGCATAGGATGAAGATGGTCTCTCTCAAGCAACCCTGCAACCAAATAACAAAGAGTCTCTTGTGTCCCCAACACACCCAATACAATGGTAAATTGTATAGGCGCACTAGTTCGGCGAAGAGATGGTGAAACAAGTGGTATATGGATGGTAGATAAAGGTATTTGTAATCTGAAATTGTAAAAACAGCAAGGTAACAAGTGATAAAAGTGAGCGTAAACGGTATTGCAATGATAGGGAATAAGGCCTAGGGTTCATACTTTCGCTAGTGTAAGTTCCCTCAACAATACTAACATAATTGGATCATAAAACTATCCCTCAACATGCAACAAAGAGTCACTCCAAAGTCATTAATAGCGGAGAACGAACGAAGAGATTATGGTAGGGTACGAAACCACCTCAAAGTTATTCTTTCCAATCAATCCATTGGGCTATTCCTATAAGTGTCACAAACAGCCCTAGAGTTCGTACTAGAATAACACCTTAAGACACAAATCAACCAAAATCCTAATGTCATCTAGATACTCCATTGTCACCTCAAGTATCCGTGGGTATGATTATATGATATGCATCACATAATCTCAGATTCATCTATTCAGCCAACACAAAGGACCTTAAAGAGTGCCCCAAAGTTTCTACCGGAGAATCACGACGAAAATGTGTGCCAACCCCTATGCATAGGTTCCCAATGTCACGAAACCCGCAAGTTGATCACCAAAACACATATCAAGTGGATCAATAGAATAACCCATTGTCACCACGGTTATCCCACGCAAGACATACATCAAGTGTTCTCAAATCTTTAAAGACTCAATCCGATAAGATTACTTCAAAGGGGAAACTCAATTCATTACAAGAGAGAAGAGGGGGAGGAGAAACATAAGATCCAACTATAATAGCAAAGCTCGCGATACATCAAGATCGTATCATCTCAAGAACACGAGAGAGAGAGATCAAACACATAGCTACTGGTACATACCCTCAGCCCCGAGGGAGAACTACTCCCTCCTCGTCATGGAGAGCGCCGGGATGATGAAGATGGCCACCGGAGAAGGATTGCCCCCTCCGGCAGGGTGCCGGAACGGGTCTAGATTGGCTTTCGGTGGCTACGGAGGCTTCTGGCGGCGGAACTCCCGATCTATTATGTCCTCGGATGTTTTTAGGGTATATGAAGATATATAGGCAGAAGAAGTACGTCAGGGGGGCCACGAGGGGCTCACGAGGGTGGAAGGCGCGCCTCCCTGCCTCGTGACCTCCTCACAGATCCCCAGACGTGCACTCCAAATCTTCTGGGCTTCTTTCCTTTCAAAAATGAGTTCCGTAAAGTTTCAGGTCAATTGGACTCCGTTTGGTTTTCCTTTTTCTTCGAAACCGTAAAACAAGGTAAAAATAGAAACTGGCACTGCGCTCTAGGTTAATAGGTTAGTCCCCAAAAATGATATAAAAGTGTACAATAAAGCCCATAAACATTCAAAACAGTAGATAATATAGCATGGAGCAATCAAAAATTATAGATACGTTGGAGACGTATCACGTCTCCATCTTTATGTACCTTAAACCCTTTGTAATCGAGGGCGGGAGGGGTTTGGCGAACTCTATATAAGCCACCCCCCTCCTCAGAGAAAAGGGTTCGCACCCCCTGTAACACACACGGATATAATCCAGTCGACCGCCTCCGGACTCCGAGACGTAGGGCTGTTACTTCCTCCGAGAAGGGCCTGAACTCGTAAAACTCACGTGTACAACTCTTCCATAGCTAGGATCTTGCCTCTACATCCCTATCCCCCATTCTACTGTTAGACTTAGAACCACGACAGAAGGTGCCGGAGGAGGTGGTGGAGGAGCCGCCCATCGCCGCGTGGAACCCTCGTCTTGTGGGCCAGTGGTGAGCTGGTCGTGCATGACTCCAGAGATGGCTGACTCAGTGGGTGTCGGCCCATGGTCAACCACGCTGCCGCGGTAACCAGAGCAGGAGCAGGAGCCACGTGAGGAGGTGGTGCAGACGCTGCCGGCGCCTCCCGTTTGGCAGGGGCCGCCAGCCCACCTTTTGCAGCCACCTCTCTACGTCGATCTCACCAGCGACGACGATGAGTAGGAGGACGGCTCCTGAAGATGACGGCGGCCACTGGCGACAGGCTTTTATCTAGTTTTTTATGTCTTTTATTAAGTTTTAGTTTAATTAAGACCGATCTTGAACTTGGGTACTATGGACGTATGGACGTTTATGTTTATATTTATGTTTTCATATTATTTGCAAGTTTTTTTAAATAAATCGAAGTCTATAAACTCGGACGGTTTAGGACGAGAAATGCCGATTAAGCGCATCGATGGCCACGTAACCGCAAGCGAACGGTTCTGTCCATTTTCCTGCCTCAAACGAACAAAAAATGAACGAACAAAACGTCTGTCGGAGATCGTGCATTGAAGTTGCTGCAGCCTCATAGTTGACCGAAGGGTGAAGGCTGACCGGAGCCCCACGGACCGCTTCCTCCGGAAAAAGTTTGGCGGAGACTCCCACCACGTATGCCATACCTGGAAATTTCTTTTCTTAGAGAGAGAGGCCATGCCACGATTTGACAACACACCTTTACCCTGCTAGTCTGCCCATGCCACAGGCCTGAACCCAGCTAGCAGTACACAGGCTCGTAGGAAAGCATGCTGAGTACTGAGAGTGAGTTATTTCAGACGAAAGGGCCTCGGTTGCCGTGAAGACAGTGAAACAGCAAATGCTGAGGTCTTTTTTCTTTTTACATGAATGAAAATGAATGCTGAGGTCTTCAGAAGCTGGACTGGTACTGCTGGAGCTGGACGAGCTCCCTCCGCTCAGCGTTGTCACTCCACATACTACTACTGGCAGAGACCAGCCGAAGGCGGCGAGAAGGAGAAGTAAAGGCGGCAGGATAAGCAAGGTAGGAATCGCAAGATAAAAATCTTAAGCATCGTATTTCCAGTCCCAGAATGACTCTCCGGGTGGCTTCTTTCGATTCAGTTGTCGATGCGGTTGGGGACGGGGGTGATTCATTCTGAAAATCCTCTTTCTTCTGTTCCTTTACTAGTGCTAAATAGTGGTAGTAGTAGACTAGTAGTAACTCGGATGATTTTGACCATCCTTTCCTTGGCCTTGGTGGCGTGATTCTGAATGCGACATCGCATTTCCCTTTGTTAGTAACATGGTCAATACAAGTACATTTGTGCGTGGAGAGATGGGGGAGGGTGTGACGGCGACGTTGTGATACATGCCGGTGCACAGCGCGACGGCCGTGGTGGCCCTGGCGTGCTCTCGGTGGGGCCGAGGGAGCTCCCAACACGCCGGAGAATCGGCCGCCGGCGAGGTGGTTTGTGCTGGAGAATCGTTTTTTTTTCTTTCTTGCAGGTCACCACGTCGGGGCGTCAGTTGGCAGAGGGGAGGCCCCATGGGCCATGGGGAAAAGGATAGGAGGCGGCGTGAGGTTGGCGAGCTGGGGACGAGCTCAGCTCGGCCAGATGAGAGAACTTGGGTTCCTGGAGAAATCTCTTGTCCAATCCATGGCGAATCCTCTTCTCATCCATTAGTTGTGGCTTGAATCAAAGTCCCTTTCTTCAAATCAAACTAAAAAATAAAAATAAAGAATAGACCTCTCCCTAAACAAACCCTAGCCACCAGCCCACCACACAGATCTCCTCCTCGCTGGCGGATTCAGTCGGTCTCCCTCGCCCCCGTTGCCTGTTTCGGTTGACAGGAGGCGGAGGAGACCTTGAATCTTCACGCTCGTGTGGCCTCTGTCTACTTTTTTAGGTTTTAGTGTCCTCGTGTCGATTGTTTGGGCAGTGGAGGCGTTGGCGCGGTGGAATAAGTAACTCCGGCCCTTCCACGTTGCGGCGACGATGGTTCTAGCGTCGCCGCAGGACGCGAGTATTGGTGTTTACAGATCCGGTCTGTCGGGTTGTGGGGAAGAGTTGTCAAACAACAATGCTTATGCGGTTATGCCTTGGTTCACGGTCGCTTCGGAGGTCTCGTCAATAAGATCCTGAAGCGGTGCTTTCGGCGTTTATGTGGGATTGGGTCTCCTTGTCCTGTCTTCGCCTTCGTCTTCAGGTCGATAGCTCGTGCCTGTGCCTCGGATTGTCGTTGTCGTTGTTGTCCCCTGGCAACGTCTGGTTACTTCCCGGCTGCAGTTACAATGACAGAATGAGCTATGGACTATGGTGATTCAGAGCAGGTGATGTATCTAGCCAGGCTCAAGGCAAGCCATCAATGCAGGTTGGGATAGGATGACAAATTCCCCTCGGGCCGTTTGTAACTCTATTATCTTCATCAAAGGGTGTTCTTGTAAAGGTTGGACTTGGTTATATATAGACGTGCCCTTTTTTTTTAAGAATCAAAGTTCCAAATTCATATTGAGGAGTACATGAATATCGGGTCAAGTACAAATCTTCTTATTGTTCATGACATAATATCCTCTTACCACCTATCACTGTAAATTAATTTTGCACTGCACAGGGGCAGCTAAAAGGATGGGCATATCTTTTGGAAGCTGCAAGCTGCCGGATGAGCAATACTACAAGCATTTGGATGATGAAAAGAAGTATTTCTTGGTGCTTATGTTGGGTGATTTCCAAGATTCGATGGTAACCCTCTTACCTATATGTGTTTTCTAAGACCAATGATGTTTCTACTATCTACGTACCACTTTAGATTCTGTGTTGCAGTCAATTCCTTTGACAGGCAGACTACTCAGTTAGTTCACACCAAATTTCCACATAGTTTTTTTTTGGGCAATTACAAGTAAGAAAGTCATTATCCTTGTTTTTTCTAAGATTAAGATACCGGTCAGGTAAGAAAAAGGCAAAGAGGACATACCTCGATTATAACTAGTGTCATTTGGATCTTGCGCATAGACTTTCCATCAAAAAATTATTTCTTTATCAAGATTTATCTTTCTGCAGATAATCCCGGAAGAAGTTGTGCGGCGCTTGAAAGGTGAGATCCCAGGAGAGATCAAGCTAGAAACCCGAAATGGTTACAGTCACACTATTGTGGTTGCCAAGAACCAAGAAAAGCTTGTCCTTACAGTGGGTTGGCGGCAATTCATCGAAAACTATGATCTACAGATTGGTGATTCCTTAATGTTCAGATACAAAGGGAACTCTCAGTTTAATGTCATGACCTTTGATAAGCTTGGTCGTGAAAAAGCATTATCAGTTGTTCTGGATCCTTTTTTGCATCGGGTCCAAGACAGGCGCAACGAGGCACATGAAATCGGGTTAAATATTAAACTTTATTATTCACTGCTTCATTTCCTGGTACCAAATTTCACTTGAAATATATTTTGCACGGCAGGTCTTCTAAAAAGATGGATGTGCCTTCGGAAAGATGCAAGAGCCGGACTGAATATCACTACGCAAACTTGGATGATGAGAAGAAATATTTCTTGGTGCATATGATGGGCGATTTTCAACATGAGATGGTAAATTCATATTCAAATACAGTAACACCCTTTTATCAGTTACTTTGTTGTTTTTCTGGATTCCAATGATTCCAATGATTTGTGTACTTTCTAATTTAAATTATATGGAGATATATATTGCTTTAGAGGTGTACACAAACTATATATAGTCTTTGCAACTTTTTGTTATGTCTCATGTTAATTTGATGCTTGGATTGAATCCAGCATGGTAGCACGTTTAGTGATGTTTGTTCACAAAAAGCGTCCTCATCGTTTAAAGTAAAGATATGCTTTAGGCATTCACATTGTTACTAAGATACTAGTCTTATTCATTTCCCTTGGTATGTCAGATATATTGAACAGACAAAATATGCTTTGATTACAGAGAGTATCTTTTTCATCTTGTTTACGGTCCATTTTTCAAACAAAAATATTGCTTGTTTCTCTCCAGATCATCCCAGAAGTATTTGTTCAGCGCTTCAAGGGCGAATTCCCAAGAGAGATGATACTTGAAACACAAAATTGCCACAGTTACGTAATTGGAGTTGCCAAGAACAATGGAAATCTTGTCCTTACAGTGGGATGGGGGAAATTTGTTGGGACCTTTGGTCTAGAGATGGGTGACACCATAGTATTTAGATACATTGGGAACTCTCGATTTAATGTCATAATCTTTGATGAACTTGGCTGTGAGAAGGTATCATCAGTTTTTGTGGATCCTTCTCCACCTCCTGCGCAAGAAAGGCGAACAAGTGCTACTGATACTGTGAAAAGTTCTCATTTTCGTCCTCAGGCCATACAAACGCAGCCATTTAGCATAGGGAAAGAGATGCCAATGGAGTCACCACGCCTCCAAATGGAAACGGACAAGTCATGTCAAGACAAGAACACCGTGATAAGTACTTCCTCCTGCGAGTCATCAGGTCTCAGTTTACTATTGTAGATATATCTTCCCTTGCAAATCATTCTCATATTTTTGTAGCTAATATTTAGCCCTATTTCTTGGCACAGGAGATTGTTTCTCCTCTGAAGAAGAATATGGAGTACGTGAAGATGAAGAAGAATATGGAGTACGTGAAGTGCCTGGTTCCAATTTCACCGTCAGGAAGAAGAAGGTCAGGCTATCTTTAATTCAGAAGGAGCAGTTGAAGGATGGTTACATTACCGTGAACAAGACCAAACTAACTCCAGCTCAGAAGGAAGTTGTGAAGCATAAGGTCCATTCCATAGACTCAGAGATCCCCATGTTTGCTGCTGTGATGCGCAAGTCTAACCTCAATTCAAGATTCAATCTGGTGAGTTCCATTTTTTTAATGTGTGTCCTGCATCGATCATCTAGCTGCCTGTGTAAACTGTTAAGTGCTGCTTATGGAATATTAATGAAACATTATCTTATAATGCAAATTCATAACCAGTCATGTCTGAATTTAAATACAGATTGAAGATTGCTTCCTAATATCGTACAAATTTAGGAAGCAATTCAACATGTTATTTTACAGAGTTTTTTTGCCATTATCTGCTAACTCTTTTGGTCACTTTAAACAGACTTTTCCCAGACACTATGCTAAGAAATATCTCAGAGAGGAGCCAAGCATGTGTCTTCGGCGGCGGGAAAGGAAGTGGGGGGTGCGGTTCGGTGAAAACAATGGTGGTAATAAGCTCAGGATCGGATGGAAGCAGTTTGTAGAAGGCAACAAGCTGAAGATGGGCGATATCTGCCTCTTTAAACTGTTGACCGATGAGAGGGGAACCATGACGGTCTTTATCATCCGCGCGAAATTTGTCAATTACTGGGCACGTCTCAGTGATGCTGACCGTGAAGCGGCGTTCCAGAGAGGGGCTCTTGCTCATCAGGCTGATGGGGCGCGTGCTCCTGTCTCAAGGTTGCTTCACATCGCTAAAACTGAAGCTATGGAGGATGATGTTGTTGCCCCTGAGTGCCTGATCGCTGAAGCAAAAATCTGGCATGGTGTGGGTTAAACGAGCGATCCTATATATCGATCATGAGGCCTCAGTTACATTGTACTCCCTCCGTTCCAAAATATAAGTCTTTCTAGAGATTTCAATAGGTGATTACACACGGAGCAAAATGAGTGAATCTACAGTCTAAAATATGTCTACATACATCTGTATGTTGTAATCCATTTGAAATGTCTAAAAAGACTTATATTTCGGAATGGAGGGAGTAGATTTGTAGTAGAAACTTGAAACTGTTCTGATGCTCGACCTACCTCTGTATTTTGTTCGTTATTTCTGTTGGCTGTAGTTTTAGCTGCCTTTTAATCCATTGCACGTATGGAGGCTGTAGTTTTAGCTGCCTTTTAGTTTCCTGTTGCACGTATGGAGGCTGCTTTTGTGGTCGCTGTTTATTTCGTTAGTTATCGTGGTGATGGTGGAACCCGGTCCTTCGCTGGCCGTTTGGAAGACAATGGATGCCAAATCCAAATTGATCGATATGCCATGCTGAGCACTGGAGCGCCACCGTCCAGCAACAGGAGACAGACAAACAGCATTCAGCTGCGCCATATGGCCAACATACAGGACACACGACAGCATGCAAGCACCACGTACACCACCATGCATTTACACGTCCCCGATACCAGACCGCCACGTATGCAGTTACCAGCAAGCCTGCAGGAAAGGAGGCAGGCAGGCTCAGCTCATCAGTCAACAACGACGCTACAGTCTACAGAGATCCGACCCACCTAAAACTGCCAACGAAACAGTCAAACAGAGACACTCTTCCTGTAATCGGGCGCGCCGCTCTGCCCATACCTGCAGTAGTATTCAGGTACAGATCCGGTCGCCCCTTTGTAATCTTGTGTCGTGCATCGGTGTCTTTATACGAGTATAACAGAAGTCGGTTATACGGACGGAGTACTATACTTTCAATTGACACCTATTACAGATTTACAGTTATATACTCGTACTGTACATGATGCCATAAAACACCGCGTCAAGTATCTACCGTGTTGTAAAAAGGCCACGCTTCGGTTGTTGTGAAGACAGTGAAACAACAAATGCCGAGGTCTTTTATCCTTTTACATGAGTGCTGAGGTCTTGAGGAGTTGGATCAGTACTGCCGGGCGAGCTCTCTCCGCTCAGCGTCGTCGTATCCTACAAGCAGAGAAGCAAGGCCAAGAAGGAGAACCAAGGTGACAAGATAAGCAAGGTAAGAATCGGGAGACAAAATCTAAGCATTGTATTCCCATTCCCCGGGGTGGCTTCTTTATTTCGATTTACAGTTGTCGATGAGGGTTGGGGGTGAGGCTGATTTCATGTTTTTTCTCAAAATGGAGGTATAAGATTTGCCTCATCTATTAGATGAGAAGATTCTTTGTTTTCGATAAAGGACGTTTTTATTATCTCAAAATGCAGGAGAAGATTCTTTTTGTGAAAGTCCTGTTTCCTCTGTTTCTCTGCCAGTGGTAAATAACCCAGACGATTTTCACCATCCTTTCCTTGGGTCTTGCCGTGATACTGGATCCAACATCGCATTCGCATAACCCTTTCTCCATTAGTAGTACTGTAAATACAAAGTACATTTATGCGGCGGCCATGATGGCCACGCGGTGTCTGCACTGCACGCGCTCTCAGTGGAGTCGAGGGAGCTCTCCGACACGCCGGGAAATCGGCCGCCGGCGTAACGAGCCGTCAGTCGAGGGAGCATCGGGGGTTCTGGTTACCACGTCGAGCCGTCGGTTCGCAGTCGGGAGGCCCCATGGGCCATGGGAGCGACGACGAGGGTAGGAGGCGGCGTGAGGTTGGAGAGCTGGATGATCTCAGCTCGGCCAGACCGGAGAAATTGGGTGGTCTCATGGAGATTTTTCTTCTTCTTGTCCAATCCATCGCAAATCCTGTTCTGAACTTCTGATCGATTAGTTATGATTTTTTCTTTCTTGTTCAGATACAAGCAATGGAGGCCCCTGGCAACGTCCGGTTTAATTACCTCCCAGCTGCAGCTACAATGACTCCATGGCTATGCTGATTCGGAGCAGGTGCTGTTTCGAGCTAGGCTCAATGCAAGACACCAAATTTGTGCATGTCGGGAGAGGATGGAAAATTCCCCTCGGGCCGTTTGTACTCTTATTATTCTTCCTCAAGAGTCTATGGGACATCTACACCCTATATGGATTTTTTTAGTAATTCAATAAAAAATAAAAAAAATGAAATAAACTTAACCTTCCATTATACTCGTGAGAAAAATTCCACAAAAAGAAAATTCCCCTTTGACTTCTTTTAAAAAAACAAAATTTTAGCCAAAATAGTGTGAATAGTGACCTATAATAGCAAATAAATTTTGTATTCTTCACTATGAAGTTAACGTTTTTTTTTGTGCAAACGTAAGTCAAGTTTATTCTAAAAATAGTTCTTAACTATTTTGACTTTTTGTTTAATTATTAAAAAGAAATCCCCATATAGGGGGTATATACAACCATAAACCAAAGTGTATTTCCCATCAAGAGGTGCTCTTTTAAAGCTTGGACTTGGTTGATATATAGCTTGTGACCTTGAAAAAAAAGAAGAAAGGATCAAAGTACCAAATCTACATCGAGGAGTGCTCCCTCTGTGAAGTAAATCCACATTTAGGGTGTACATGAAATCCGGTCAAGTACAAGTCTTCTTTTTTGTACTTTAGTGCCAAGTCTTCTTGTTGTTCATGACATCATGTCCTCTTACCACCTATCACTGTTAATTAATTTTGCACTGCAGAGGGGCTGCTAAAAGGATGGGCACGTCTTTTGAAAGCTGCAAGCTGCGGGATGAGCAACACTACAAGAATTTGGATGATGAAAAGCAGTATTTCTTGGTGCTTATATTGGGTGATTTCCAAGATGCGATGGTAACCCTATTATCTATCTGTGCTTTTTTTTAAGAACAATGATATCTAGTACAGTACTTTAGATTCTGTGAATTGCAGTCAATTCCCTGTTTTTCTGTGAATCACAAAAATTGGACCGCAAGTAAGATCACTAAATCTAAAGTAAGATCACATAATCAATTCAGTTAGTTTACAAAAATTGGACCACAAGTAAGATCCAGAGCCATTTCCCTTGTTTTTCTTAAGATTAAGATACTGGTGAAGTATGAGAAAGGCAAAAACGACACACCTTCATTAAGATACTGGTCAAGTGTGTCGTTTGTATCTGCGCATAAACCGTCTATCCAAAAAAATCTATTTTTTCTGTAGATTTTTTTTATAAAGGTAATATATTGATATCAAGATTTCTGTCTGCAGATAATCCCAAAAGATGTTGTGCCGTATTTCAAAGGCGAGATCCCAGGAGAGATCAAGCTAGAAACTCGAAATGGTTACTGTCACACTATTGTGGTTGCCAAGAACCAAGAAAAGCATGTCCTTACAGTGGGTTGGCGGCAATTTGTTGAAAGCTATGATCTACAGGAGGATGATTCCTTAATATTCAGATACAAAGGGAACTCTCAGTTTAG
Source organism: Triticum urartu (assembly GCF_003073215.2). Lineage (NCBI taxonomy): Eukaryota > Viridiplantae > Streptophyta > Magnoliopsida > Poales > Poaceae > Triticum > Triticum urartu. Next base: position 583,325,618 of record NC_053026.1, read on the forward strand.
TGTCATGATCTTTGATAAGCTTGGTCCTGAAAAAGCATTATCGGTTGTTCTGGATCCTTTTTGGCCTCAGGTCCAAGACAGGTGCAACGAGGCACATGAAAACGGGTGAAATACTATACTTTATTATTCATGTCTTTATTTCTTGGCACCAAATTTCACTTCAAATGGCTTTCACACTGCAGGTATTCTCAAAAGATGGAAGTGCCTCGGAAAAGAAGAAAAAGCCGGATTGAATATCACTACGCAAACTTGGATGATGAGAAGAAATATTTCTTGGTGCTTATGATGGACAATTTTCAACATGAGATGGTAAATTCATATTCAAATACAGCACCACTTCCTTTTATCAGTTATTTTGTTGTTTTCCTGAAGACCAATAAATTTCTACTTTCTTGTTTAAATTCTATAGCAATATATATTCTTTTAGAGACACAAACTATATGTAGTTTTTGCAAAAACATTGAATCCAGCATGGTAGCACATTCAGATATGTTTGTTTGCAATTCCTCACAGTTTAAAGTAAGGATAATAGGCTTTTGGCATTCACATTGTTCCTATGATACTACTCTTCTTTATTTCCCTTGGCATCTCAGACAAATTTGCTTTGATTAGAGAGTATCTTTTTTATCCTGTTTACAAACCATTTTTCAAACAAAATTATTGATTGTTCCTCTCCAGATCATCCCAAAAGAATTTGTTCAGTGTTTCAAGGGCGAATTCCCAGGAGAGATGATACTTGAAACACAAAATCGTTGCAGTTATGAAATTGGAGTTGCCAAGAACAATGAAAACCTTGTCCTTATAGTGGGATGGGATAATTTCGTTGAAACCTTTGGTCTAGAGATGGGTGACGCCATGTTATTCAGATACAATGGGAACTCTCAGTTTAATGTCATAATCTTCGATGAATCTGGTTGTGAGAAGGCATCATCTCCGCCTCCCGTGCAAGAAAGGCGCACAAGTGCTACTGATACTGTGAAAATTTCTGATTTCTATCCTCAGCCCATACAAATGGTACTGCCAGAGTCACCACCAACGAAAAGGGATGCCATACAAACGCAGCCATTTAGCACAGTGAAAGGGATGCCAATGGAGTCACCACGCCTCCAAATGGAAAGGGACAAGTCATGTCAAGATAACAGCACTGTGATAAGTATTTCCTCCGGCGGGTCATCAGGTCTCAGTTTACGATTATAGCTATGCCTTCCCTTGCAAATCATTATCATATTTGTGTAGCTAATATTTAATTGTTCTGTTTTCTTTGCACAGAAGATGATGTCTCCTCTGAAGAAGTACGTGAAGTGACTGGTTCCGAATGCATTGTTTGGAAGAAGGTACGATCTTCATTTCAGAAGGAGCAGTTGAAGGATCGTTATATTACCGCCCACAAGAGTAGACTAACTTCAGCTCAGAAGGAAGTGGTGAAGCAGAAGGTCCAATCCATACAACCAGAGATCCCATTCTTTGTTGCTGTGATGCGCAAGTGCAACGTTGTTTTAGAATTCTTTCTGGTGAGTTCCATTTTCTTTCGATCATGTAGGTGTCTGTTTAAACTGTAAAGTACTGCTTGTGGAATACTCCCTCCGTAAACTAATATAAGAGCATTTAGATCACTATTTTAGTTATCTAAACACTCTTATATTAGTTTACAGAGGGAGTACTAATGAAAACGCTATCTAATAATGTAAATTCATAATCAGTCACCATCTCTGAATTTGAATACAGATTGGAGATTGCTTCCTAATATCGTACAAATTTAGGAAGCAATTGAACATGCTATTTTACAGAGTTTTATTGCCATTATCTGCTAACTCTTTTGTCCACTGTAATCAGGTTTTCCCAAAACGCTATGCTAAGGCATATCTTAAAGAGAAGCGACACTTGTCTCTTCAGGTGATGGGCAAGGAGTGGCCGGTGTGGTTTCGTGAAAACAGTTGCGATAAAAGGCTTGGAAATGGATGGAAACGGTTTGTAGAAGACAACAAGCTGAAGATGGGTGATATGTGCCTCTTTGAACTGCTGAGAGATGAGAGGACCATGGAGGTACATATCATCCCCGCCGCAAACGATGACAATTATCGGGCAGGTCTCCAGAATGGTGCTGACCGGGAAGCGGCGTTCCGGGGAGGGGCTCCTACTCATCATACGGATGGAGCGTGTGATCCTGACACAAGGTTGCTTCGCATCACTAAAACTGAAGCTATGGAAGATGATGCTGTTGCCCCTGATGGTGCCTGATCGCCCAAGGAAAAGTCTAGCGTGGTGTCTAAACCAAGCATGCATACTGCTGTTTTTGCGCTCTGGGGTTAAACGAGCGATCCTATATATCGATCATAAGGCCTCGGTTACACTGTATGGTAGAAACTTGAAACTGTTGTGGTGCTCGATCTACCTCTGTATTTTTTTGTTCGTTATCTTGGCAGGCCTGGAACTCCTCCGGCTGTAGTTATAGCTGCCTTTTAGTTTCCTGTTGCACCTCTGGATGCTGCTTCTGTGGTCGCGGTTTATTTTCGATAGTTATCGTGGTGATAGTGGAACCCAGTCCTTCGTTGGCCGTTTGGAAAACAATGGAGGCCAAATTCAAATTGATGGATATGCCATGCCGCTGATGCTGCGGGATTCCCTGGCATCAGTGGGCTGCTAATGCTTTCTTGTTGGTGGCACTGTTTTTGTTGTTGATTACAGGCAGGCAGCGCTAGAGCGCCACCGTCCAGCAACAGGAGACAGACAGCATGCAGCTGCCAGATGGCCACGCCAGGACGCATGGCAGCATGCAAGCACCACGTACACCACCATGCATTTACACGTGCCCAATGCCAGACCACCACGCACACAGTTACCGGCAAACCAGCATCCAGCATTGACAGCCCCCCACCAACAAAATACAGTTACCGGTAAACCAGCATCCAATATTGACAGTCCCACAGCAAAAAATAAAATGGAAGGAACAAGAAATGAATCGAGGCATGCAGGCTAAAAAAATGTAGAATAGCAATTTCTTTGTTCCAAACAATACCAGAACAATACCAAAGATTTTTTTATAGAAATATTATCCTTCAAAGTCTTTATGCCTTTCATTCTTTCTTTTGAACTGGGGGCTAAAGCATGTCTAAACCCTAAACCCTTAAAATTTCTCATGTCTTTACATTCGCAGGTTCCAGCTTAAGTATCTACCGTATCCTAAATGACCGTGCTGAGAGACAACACGTTAACTCAAATAAAAAGCAGCTCACGGGGCCTCGGTTGTCACGAAGACAGTGAAACAACAAATGCTAAGGTCGTTTATTTTTACTGTAAGAAACAAAGTGCTGGACGAGCTCTCTCCGCTCAGCGCGTGGTCACATCCTACTAGCACTAGCAGAGTAGCAGGGCCAGGCGGAAGGAGGCCAGAAGGAGGACAAAGGTGACAGGATAAGCAAGGTAAGAATCACGAGATAGTAAAATCTAAGCATCTTAATCGTAGTCCAATCCCAGAATAAATCTCCTAACGGCTTCTTTCGATTTAGTTCTCCATTGGTAGTGGGGGCGTTTCTTTTTTGATGTGTATCTGGCATTCTGCATGTCTGCATTGCTGTGTATCTGGCATTCTGCATGTCTGCATTTCACATCAATGCGACAAACAAAACTATGTCATGTTCATTCATTTATCCTTAACCTATAACTGTAAAGAAATTAATTGACTTAGTACTGTAAAGAAATTAAACTTATATTGCCTGTCCATTTTCCTACAGGATGCTGATGGTGGCGTCCATTCTACTGCGGAGTTGATTCGGAGGGTCACATTGTAGTTTCCGACGATGATGAAATTGTGCAGAACGCTTCTGGAAAATCCTTTGCACCGTTCCCCAAAGGTGTGCCTAGATTGCAACCAAGCAAGCAAAGATGCCAATCATCTCTGTATTCTTTCTCATTCTCTGATGGCCAACAGTCGATTATTTTTGTTGACAGGTTTCTTCTTCACGACTTTCTGGGACTGCAGAGCTACGAGCATCCTCATTTGGTGCTGAGGGTTGACGGCAAAGGGAAGGTATGCGGCACAACTTCCCAGTCGATACACAGGCCAAGAAAGATACCACCAACTCGTACCGTTTTGTTTAAAGTTTCCACTCCAACAAAAAAACTGCTTTTTCTTTGGAACAACATACGGAATTGTCGTCGCTCTGCCTTCTTGATCATTCTACCATGATTCAAAAATATCATTTTTTTATACAACTTCTTAGAAATTTATAGGATGAGACCATCACAAAAAGTAGGACAAACGATATTTGTTAACGGGATTAAACAATCAACGCTTATATCCTAGGGCATGATTGCACATAGAGGTACTAAATTGGCGGTAAAGCCCACTGAGGCCACTAGATGCATCTCGGGCATCACGTGCTCGGACTATGTCTTGGCCGTACCGATTCCTATTAGGAATCGCCTACGGCCGAGCAAACCGAGCTAACCCATCAACACATTCGTTCACCGCCGTTCTTACGTCGCTATAGTTCGCTCGCTCGATCCTTTTTTTTCATTTTCTTTGATAAACCTCTGCGTTTTCATTAATTTTGTCATTGGTTTTTCAATTTTCCTTCATTATACTGTGATATCTTTGGTTTTCATTGATTTTCTTTGGTTTTTTTTTTCCTTTCTTCATTATACTTTTGGTTATTTTTTCTTTCTTTCTTGGTTTCCTTCGTATTCCTTGATTTTATTTACTTTTTTGTTTCTTTCTTAGTTTTAATCAGTTTCCTTTTTTGACACATGTCTATTTTTTGTGAGTGCACAATATTCATCTTTTAGCACACAAGTGGAACATTTTTTGATACACTTTGGACATTTCAAATACATAATGTACATTCTTTTCTTAAAATAAATGTTTGAAACAGTTTTTTAATACATAGTAACATTCTTGGAATACATCTTGTACATAAATTTATTGGAAATAAATATTTTTTAAACAGCACAAACATTTTTTATATGTATAAAATTTTAAAATCTCCAAGAACATTATTTTGGAAACACATGAATATTTCTTTAAAATGTCACCTGCATTTTTTAATTAGAAATAAACATATTTTTACATTTGTATAAATAATTTTATAAAAGGTCACAAACATTTTTTTATCATGGGAAATTTTCTTTAAAATGTCACGTACCTTTTTTAATGGTAGGATACATTTCTGCATTGGACGCAAACATTGTTTTATAATGTATACACTTTTTTTCTAGAATTTCTACAAGCATATTTTGACGCTCATGAACATTTTTTTTAATTGTCACATACATGTTGTGAATGTATGAAACAATTTTTTGTATTACGCAAACATTTTTTTAACATTTGACAAACATTTTTTAATTGTCACGTACATTTGTTTTAAATGTGTGACATTTTTTAAATATCACAAAGAATTGTTTTACACCTGATTAACATTTTTCTATACACATTAAACATTTTCTAAATACATGATTAACATGTTTTCAAAATTTTATGTAAAGTGTTTCTTTAGTATACATATTTATTATATTTCGAAATATAAACAACAATAGTAAATAAATAAATAAAAAAGAAAACACAAATATGAATTAGATCACAAATATCAGCATGACGCGGCCATATGGTTACCGGCCGGCTCAGCGGCGGCTCCGACGACCCTGTGAAAGGAATCGCTGCGGGCGGCACATAGGTGCGCCTGCCATCACGTCAGAGTCAGTCTAGTCACCTTCGCGTGCATACAAACCATTGCCTTCAGTTCATGGATGTTGCGTTGAGCATATCCGTGTCTGACTATTTTTTTTGTGCTGCCTCATGGTGTATTTATCACAAGATGTACTTGTCCGATCCATGTACAATTCAAGATTCTACGGTGTACTATACTTTATACTTTAGTTCCATTCCATGGACGGCTGATTAGGTGTGTCAGGTAAGAACGGTACTCCCTCCGTTCCTAAATATTTGTCTTTCTAGACATTTCCGATGACTACTGCATATGGATGTATATAGACATATTTTAAAGTGTAGATTCACTTATTTTGCTCCGTATGTAGTCACTTATTGAAATGCCTAGAAAGACGAGTATTTAGGAACGGAGAGAGTATATGTGAAGTATCGTATGTATAGCCGGAGTCGTTTATTTATACAGTAGAACTGATCCGGATTGTATGTGCTCTACTTCGTCACCTAAAGTCTGACTATGCTCTTAAGTTTAATTGACACCGATTCCAGTAAGGTAAGCACCAGTAATACTCCCTTCCTTCTGGTTGAAAGGGTCCAATTCAAAAATCTTCCCAGTCAAGGACATAAATTTTTCTGTTTACAAAAGCACTTAATTAGTGTGCTCGTTTTTCTCAAAATATTATTTTCAACAATGCACTAATTACAACACATGCATGTGCGACCATTAAATGACCAAAGACTTTTACATGCATGAGTGAGTTTCCAGGGACTTTTTTGTGTAGGGACTAGAAAAAGTCTCGAAATATGAACATATGATGGTGAATAATAAAAATAAGACTAACAAAATGGAAAACAAAATGAGATACTCCCTCCGTCCTTGAAAGAGTTCAAACTATCTCAAAGTTTGATCAAGTTTGTGCAAAAATATACGAGTGTTTGTGAAACCAAATAGGTATATGATGAAAATATATTTTTATCGTGAATCTAATGCTACTAATTTAATGGCATAAATGTTGGTGTATTATTTGTTAAATACCGTCAAACGTAGAAAAGTTTAACTTTCCAACAAAGTTGGAAGTACACTATTTTACGGACGGAGGGAGTAGACCCTTACTACCTTGCGAACCAACTTTTGGTTGGATGGTTAGGACGACAGTGGTATTCCTAGCCTATCAGGGTTCAAGTCTTAGACTTGACATTTATACTCACATTTTTCTGGATTTATTTGAGTCTTTTTGGCGATGTTCGTTCAGTGGGAGAAGATGTTTCCGTTGAGTACGAGACGCTTGTGGTGACCTTATCAACCTTAAGATACTATGTCGACTTATTCTTTGGGAGATGCTCATAGGGGTAGGGTGTTCATGTGTGTGTGTGTTCATAGGGGAAGTGTATGCTTGTGTATGTGAGTGACTTCGATTGTACTGGATTCTAAAAAAAAGACCCTTACTACCTCTGTGTTGGTTTATTAGTCCTCGTCATATTTTGGGTCAAAGTTTGACCACATATTTGACTGAAAATATTAATGAATGCCTCCAAAAATTGTAGTTTTGGATTCATATTTGAATGTAGTTTTTTATATAATTTCTGCAACGTACAGTATAATTTATACTTTATAAGTTAAAATCATATTCAAAATATGACACGACGTACGAGAAGGCTAGTTAACCAGGATTGGGTAGTAAAACGGAAGGGATGGAGTACTAGTCATCATTAATTTCAATAAAAAGCAACCCATTGGGAGTTGAAACAACAAATGCTGAGGTGTTGAGGAGGAGGAGGTGGACTATTAGTACTGCTGGAGGAGCTCTCTCCGGTGAGCGTCACCACTCACCACCTACTGGCATAGTAGCAGAGGCCAGCGGAAGCGGAAGGCAGCGAGAAGGAAAAAAAAAGTGGCATGATAAGCAAGGTAAGAATCGCTAGATGTAGAGGCTGTTTGGATTGCAGCCCCGGTTTGCCCTGCCAAATATTTGGCCTTGACCACAGCGTGGGCGTGTGTTTGGTTGGCTTCCGATTATTTGGCTCACCCTCAGCCCTGTAGCTCCTCCCGTTCAATACGTAGCCAATTTTTTGGCAAACTGTTGGCGGCGGAATCCTGCGCCAAATTATTGGCGTGCCATCGTTGGCAGGGCAATCATGGGTAGGATCCAAACAGCCCGTAAAATCTAAGGGCATCTCCGGCCACGCCCCCAACAGGCCCTTTCCAGGCGTTTTTGTCGCGCCGGCGCCAAAAAAACGGTCCAGTCGCGCCTTCAGAAATCCGTTTTCCGCCGGCTCGGGCCAAAACTGGTGCCGACGGACCCAGACCAAACCCGGTGCCCTGGGGGCGCTTGGTGAGCCGGCACAAGCGAAAAAGGCGCATGGGTCCGCCCTGGCGGCGTCCCGAGTGCCTTTTCCCACCGTTTCTTGACGCTTTTCCCTCGCATCCCTCCCGCTCGCTCGCCTTCCTCCCGTCATTCCTTCCATTTCTCCCGCCAAACCCCCTCCCGCTCGCCTTCCAGTCGCCGTCATGCCGCCGAAGAAGTACGCCATGCCGCGCGTGGCGGCAACCACGACTGGCACCGTAGCCCAGCCGAAGCAGAGGAAGCCGAGGGCGCCGCCATTGAAGCCACCGGGCATGTCGAACGCCGAGTGGAGGGTGGAAGTTCAGCGACGCGACGCAGTCGCCGCCGACCGGCGGAACAGGGCCATCGCCAAGAAGGCCCGCGACAACGCGGCGCGCGCGGCGGCGTCCTCCTCATCGGTCGACCACGCGGGGATGATGAATCCACCCGTCGTCAGCCACGCCCAGTACGCGCCCTGGGGACAGCAAGGCGTCGGATCTCCATGGGGATCGTCGTCGCCCGGCTACGCCGACGGCGACGCGCACGGTGGGTCCAACCCAAACGTGACCTTCCCCCATGGTCACCCCGCGACGCGCACACCCTCGCCCGCCTTCGTCGGCGTGCAGTACCCTTCATACAACTACTCGCCGCCCGCCTACGCGTCCACACCGACGCCCCATCTCCGCCGTGGACCGCTGCCCTTCTCGCACCTCGGCGACGCCGACGACACAGGAGCCGACATGGACGACATCATCGCGACAGGATCGACCGCGGCCGCCGCGTCTCCCGGGTTCGCCACCCAGGACGAGGTAGTGGATCTCAGCGGCGACATGGAGGCCGAGCTCAGCTACGTCTACGGCGAGGACGCGCACGAAGTGCAGGAACCCGAGGAGGAGGAGGAGGAGGAGCCAGCTCCTGATCCGACGAAGGGGCGCCAGAAGAAGAAGCGAACGGCTAGGACAGGCGAAGCGCGCATCAAGTGGACGTCCAAAGAGGAGGAATGCCTCGCCGAAGCATGGAAAGTCGTCTGCCTCGACCCGACCACCGGCACGAACTAGAGCTTCGAGACGTACTGAGACCGCATCAAGGCCGAGTTCGACGAGTGGAAGCTCGTCGACCCCTACTTCAAAGGCGTCTACATGCAGCGCGGCTCAGAGGCGATGGCGAACCATTGGGGGCATATCCAGGGCGCGTGCAACAAATGGCATGGAATCGTCGAGGAGGTCGCGGCTCGCCCGGAGAGCGGCGCCAGCGTTGAGGATCAGGTACGCACGCCGTTCACCCGCATCTCTTCGTCGTCTACGCCCGCCGCCCGCCAACTGTTTGTTCCTCCGTGCAGTTGCTGCGCATGTTCACCATGTATCGACACGACAACCTCGACGCCGACTTCAAGTTCCTCCACGTCTACAAGCGCATTGACAAGTGCGAGAAGTGGGAGGAAGTCCGACGTACCCTCGACAAGGCCAAGGAGACATACAAGCCGGACGCGATGACTCCGGGCGCGTCAGAGGGGCGGCCGGACGGCCACAAGTTGGCAAAGAAGGGGAAAAACGCCGACGCGGCAACCGCGTGAGTGCAGGAGTCCATCGAGCATTGCCTCGCCGACGCCCAGGCCCGTGCCGTCCTACGTGAAGAGAAGACCGAGGCGCGGTGGTCGTCGCTGATGACGAACATCGCCATCAAGCTCGACCTGCTCCGGACCAACGTCGACCTGCTCCGGACGAACGTCGCCGCGAAGAAGAGGAACACCGACATGGCTTTTCTGATGGGCGGGGCGGGCATACTCCAGAGCAACGACGAGCAGCTCAGGGTGTGGTACATGGCGGAGCGCGGCCTCATCCTGAACCAGATGCAGACGGCAACGCCGACGACGCCGACGATGCCAGCTCCTGCGCCCACGGCCGCACGGACGCCAAGCCCGAATGACGCCTCTACATCGCCGCCCAGCAGTACCGAAGCCGCGCCGACACAGCCCAGCACCGAAGCAGCTCCGACACCGCCGAGCCCGCGCACACCGACTCCGCCAACGCCTGGAGCCGCCCCCGCCGAGTGATTCGTTGCGCACGCGAACTTGCGGCGTGCGGTGCTCTGTTTTTTGTAACGCCAGACTACGTCCGATCGCCGGATTTGTGGCGTTTTTTGTGAGCGGGAACGACCTAGTTCAAATTTCCCGCATCCGGGGGCCGGCGCTTGGGGGCGTGACTGGGAGCTAGGTCGCCCCCAGGGGCCGAACTAGCGCCGGCACGTCCCCAGGCCGCTCTATTTAGGTGCTCTGGGAGGCCAAACGGCTGGAGATGCCCTAAGCATTGCATTCCCAGTTCCCAGTCCCAGAATAACTCTTCGAAGTGGCTTCTTTCGATTTAGTTGTCGATGGGGTTGGTGATTCTTTCTGAAAACCCTCTTTCTTCTGTTCCTCTACTAGTGCTGAATTTCCCAGATGATTTTCACCGTTCTTTCCTTGGGTCTTTGCGTGATTCTGAATCCAACATCGAATTTCCCTTTATTAGTAACGTGATCGACGCAAGTACATTTGTGCGTGGAGAGATGAGATTGGGGAGGGTGACGGCGACGTTCCGATGCATGCCGGTGGCCACGCCGTGTCTGCACTGCACGCGCTCTCGATGGGGGAGCACTCCAACACGCCGAAGAATCAGCCGCCGGCGTGGAGGTTGGTGCCGGAGGATCGGGGGTTTTTTGCAGGTCACCACGTCCAGCAGCCAGTTGGCAGAGGGGGGGTCCGATGGACCATGGGGACAAGGATAGGAGGCGGCGTGAGGTTGGCGAGCTTGGACTATCTCAGCTCGGCCAGAAGAAACTGAGTTCGTGGAGAAATCTTCCTTTTCTCTTCAACCATCAAGGATCAAGCCTTTTTATTTTCAACTTAAGAAAGAATCAACCCTAGCCACCACACAGATCTCCTTCTCGCTGGCGGATTCAGTCTGTCTCCTTCTCCCCCATGGCCGGTTTCAGTTGACAGGAGGCAGGGGAGACCATGAATCTTCATAATCTTCATCAAGGGGCGTTCTTTTTAAAGCATGGACTTGCTTAATACTAATCTGTCCCATAATGTAAGACGTTTTTGCAGTTCAATTTAAACTGCGAAAACGTCATATATTATGGGAGTAGTATATAACTTGCGACCTTCGAAAAATAAATAAAAGAAAGAATTAAAAATCCAAATTCACACTGAGGATACATGAAATTGGGTTAAGTACAAGCCTTCTTATTGTTCATGACTTCATGCCATCTTACCACCTGCCACTGTAAATTAATTTTGCACTGCAGAGGGGCTGCTAGATGGGCACGTCTTTTGGAAGCTGCAAGCTGCAGGATGAGCAATACCAGTACTACAAGAACTTGGATGATGAAAAGAAGTATTTCTTGGTGCTTATGTTGGGTGATTTCCAAGATGCGATGGTAACCCTATTACCCCTCTCTGCTTTTTTAAGACAAATGATGTTTGTACAAGTATCTAGTACTTTAGTTCTGTTATTAATTCAGTCAATTTCTTGACGGGCAGACTATTCAGTTACTTTACAAAAAATTCCACATAGTTTTCTTTGGGCAATTACAAGTAAGGTCCAAAGCCATTTTCGTTTTAACATGTTCCCTCTTACCTGCTCTTTTCACATGAGAGGTGAGAGTAACTCTTACCTTCTTACCTCTCATGTGAAAAAAGAAGGTAAGAGAGACCATGTTAAAATTGCTCGTTTCTTAAAGATTAAGAATACTAGCAGTCAGATATGAGAAAGGCAAAGACGATACACCTTGATTATAACTATTGTCATTTGGATCTTGCGCATAAACTGTCCGTAAAAATGTCTTATATCTGTCTGCAGATTTTATTTTATTTGATAAAATTAATCTATTAATATCAAGATTTCTTTCTACAGATAATTCCAGAAGAAGTTGTGCGGCGTTTCAAAGGCGAGATCCCAGGAGAGATCAAGCTGGAAACCCGAAATGGTTACAGTCACACCATTGTGGTTGCCAAGTACCAAGAAAAGCTTGTCCTTACAGTGGGTTGGCGGCAATTTGTTGAAAACTATGATCTACAAATGGATGATTCCTTAATATTCAGATACAAAGGGAACTCTCAGCTTAGTGTCATGATCTTTGATAAGCTTGGTCGTGAAAAAGCATTATCGGTTGTTCCGGCTCCTTTTTTGCCTCAGGTCCAAGACAGGCGCAATGAGGCACATGAAATCGGGTGAAATATTAAACTTTATTATTCATGGCTTTATTTCCAGGTACCAAATTTCACTTCAAATGGCTTTTATGCTGCAGGTATTCTCAAAAGATGGATGTGCCTCGGGAAAGAAGAAAAAAGCGGACTGAATATCACTACGCAAACTTGGATGATGAGAAGAAATATTTCTTGGTGCTTATGATGGATGATTTTCAAGATGATATGGTAAATTCATATTCAAATACAGTACACTCCCTTTAATTGGTTACTTTTTTATTTTCCTGAAGACCAATGAATTTCTACTTTCTAGTTTAAATTCTGATGCAATATATATATATAGTTTTAGAGACATACACAAACTATATGTAGTTTTGCCACTTTTGATGGTGTCTCATGTTAATTTGATGCGCGGATCGAATCCAGCATGGTAGCACATTCAGAGATGTTTGTTTGCAAAAGGTTTCCTCATAGTTCAAAGTAAAGATACCATGTTCTCTGTATTTCCCTTGGTATGTTATGTAGTCAGATTGAACGTACAAATTTGCTTTAATAATAGAGAGCATCTTTTTATCCTGTTTACGGTCCATTTTTCAAACAATAATATTGGTTGTTTCTCTCCAGATCGTCCCAAAAGAATTTGTTCAGCGTTTCAAGGGCGAATTCCCAGGAGAGATGATACTTGAAACACAAAATCGTCGCAGTTGCAAAATTGGAGTTGCCAAGAACAATGGAAAGCTTGTCTTCACAGTGGGATGGGGGAAATTCGTTGAAACCTTTGGTCTAAAGATGGATGACACCATATTATTCAGATACAACGGGAACTCTCAGTTTAATGACATAATTTTTGATGACGATGGCTGTGAGAAGGCATCATCAGTTTTTTCGGATCCTTCTCCGCCTCCTGTGCAAGAAAGGCACAGAAGTGCTACTGATACTGTGAAAAGTTCTCATGTTCATACTCAGGCAATTCAAACAGAGTCATTTAGCATAGTGGAAGGGATGCCGATGGGGTCACCATGCTTCAAAATGGAAATGGACAAGTCATGTCAAGACAACAACACCGTGATAAGTATTTCCTCCTGCGAGTCATCAGGTCTCAGTTTACGATTATAGATATACCTTCCCTTGCAAATGATTCTCATAGTTTTATAGCTAATATTTAGTTGTTTCTTTTCTTTGCACAGGAGAATCTTCCTCTGAAGAAGAATATGTAGTACATAAAGTGCCTCGTTCCGATTATGTCAGGAAGAGGAAGGCCGGGCAGTTGAAGGATGCCAATGGAGTGACCACACTATCTTCATTTAAGCAGGGGCAGTTGAAGGATCATTACATTACCGCCCACAAGACCAAACTAACTTCAACTCAAAAGGAAGTGGTGAAGCAGAAGGTCCAATCCATATACACAGAGATCCCCATATTTGTTGCTGCGATTTGCAAGTACAATGTTGTTGTAGAATTCTTGCTGGTGAGTTCCATTCTTTTAATGTGTGTTCTGCATCAATCATGTAGGTGCCCGTGTAAACTGTAAAGTGCTGCTTATGGAATATTAATGAAAACACTGTCTGATAATGTAAATTCATAACCAGCAATCTCTAAATTTAATTCAGGTTGCTTTTTACTATCATACAAATTTAGGAAGAAATTTAACATGTTACTTTACAGGGTTTTCTTGCCATTATCTACTAACTCTTTTGTTCACTGTAAACAGACTTTCCCCAGATACTATGCTAAGAAATATCTTGGAGAGGAGCCACACATGTATCTTCAGCGGATGGGCCGGAAGTGGGATGTGTGGTTTAGTGAAAACAATGACTGTAAAAATCTCAGGAGGGGATGGAGACAGTTTGTAGAAGACCACAAGCTGAAGATTGGTGATATCTGCCTCTTTAAACTGTTGAGCATTCAGAGTAGAACCATGGAGGTCTACATCATCCGTGCAAACGATGCCAATTATCGGGCAGGTCTCCAGAATGATAGTGACCAGGAAGCGGCTTTCCAGGGAGGGGCTCCTGCTCATCATGCGCATGGAGTTAAAACTGAAGCTATGGAAGAAGATGTTGTTGCCCTTGATGGTGCCTGATTGCCCAAGGAAAAAGTCTGGTGTCTGAAGACTCTGAACCAAGCGTAGCTGCTGTTTTTGCGCTCTCTGGAAAACGAGCGATCCTATCGATCATAAGGCCTTGGTTACATTGTAGTAGAAAGTTTAAACTACCCTGGTGCTCGATCTTGCTCCGTATTTTCTTTGTTTTCTTAGCAGGCTAGCCGTGCACGTGGCCTGGAACTCCACTAGTTGTGGTTTAGCTGCTTTTAGTTCCCTTTCTGCACCTATGGATGCTGCCTTTGTGGTTGCAGTTTATTTCGTTATCGTGATGATGATAGTGGAACCCGGCCCTTCATGGCTGTTAAATTTGGATGCTTTCATTTATCGAGATGCCATGTTGCCGAATTCCCTGTCTCGGAGGTAGACTGGTAATGCTTTTCATGTTGATGCTAGTGCTTTTGTTGTTGATTGATGAATCGCTACTGATGGTGATATCATAGTGCTTTTGTGTTGATTAGTGAATTGCCAGTGAAGTTTTCTACTTTCTCTTTTAAAGATAACAGATCCCTCGTTTATTAGCATGGGCATAGTCATACGCCCAATCAGGAGGCAGACTATTGGGTTGTTCAAATACGTCACTGAACTGGAGTATGTCAGAAGTTGAGTCAGTTCTGGGATGGCAATTGGTGAGGTTGTTGGTGATGCCTCTGTAGTGAAATTGACAATGGTCATTACCCCGATGGCATTGCCCATTAGTCTGATTCAGTTGTTCCATGGATATGGTCTGAAGTGCCACTTGTTCAAGTGCACAAATGCCCTTCAGAGTTACTGGAACACCGGCTCGAACTGACTACTACCGGAGACGATCAGTGTGAGCATGGTCTGACCCCAACTAATGTTTGCAGTTTGATTGTTTCACCAGATTCAGCACCAGCCAGTGCATGTGTAAGGATAACTGAAAACACTCTGCTGCAACCGGTTCAGTTAATAATTCAAGAGCCTGCACTGCATCTTCAGTTAACACTTCACCATATTCGCACACCTGAATTGTGAGTGATTGCATCAGCTTCTTACATAGATACTCCTTGCTATACTTATCCCCGCAATGAAAACACATGCCATCTACGACAAATCCCTTAACTGTCGATCAAGACCAAAATCATCCGCTAACTTACACTGAATTGCAGCCTGTTGTGGTGGTCGGTTTGCTCCTGAACTTGTTCTCGCTCGGGTTCCTGGTCACGGTCCCCCGTCTCCACCGGTGAGTTGGGTTCCGTGACGTACGCGTGCGTCGCTGGGGGCTCCTCCGGTGTCTTCAGCATGGGAGGAAAATTGTTGGCGAGTCGCGGACCTTGACGAGTTCGTGATGTTGTTCCTGTCTCTGTGCCGCCACAGATGACTGTGGAACCAGCCGGTGCCTGGAGGCCAAACTAGGGCTTGAGAGGTCAATTTGCAACAGGGGAAAACAGTAAGGTCTTTTCTACAAAATTACCAACCCCACCGACCTCATGTGCGTCGTGCGTGACCGCATAACAGAGAAAACCGGGTGGTTGGCCGGTTCAAATGGCCATGTGATTTAACTGCACCCGCAACGCAAGTTCTGCCATGGGTTTTTCCGGTTTGCAAGTACTGGGACTGAAGTGCACCCATGATGCAAGTTCTCTGACCGCCGGTGCCATCTACTCTTTATTAGCTTGATTACCACTTGACCTGCAAGATGATGCACGTTATTTGCTGATCATACATTTGAATTTTGATGCCAGGTTGAATAAGTAATGTCATTGTACTGCGTTGAATCTTTGTTTGATTCATCTGTTCTTGGACTCGTTATCCACAAATTAGGCGTAGCAGGTCCAACTTCAGCTTCGGTTGTCGCCGGCGGCGGCGAGGCCCCTTCTTCTCCTCGTGCGAGGGGGTGTGGCGCAGGCCATATCTTGCGTGCCGGGATGCGACGCTCGATGTTGGGCATGGCGGCGCTCCGACGTGGGCCAGCGACGGAGGCATGGCGATGGGCGGCATGGCGTGGTGCAGGCCGGCGGATGGTGACGGTGGCGGCTGCTTCACGGCAGCACCTCGGAGCCGCTTCCGGCGTTGCAGGTCGCCGGCGGCATCTCTTCCCGTGGCTCTCTGGGAAGGGGGGAGGGGCAGCGGTGGAGGTGGGCGGCCCCGTCCAGTCGGGCCCTTGCGACTGGACGGCAACGCTCGGCCCGGGAGGACCTCCCTGGTGGTCTCCCATGGTTGTGGCGGTGGCGGATCTGCCATCCCTACTCTTCAACATTGGGCGACGGTCGGTGCTCTCCGACTAGTCCGGACCTTTGGCTTCGAGGGCGAAACATGTGGTTTCGGGGAAGGCTTGTAGGAGGGACGGGTGCACCGCCGTGCGCCTTGTTTTCGGCACAGGGGTGCCGGGCTTGGCCATGTGCCACTCCTTCCCCTCCCTCTTCCCCCAGCCGGCGTTGGGTCGCGGTTCTTCTCGAGGCTGGGTGACCGCCGACGGTTTTGGAGGCGGTTGGGAGTGTGGATCTGGTCAAAGTCGTGTCCTTTGGTAGTTTTCAAGGTGGTTTGGTGGCAGGGCGGCGGTCCTGGCCGCGGGAGGCGTGTTGGTCGTGGGCGGATTGCGCGGCTCGGATGCAGGCAGGCAACCATGGCCGCTCCGACGACATGGCTGCGGGTGGTTCGCGGAGCGGGGTGGTGACAGAGGGGGTGAAGCACCGGGGTACATCACTTGCCCAGTCCGTGCACTAGCCGGCGGTGATAGCGTCCGCGGACGTCGTGTTCCTGGTGCTCCCACTCCTTCCATCTAGCTCCGCGTGAAAACTTGATCTTCAGATAGAATGTTTGCGACATTCAGTAGTCGTGCCCTTCTTGGAGACATCGTCGAGTCCTCGGTCCGGCGTGGTCCGTCGCACTTCTGCTCAGACGATCGGTCATCTTGGTGGTAGTCTCAGTTGGCTCTAAGCGGTTCTATTTTGCACATCTTGTAAGTGCTTAGTAGTCGTTGTGGTGGTGTGTCGATGTCCGGCATCCTTGTATCTAATTTTGTGTGTATGTGGCGTGCGTTTGTATCGGTTGCTTGAATGTAAGTGATGATTGCTTTATATATAAAACAGAAAAACCCCCTTTTTTCATCAAGTTTAGATGCAACGGCAAAGGCCACCTGAAAAACTTTCATTCAAGCGCCACAAAAGTGGGAAGATCGTTACAGGTTCACTGGGTGCGTGTAGCAGTAGCCGTATCAAGCGACGCCACGAGACTGAAGGAAACG
The DNA here is from genome assembly GCF_003073215.2 of Triticum urartu. Lineage (NCBI taxonomy): Eukaryota > Viridiplantae > Streptophyta > Magnoliopsida > Poales > Poaceae > Triticum > Triticum urartu. The sequence continues at coordinate 583,343,096 of NC_053026.1, forward strand.
ACTGCGTCCAGGCCGCAAAACTTTGTACCCAAGCTTCGAGAATTGTCTTGCATACGTACCTGGAGGAGCGCCATGTCCAAAGGAGGACAGCAAAAGTGTTGCGAGCATCCACGGATGGACTTGAAACAATGACTTAATCTGATCACCTAATCATGATGCTTTCCAGGGTTATATAGCTAGCCAAACTTGCCGGTTCAGTTTTTTTTTCTTTTAAAACCGAAACTCTTGCCGGTTTCTTGGGGCTCAATTCATTAATTAAAGAGTTGGCCAGTCAATTATGAAAAATTGGACGAAAACCCGAACAAACATGATGATATGACACACAACAAAAACATTACGCATGCCCACGAGGAGAGAGGTAGCAGACATAGTCACCGTGGTCACTGATGAAGCTATGTATCTAGGGTAGGATTACGGACCTGTCCTAACTGCCCTACCCAAGGACACTTCTAGAATAAATCATCTTTCAATCGACTTGGAGGTGTTCCACTCGACAGACTCGAAGACATTCGACCAAGAAGCAATTACTCGACCAAGATCCAACCACTCGACGGCCAGGAGACCTAAAGTCACTCCGCACGCTAACGGTCGGTCATTAAGTAGTTTTTATGGTCATCATAGCACTTTATTACTAGCGTTATCAGTAACGCCCTACCTTAATGTACATTGAACCCTTCGTAACCTGGGCTGGCCAGGGTCCTGGCGCACTCTATATAAGCCACCCCCCTCCTCCGAGACAAGGGTTCGCACCTCTGTAACTCATACACACATAATCCAGTCGACCGCCTCCGGGCACCGAGACGTAGGGCTGTTACTTCCTCCGAGAAGGGCCTGAACTCGTAAACCTTGCGTCCTTACAACCTCTCCATAGCTAAGACCTCACCTCTCCATACTTACCCCCCTACATCACTGTCAGAGTTAGAACCATGACAGTTGGCGCCCACCGTGGGGCTAGGAGTCTTAGCGCCTAGTTTGAGAAAGTTGCGATTTTTTCCGATCTCCTTGATCATGGTTTCAGGCGGAGCTTTGGTGGAGGGCCGCGAGATCCGTCTCGGCGCGCTCGCGTTCATCACCGACGACTCCGCTTGGCTTCAGGAGGCTCCACTCGACATCAACGCGCTCCCCGTTCGCGGGGCGACACACTTTCGCGCATGCGTCCGTGGTGTCCTCCTGCGGCAGCCGTCGACCCAGTATCGGTCGGCTCCCATGGCATCTCCCCGCCCTGTTTCTCGCCGGCGCAAGCGCTCCGGTCGGTCGAGGCTTCAGAGGTGGGTGAGGCATGCGGTGGCCCGCCAGTCGGCCACCCCACAAGTCGCGACAATCGAGCCCGACGAATCCCTCTATGGCCTGTTCGACCTGTCGACTGGCTCTGCAGAGACCGCATCTGAATGCGACAGCAGTGACCCAGCTGCAGAGGTTCTGGTGATCGATGGGCCACACAGTCCTCCCGGTTTCCCCCGCGCTGACGGAGTCGCGGATGGGGGCGACCCGTCGCGTCCTCACGAGGAGTATCTCCCCGAGCCTCTCGCGTCGTTGCAGCGGGAGGAACTTTGCCGCCGGAACATGGATGCACTCCACACTCCTATCGTTGGAGAAACCCCCGAGGCCCGAGCCTTAGAGGACGCGCGCTTGGCTAACTTGGCCGAGCGCACTCGACTGGAGAATCTCCAGCGAATACTCGACGGGCGAGCGCGTCAACGGACTCCAGAATCCAGTCGATGTCAACTCTTTCCGCCCCCGTAGGTATATCGTACTCCGATTCAGAATTTGGCGGATGCGGCCCGTATAGCAGAGTCGATTCAGCCCTCCCAGTCAGAGGCTGGCAGAGGCTTGTTGCAAATCAGAGCGTTGCTCCGGGCAGCGGGAGACCAGAATTCCGCTGTTTCTCAGTCGCGGAACAGGATCCACAGTCGATCCGTTGCAGCAGATACAGTCCAGTCGGCTCACAGCCCAAGATCGCCTCCGAGGCGTGAGGGACGTGGAGACCGGCATGATCAGTACAGAAGGAATGAGCAGTATGATCACCGATTCGATCGTGATGATCGACGTCGAGTGCCAACCCCTCCCCCGAGGAGTGGATCATATGTGCCTCGACAACAGGCGGACAGACGCCCTCATAGTGTTGGGCGGAGGATTCCAGTCGACCCCAGGGAACCAGGCTTTGATGCGAGATCCATTCTCGTTCAAGGTTTGGTCGACAGGAATAGAGCTCACCGAGAAGGCCACGACAGAGATGCGCTTACCAGTAGCAGAGTACATGTTTCAGGGTCGGAGTGTTTCAGTCGAGCCATCAGAGCCGCTGTAATTCCTCCCAACTTCAGGTTGGCGACTGAAGTTAGTAAGTTCACCGGTGAGTCCAAGCCCGATACTTGGCTCGAAGATTACCGAGTGGCTGTCTAGATTGGCGGTGGGAACGATGAGGTAGCCATGAAGCACCTGCCTCTCATGTTAGAAGGCTCGGCCAGAGCGTGGCTGAATCAGTTAGCATCCGGCAGCATTTACACTTGGGAGGATCTCTCCCAAGTGTTTGTCACCACATTTGAAGGAACATGCAAGCGACCTGCAGGCCTTACGGAATTGCGATCTTGCGTGCAGAAACCGAATGAAACTCTGAGGGATTACATCCAGAGGTGGATCACATTGCATCACACAGTTAAAATGTACCAGATCATCAAGCAGTTTGTGCCTTTAAAGAAGGCGTTAAGTACAGAGAATTGAATCTGAAGTTCGGTCGAACCGGAGAGATGTCTCTGAATCGGATGATGGAGATTGCCACCAAATACGCTAATGGTGAAGATGAGGATCGACTCCGGAGTGGCAAGCATAAAGCAGTCGCCCAGAAAACCGGAGGAAATTCCAGTCAGAAACAGAAGCAGAAAGCCGAGCCAGCCGCTCCTGGGGAGGCCCTGGCCATAACCCAGGGAAAATTTAAGGGAAAACCCAAAGGACCTTGGAACCCCAAGAAAGTTAAAGACCAAGATGGAAACGATGTTTTGGATCTACCGTGTCAGATCCACACCAAGAAAGATGAAGAGGGTAAACTCATTTACCCAAAGCATACCACTCGAAAGTGTAGGCTTCTGATCCAACAGTTTCAGGGCAAGCAGTCCAAAGATAAGGAAAAGGAGTCGGACAAAGTTGAGGACAAGGAAGATAGTGACGATGGGTACCCCCAGGTCAATTCCACCCTGATGATTTTTGCTGATGTTGAGAGCAAAAGTCGACTGAAGGTTATTAACCATGAGGTAAATATGGTTGCTCCGGCAACACCCAATTATCTGAAGTGGTCCCAGACTGCCATCACATTCGACCAGTCTGATCACCCTACGCACATTGCTACCCCTGGGAGGCAAGCTCTGGTGGTCGACCCAGTTGTCGAAGGCACTCGACTGACCAAAGTCCTGATGGATGGAGGCAGCGGTTTGAACATACTGTATGCAGAAACATTGAAAGGGATGGGCATTCCGATGTCCAGGCTCAGCACCAGTAACATGAGTTTCCATGGAGTCATTCCTGGGAAGAAAGCCGAGTCACTCGGCCAAATTGCTCTTGATGTGGTTTTCGGTGATTCCAAGAATTACCGCAAGGAAAAGTTGACATTCGAAGTTGTGGATTTCCAAAGTGCTTATCACGCTATTTTGGGCAGGCCAGCTTATGCACGCTTCATGGCTCGACCATGTTATGTGTATCTCAAATTGAAGATGCCTGGTCCCAAAGGTGTGATCACTATTACAGGCAATCGGAAGAAAGCAGAAGAGTGTTTTCAGAAAGGCTCAAAGATTGCTGACGCTCAGATGGCGGTGGTCGAGCTGCAAGAGTATCAGAAGACTGCAGATCCGAGTGAGTTGCTACGAGCTAAGAAGCCTGCTTCAGAATCAGCTTTTCAGTCATCCAGTGAAATGAAGGCAGTTCACATTCACCCGACCGATCCAAACGCTGCTCCGACTCACATCTCAACGACGGTCGACTCCAAATAGGAAGAAGCGCTCATCCAGTTCCTCCGTGAGAACTGGGACATCTTCGCATGGAAGCCTGCTGACATGCCTGGAGTTCCCAGGGGGCTGGCTGAGCACCGCCTACGAGTCGACCCAAAATTTAAACCTGTGAAAGAACATCTTCGACGGTCCGCCGTCCAGAAGAGGAAGGCCATTGGCAAGGAGGTGGCTCGGCTCTTAGCAGCGGAGTTCATCCGAGAAATTTACCACTCCGAGTGGCTCGCCAATGTTGTCATGGTACCCAAGAAGGACAAGTCACTTCGCATGTGCATCAATTTCAAGCATATCAATCGGGCCTGCCCAAAAGATCATTTTCCTCTCCCCCGCATCGACCAGATAGTCGACTCGACTGCGGGATGTGAGCGTTTGTCTTTCCTAGACGCCTATTCCGGGTACCATCAGATCCGTCTGTACGGGCCCGACGAGATCAAAACAGCTTTCATCACTCCATTCGGGTGCTTCTGTTATGTCACCATGCCGTTCGGCCTCAAGAATGCCGGAGCCACGTTCATGAGGATGATTCAGAAGTGTTTGCTCACTCAAGTCAGTCGGAATGTGGAGGCATACATGGATGATATTGTGGTCAAGTCACGGAAGGGTTCCGACCTGCTGACTGACCTTGCCGGAACCTTTGCCAACCTCAGGAGGTATGATATCAAGCTCAATCTGTCAAAGTGCACGTTCGGAGTTCCAGGTGGGAAGTTACTCGGTTTTCTCGTTTCCGAATGGGGAATCGACGCCAATCCTGAAAAAATTGGTACTATACTCCGGATGAAACGTCCTGTGCGTGTGCATGACGTCCAGAAGCTTACAGGATGCTTGGCCGCTTTAAATCGATTCATCTCTCGCCTCGGTGAAAAGGCATTGCCTCTTTACCGACTGATGAAGAAGTCTGACAAGTTTGAGTGGACTCCAGAAGCTGATGCAGCGTTTACAGAGCTCAAAGCTCTGCTCTCCACACAGCCGGTGCTTGCTGCCCCAATCAGCAAGGAGCCTTTGCTGATTTACATTGCAGCCACAGGACAAGTTGTCAGTACAGTACTTACGGTCGAGCGGGAAGAAGAAGGAAAGGTCTTCAAAGTTCAGCGCCCAGTATATTATGTTTCTGAAGTTTTGACTCCTTCAAAGCAAAGATATCCTCATTACCAGAAGCTTGTATATGGGATTTATATGACCATGAAGAAGGTTGCACATTACTTCTCTGATCATTCCATTACAGTCGTCAGCGACGCTCCACTATCAGAGATTTTGCACAACAGAGATGCAACTGGTCGAGTGGCCAAATGGGCGATTGAACTTCTTCCCCTAGATATCAAGTTTGAGGCAAAGAAAGCTATCAAGTCCCAAGCAATTGCAGATTTCGTCGCTGAGTGGATCGAACAGCAACTTCCGACTCAAGTTCACTCGGAGCACTGGACCATGTTCTTCGATGGATCTAAGATGCTGAATGGTTCTGGTGCTGGGGTAGTATTGGTTTCCCCCCGAGGAGATAAGCACAGATATGTTCTCCAGATTCACTTCGATTCCTCCAATAACGAAGCAGAATATGAAGCACTTTTGTATGGGTTGCGCATGGCCATTTCACTCGGCGTCCGTCGCCTCATGGTCTATGGCGACTCAGATTTGGTGGTTAATCAGGTGATGAAAGAATGGGACGTCAGAAGTCCAGCTATGACTGGTTATTGCAATGTAGTGAGAAAGTTAGAGAAGAAATTCGAGGGGTTAGAGCTTCATCACATCCCCCGACTGAAAAATCAAGCGGCTGATGATTTGGCAAAGATAGGCTCCAAGAGAGAAGCCATCCCCAGCAATGTGTTTTTGGAACACATCCACTCGCCATCAGTCCAAGAAGATCCTTTTACAGATGAAGCCCCGCAGCCAAAGAGTGCCACAGATCTGACTGAAGTTGAAATTCTGGCAGTGGTCGACCTAATCATGGAAGTTTTGGCAATCACCCATGACTGGATGATACCATACATCGCGTATATCCTGAGAAAGGAACTCCCGGAGGACGAAGAAGAGGCTCGACAGATCGTCCGTCGATCCAAGGCCTTTACAGTCATAAAGGGACAGTTGTATAGAGAAAGCGCGACTGGAGTCGGTCAGAAGTGTATAACACCAGAAGAAGGTCAGATGATCCTTGATGATATCCACTCGGGGACCTGTGGTCATCATGCGTCCTCTCGGACCATTGTGGCTAAAGCATACCGAGCGGGATTTTACTGGCCAAGAGCGAATGAAATGGCAAAAGAGATAGTTGACAAGTGTGAAGGGTGCCAGTTCTACTCCAACATGTCGCACAAGCCTGCGTCAGCCCTGAAGACCATTCCACTCGTCTGGCCCTTCGCTGTTTGGGGACTGGACATGGTTGGCCCATTGAGAATAGGCAGGAGCGGTTTCACACATGTGCTTGTGGCAGTCGACAAGTTTACCACATGGATTGAAGCTAAGCCTATCAAGAATCTTGATGCTTGCACTGCTATCAGTTTCGTCAGAGAGTTAACATTCAGATATGGAGTCCCGCATAGCATCATCACCGACAATGGGTCAAACTTTGATTCAGACAAGTTCAGAGCTTTTTGCGCCTCTCAAGGCACACGAGTCGACTACGCATCGGTCGCCCACCCCCAGTCGAATGGACAAGCAGAAAGGGCAAATGGTCTGATTCTCAAAGGACTAAAGCCTCGGCTGATGCGTGATCTCAAGCACGCGGCAGGCGCTTGGGTCGACGAGCTTCCGTCGGTTCTGTGGGGATTGAGGACTACCCCGAATCGGTCGACTGGAAGAACTCCATTCTTTCTGGTTTATGGAGCGGAAGCAGTCCTGCCGAGTGATCTACTTCACAATGCACCCCGAGTCGAGCTTTATACCGAAGATGAAGCAGAACAAGCCCGGCAAGACGCAGTCGACCTCCTGGAAGAAGAAAGAGAAATGGCTATGATCCGATCGACCATTTATCAGCAAGACTTGCGTCGATTCCATGCCAGAAATGTGAAGAGTCGAGCCTTCCAAGAAGGAGATTTGGTCCTCCGAGTGGATCAACAGAAACCACACAAGCTCGCTCCTACTTGGGAAGGTCCCTTCATCGTCACCAGTCCTCCACAATGGAGCGTATCACCTTTACAATGTTGATCGCCAGAACGATGAGCCACGAGCTTGGAATGCAGAACTGCTCCGCCCCTTTCACACTTGAATTCTCACTCGGATGAGATGTAATAAGAAAAACTTCTGTAGTCTGTTTATCAAAGACAAGAGTGTTACAAATTTTCCTATAATTGTTGTTGCTTTTGTTTGCGTGTGAAATCCCCTAGTGAGTGGCTTAGCTGCGAATCCGTTTCGCCTAAGTTTGTAAAAATCCTACCGAGTGGCGAGCCAGACTCCCACTCGGAGGCTTAGCTGCAGCCCAGTGCTCGCCTAAGTGTTTAAAAATACTACCGAGTGGTGAGCCAGACTCCCACTCGGAGGCTTAGCCGCAGCCCAGTGCTCGCATAAGTGTTTAAAAATCCTACCGAGTGGTGAGCAGACCTCCCACTCGGGGGCTTAGCTGCAGTCCAGTACTCGCCTAAGTTTGAAAAAATCCTACCGAGTGAAGAGCAGACCTCCCACTCGGAGGCTTAGCTGCAGCCCAGTGCTCGCCTAAGTGTTTAAAAATCCTACTGAGTGGTGATCCAGACTCCCACTCGGAGGCTTAGCTGCAGCCCAGTGCTCGCCTAAGTGTTTAAAAATCCTACCGAGTGGCGAGCCAGACTCCCACTCGGAGGCTTAGCTGCAGCCCAGTGCTCGCCTAAGTGTTTAAAAATCCTACCGAGTGGTGAGCCAGACTCCCACTCGGAGGCTTAGCTGCAGCCCAGTGCTCGCCTAAGTGTTTAAAAATCCTACCGAGTGGCGAGCCAGACTCCCACTCGGAGGCTTAGCTGCAGCCCAGTGCTCTCCTAAGTGTTTAAAAATCCTACCGAGTGGTGAGCCAGACTCCCACTCGAAGGCTTAGCTGCAGCCCAGTGCTCGCCCAAGTATTTAAAAATCCTACCGAGTGGAGAGCAGACCTCCCACTCGGAGGCTTAGCTGCAGCCCAGTGCTCGCCTAAGTGTTTAAAAATCCTACCGAAGGGTGAGCTAGACTCCCGCTTGGAGGCTTAGCTGCAGCCCAGTGCTCGCCTAAGTGTTTAAAAATCCTACCGAGCGGAGAGCAGACTCCCACTCGGAGGCTTAGCTGCAGCCCAGTGCTCGCCTAAGTGTTTAAAAATCCTACCGAGCGGAGAGCAGACCTCCCACTCGGGGGCTTAACTGCAGTCCAGTACTCGCCTAAGTTTGAAAAAATCCTACCGAGTGAAGAGCAGACCTCCCACTCGGGGGCTTAGCTGCAGTCCAATACTCACCTAAGTTTTTAAAAATCCTACCGAGTGGAGAGCAGACCTTCCACTCGGGGGCTTAGCTGCAGCCCAGTGCTCGCCTAAGTACGGAACACATCCCAACCCGCAAGGACGACGAGGTGCAAATCGACTGCTACCTTCTCCTTCGGAGCTGCACCACAAATACAAAGTTATTTCGAGTGAAGAACAAGTTCCACTCGACAGATAATTCATGAAGATATTCAACGATAAATCAAGTTCAGATAAGATCCAAAGGTTCCAGACAACAGATCGAAGTACTCGGGCATGCAGCCTAAAAAAGTTTAACGGTTACAAAAACCACTCGGCATTCTGAGGCAAATTTAAGGTGGGACACAAGAGTTTGTTCACTCCGCGGGAGGAGGGCTGGCAGGCTCGACGAACTCATCCAGGTCGACGCCGTCGGCTATCCGAGTGGCTGCAGCGATGAAAGTCTCCATAAAGGTTCGGAAGTCATGCTTCTGGGTGTTGGCGACCTTGATTACTGCCAGCTTGTCTTGTCGCACCTCCTTGCAGTGGACACGAACCAAGGACAGAGCCACATCAGCGCCACACCGAGCAGAAGACTTCTTCCACTCCTGCACTCGGTCAGGGATTCCGTTAAGTCGAGTCATCAGAGACTCGAGATCGTTTTGGAGCGTAGCCTCTGGCCAAAGTGCCGGGTCGATCCGTGACATGGCGACCTTCAGTCGAGCCAAGTAGTCCACGGCACCATCGATGCGAGATTCCAGTCGGAGCAGATTCATGGCAGTTTCATCTTTCACGGGAGAGTTGATTGGATCCAAACCTGATTCGATCCGCCCAGTCTCCTCTTCAAAGTTCTGGCAAAACTCTGCATTCACGATCCAAGGATAAGTCAATTTTCATACACTGGGTCGACACAAAAAAAACACCGGTCGGAATTGAATGTGCACCTTCAAGCTTGATGTACAACTTCTTGGCGAGGCTCCTCAAGTAGCTCTCCAGATCGTCCCTCCTGCGAGCGATGCCTTCCATCTTTTCGTTTAGGTTGAGGTTATCCTTCTTCCAACGTGTACACTCCCTATTGGCTTCATTCAGAGCGGTCTTCAGCCTGGTATTCTCTTCTTCTAACTGGCCGACCGAAGCCAGCTTCTGTTCGGCCAGAGCGGTCTTGTCGTCAGCCTCCTTACGGGCAGCAGCCAAGTCCTGATCCTTCTTCGCCAGAGCTTCTCTTAGTTTTTCTGCAAAGAAATGATGATTGATTCGGAAATAGCAGAAGGGTACTCAAGCCTAAAAACTAACCAGTCGACAAAATCGTCTTACCTGCGGCGCCGTCTCTGACCTTTTGCGGCTCTGTCCTGGCCAGCTCCAGATCAAGGTTCAGTTGAATCTGCTACTTCTCCAAGTCAGCAAAGCGAGCTCCAAGATCGCAAGATTTCTGAAATCAAAGGGGAGAAGTTATCGTTACAGCAAAAAAAACAACAAAGGCAATAAATACTAAGACTGCGGTCGACTGCCAGCAGTCCACCATAGTCTCGGGGACTACACCCAGTGGGTGCACTTAGCGTGCCCCCACTAGTTCTGATCCCACTCGACCGGCCCGCCGAAGTCGAGTTCAAAAAAAAAGAGAGAGAAAGAAAGTAGAAATCAGACTAAAGTCGACTGCCAGCAGTCCACCATAGTCTCGGGGACTACACCCAGTGGGTGCACTTAGCGTGCCCCCACCGGTTCTGATCCCACTCGACCGGCCCGCCGGAGTCGAGTGGAAGAGACGAACTACTAGTTTGGTTTATACATTCGGCAAAATACAAAGACTACAGTCGACTGCCAGCAGTCCACCGTAGTCTCCACTAGTCCAAAACTTCAATCGACGCACCCAGTGGGTGTACAGACGCAAAGACTTTCGGAAAGAATCTTCAGATAGCCGACTAACCTGAATGTTGCTCTGGAGAGCCGAGCTGGCATCATAGGCGGCTTGGCTGGCGTCCCGCACCATCTTCATCTTCTCCATCATAATGCCCGCCTGACGTATGGCTTCCCTAGCAGCATTCACCTCGTCCTCTGGGACATGATGGGTCGCAAAAACTGAAGGCGGGTCGACAGGGGCCTGAGCAGTCGAAGAAGAAGGCAAGGCACTCGACAGGGGCTCCGCGAAGGTAACAGAACCCCGATTGACGTCACCAGTGTCCTGAACGACTGGTTCCGCCCTCAGCGTCGATTGTAGCGCCTCACTTGCAGGAGCTCGCCTACTCTTCCTCGTCGAAGACCTCTCGGGCTCTTCATCATCATCAGGGAGGTCAATAATGTTGGGAGCTGTGCAAAGTTCAAATTGCCAAAATCACGTCACCCAGTGGTGCACGATGTAGTTCAATCGACCAAAGAAAGATAGTATGGCGGAAATCATACCTGGATTAGAAGTGACCGCATCCTCCATCACCTCATCATCATCCCTGTAAGCTGAGGTCCTGGAAGTGGCAGCGCTAACAATTCCAAAGTTCGTCCAGTTAAAACAAGAAAAACAAACAGCGCGGAGTGTCGAGTGAATACAAGGAGAGGCACTCACGCGGAGGCGACAGGGATATCGATCTTGATCTTTGGCAGCGCCTTCCGAGTCTTCGGCTCTGCAACTTTGGGGTGCTTTGGCGCCTTCTCAGTCGGGGTTGGTGAAGAGACCCGAGGACGCTTCGAAGACTGGCCAGCCTGAGCAGTTGCCTTTGAAAGGATCGATATGGTTGACTAGAGGGGGGTGAATAGGCAACTAACAATTTTTAGCTTTTCTTTAACAAGTTAAACTTTGCATCAAAATAGGTTGTCTAGAAATGCAACTAGGTGAGCAACCTATATGATGCAACGAGGATAGGTACACAAGCAAGCAAGAGATATAAAACAAGTAAGCTTGCTTAAATAAAGGCACGAGATAACCAAGAGTGGAGACGGTGGAGACGAGGATGTGTTGCCGAAGTTCCTTCCCTTTGAGAGGAAGTACGTCTCCGTTGGAGCGGTGTGGAGGCACAATGCTCCCCAAGAAGCCACTAGGGCCACCGTATTCTCCTCACGCCCTCACACAATGCGAGATGCCGTGATTCCACTATTGGTGCCCTTGAAGGCGGCTACCGAACCTTTACAAACAAGGTTGGGGCTCTCTCCACAACTTAATTGGAGGCTCCCAACAAAACCACGAAGCTTCACCACAATGGAATATGGCTCCGAGGTGACCTCAACCGTCTAGGGTGCTCAAACACCCAAGAGTAATAAAATCCACACAAGAAAGTATGGGGGAACCAAATATCCTTTGGTGGAAGTGTAGATCTAGGTCTCCTCCTTCAATCCCTAGCAAATCAACAAGTTTGAGTGGCTAGAGAGAGAGATTGGGCAAGAGAGCTTGAAGGGCATCAATGGTGGAGTGAGAGAGGTCAAAGGTAGAAGTGGTAGGTGGGAGAAGCCCCCTTAAGTAGTCTCCCCACAAATCCAACCGTTACTGCGTTTTTGCACTGCAGCGGTACAACCGGTCCTCGTCCCGGTACAACCGTGACTCACGGTGTAACAACAGAACCCTACCAAGCGGTACAAACGGACAGGCGGGTGGTAGTACCGGCTAAGAAAGATAACTGGACTAACCGCCTGGCTACCGCACAACCACCACATCAAAACAGGGGCTTGACCGGTACTTGGGCGGTGCCTGGCCGGAACAACCGCATGGCCTTGAGCTCTTGGGCGGCTAAGTTCTGAGCGGAAGAACCGCTCGGACCACCGGTGGTACCGGTCATCGAGGAACGACCGGACCAACCGGGCCACTACCGCCCAAGAACAGCATCAAACCAGAGGCGAGAGCGGTACATGGACGGAACCACCGCCCTAGCTGTTGCAGAGCATGGTGGCGGTACCACCGCCCGGAGGCAGCGGTACAACCGCTCGAGAAAAAGCTGGTGAGCGACAAGACCCAGCGGTACAACCGCTCCAGAGAGCGGTACAACCACTGGGCAGAAACAGTGAGCAGGAAAGAGGGGAAGAGACAAGGAAAACTCTCACTCTCACACATCTGAGGAAGGCAAAGAGAGGGTGAGAAAAGTGTACGTGAACTAATTCCCCCAGAGCTTCCTAATGAGTAATCCCTCTTGATAGTACGGGTACTCTACGACCAAAGAAAATAAAAACGTAGAGGACACGTCTTCGATCTTTTCCTTCGAGAGGTAATAGCAATCCGATGTAAGCCTAAGCATCGAGAACCTGAAACATATAGCACACGTTTAGACCACAAAGGGTTGTCATCATCATCCAAAACATAAAGTAGGGAAATGCCCTTTCAATCTCCCCCTTTTTGGTGGATGATGAAAACAACACGATTTGCAAGAGATAAGTCAATGAAATCTAGACAGAACTCCCCCTGAATGTGTGCCCCAACAAGTACTAGCTTTTTTTAGAAAGCATGGGCATACTTTCAGGACTAGACTCCCCCTAGATTTTATAGACTCATCACTCTGAGCTCAAAAGGATAGACAATATAATACTTAGAGGCAATAATAAGATAAAGACCTACGAATAAACGGAGTAGCAAGTCTAGCAAGACCCACACACAGCACGGAGTCCACGAACAAACACAAAAACACGAGAACAAGAGAAAACAACCCAAGCAAATCCCCGAGACCTATAGAACCCTCTCCCCCTTTGGCATCAAGACACCAAAAAGGAAAAGAGCGAAGCTAGCGACCCAAAGCTCAGGCGTCCTCCTCTGACTCCTCAGTCGCATCTGGATCTTCATCATCAGAGTCATCATCGTCGTCGTGATCAGATACTCCCATGGCATTGTCAGCTGCTGCAAACGAGGATGATGGCTGGGGAGGGGCTTCATCATCAGTCCAGGTGCTATGGGTAGAGATCCAACGCTCCTCTGGGGTGATGCTCTTCTCAGAGCCACTCTGAACCTGCATGTTGAGGTGCTTCATCATTGCAATTTGGCGACGCCGTGCGAGCTTCTCATTGACATGTGCCTCATACATCTTCTTCTGGATGTCAGCCTGGAGACAAAAGGTCTTCTTTACCTTGGCAGTAAGTTTGGCCACCCACGAAGGCTTGGCCCCTGGCTCCAGCTCAAAGTCCTCATCGTCAGAAGTAGCATAGACATCCTCAGGAGCATGTTCAGGGAAGCGAGACTCGGCATGCTTCTTCTTCTTAAGGAGCTTGACCTCATGAACAGTGAGGTTGTCTGGAGAAGTGAGGAGCTCTCCAGGATGACGAACAGCCCACACAGAGTTCAGAAAGCACATGAAAAACGGAGCGTAGATTGGGACTTTACAGTAGATGACCATGTTGTACATCTCATGCCACAGCCAATTTGACACATCAAACATTGCCCCTATCCCCACCATGGTCTTCATAGCAACCATCAAATCAACCAGATAGCCATGAATTTCATCTTGATTGCCCACCTTGGGCAAGAGCACATTGCAGAACACTCGGTGCATGATGTCATAGACCTTCTCCAAATCCTTGGATTCTCCAATAATCCCACGGCCCCGAATGTACAGAGGGGCAAGCTTCTCCTTAGGCATGGACTCAGGAAAATCATGAGGGCGAATGCCACCCCTTGCTTGCAGACCGGTATCCTCGTACCCAATAGCATTGCAGAAAGCCCTCCAGGGAACGTGAAACAATTCATCGCGACACATGAAGGTGAGAGTGCGCGCATCATCTTCCCCAAAATGAACCGTGGCATAGAACTGATGGATGAGTTGAACATCAAAGTCACAGTTGACTGACATGATCTTGACAAGATCAAACTCCTCGCAGAGAGCTAACGCCTCACCAAAATACTCCATGTTGTTCCTCCAATGATCAAAATCAATCGTCCACTGCTTGGCATATCTATTCTTGTTGTGCTCAAAGAGTTCATGAACAATCCGCACTTGCATCTCATTCCGGAACTGAACAGTGGTCCAATGGGGAGCAATGGGAACCTCATACGGATTCTTTGAGCGGTAGGCTTCCCAATCCTTGGCTTTCCAACGATGCAACGGCATGACAACACGTTGCTTAGCAGCTGCAGACTTTTCACGGCGAGTGGGCTTGGTGGGAATCACAACTTCTTCATCATCTGACACAACCGGGCGCAAGGTCCTTCGTGCCCTCTTCTTGGCCTTGCGAGGAGCAGAGCGAGAACTAGAGCCACCTGAACACACACATGAAAAGCACACACAAAACCCAACAAGGATAAGAGGATTGCACCCACTAGCAGAAAAGGAACAAGTTGCAACAACAGAGAAGATAGAACAGTGCTTAGTGGTTGATATACTCCGGTTGTACCAGATCTTCCGCCGGTAGTACCGCTCCAGCGGTTGTACCGCCCGTAGGGGCGGTAGTACCGCCCATAGGGGCGGTAGAACCGCTGACAGTGGCACTACCAGGGAAGATAGATCTAACCGAGGCATACGAATCACACAAGTAATATTCCGAATTCTAAGTGCTGCAAACAAGACAGGAGGCTAACAAAGAACTCTTCTAAGCCATAGATCGAACACTAAACGCGGAAAGATGGGTAAAGCCCTAGGCAAGGAATAACCCTAAACACAAATCTAGAGGCAAAGAACACGAGGCATTACCACCATCCATGGGAAGAGATCGGAAGGCCTCCACGGAGAGAATCCACGGAGAGCCAAGGATCCGAAGCGCGAGACGCACTCCGGGGCAGGGGTAGAGATGGCCGGCGGCTAGGGCAAGAAAAAGAGGAACGAGGACGAAGGGAAAAAAGACAGCCCTTCAACCCCGTCGAGTATATATAGGCCCGTACGCACGCCCCGGTAGAACCGCTTAGGGGAGCGGTTGTACCGCTCGTCTGGTACAGAGCGGTGGATGGAGGCGGTACTTCCGGTGCCTGGAAGGCAGCGGTAGTACCGCACGGCAACAACCAGTAGTACCGGACGTGGGTTACCGTGGGATTGTGCGGTGGAACCGCCCAGGCACCGAACGGAAACCCTTGGGACAACACAACCCGGTACCAGTGGTAGAACCGCTCGTGGCACCGGTTGTACCGCCCGACCACCTAAGCCCAAGCCAAGATCAAATGAGTGCAATCCGAAGGGAGGAAGAAGGGGCACAAAAACAGGAGAGAAACAACACCCTAGGAGAACCTAACACAAAGAGCAAAGAGAGAAAGAGAGAAAACAACACGAGAGCAGCAAGGCTAACTCCAACTCCCCGAAGAGAGGACGGTGGCCGAGGCCACCTATGTTTGAGTCAATTGGTATGGCACCGCGAAGAATTATCCTTGGGTCCATGACCAAAACTCGTCTTTGAAGCACAAGTACCATCAAATATGGCTAATATGAAAGACACAATCAATTTATGCATAATGGGGGGAGGGAGAGTTCATTGAGAGAACAACACTCCCCCTATGTCCATGCCTGCACCTAAACTAGACAACAAGTTGAGCATGGTAGGGTGTGCAAGGGTTCAAGCCACATTGCTCGAATCAATGATATTTAGCTCATGCCTTAACTCGCGAAATCTTGCTTCATCTAAGGGCTTCGTGAAAATATCTGCAAGGTTGTCATGAGTGTTGATATAGTTGAGCTCGATCTCTCCTCGTCTAATGTGATCCCGGATGAAGTGATACCGGATCTCAATATGCTTCGTCTTGAAATGTTGTACCGGATTGAGAGAGATCTTGATGGCACTTTCATTGTCACACCAAAGAGGCACTTTGTCACAAGTGACACCGTAATCCTTTAAAGTTTGCCTCATCCATAGGAGTTGAGCACAACAACTAACGGCGGCAACATACTCCGCCTCAGTGGACGAGAGAGACACACAACTTTGCTTTTTGGAAGACCAACTTACCAAAGAGCAACCAAGAAATTGGCACCCTCCGGAAGTGGACTTCCTATCCACTTTGTCTCCCGCCCAATCGAAATCCGAGTACCCTAGAAGCTTGAAGTTTTATCCTCTAGGGTACCATAGGCCAAAGTTTGGGGTATGAGCCAAGTATCGAAAGATTCGTTTGACCGCCACATAGTGACTTTCCTTAGGTGCGGCTTGAAACCGTGCACAAATTCCCACACTCAACATGATGTCCGGTCTAGAGCACAAAGGTAAAGCAAGGATCCAATCATGGAACGATATACCTTTTGATCCACCACTTTACCATTGGGATCTAAGTCAAGTTGGCACTTGGTGGGCATTGGAGTGGAAGCCGGCTTGACGTCACTTAGCTTGAATCTCTTGAGCATGTCTTGAGTGTATTTGGATTGATTGATGAAGGTTCCTTCTCTTCTTTGCTTCACTTCGAACCCTAGAAAGAACTTCAACTCTCCCATGGAGGACATCTCGAACTTTGAGGTCATGAGAGCGGCAAATTCCTCATTGAAAGCTTTGTTAGGAGAACCAAAGATAATATCATCAACATATAATTGGCACACAAACAACTCCCCTTTGACCTTCTTAGTAAAAAGAGTGGGGTCGATTAGCCCAACTTCAAAACCACGGTCTTGTAACAACTCGGTAAGGTGGTCATACCATGCACGTGGGGCTTGTTTAAGGCCATAGAGCGCCTTATCGAGTTGATACACATGATCGGGAAAGTAGGGATCCTCGAACCCGGGGAGTTGCTTGACGTAAACCAATTCATTAATGGGACCATTAAGAAAAGCACTCTTCACATCCATTTGTTGTAACTTAAAATTATGATGAGAAGCATATGCAATTAACAAGCGAATGGATTCAAGACGAGCAACGGGAGCAAAGGTTTCACCGTAGCCGATACCCTCAACTTGGGAGTAGCCTTGTGCTACCAAACGAGCCTTGTTGCGAATGATAATCCCATGGGCATCTTGCTTGTTCTTGAATATCCACTTGGTTCCAATGACATTGTGGTTCCCCGTTGGCCTTGGCACCAATCTCCACACTTTGTTGCGCTCGAAGTTGTTGAGTTCGTCATGCATGGCATTGAGCCAATCCGGATCTTCTAGCGCCTCATAGACCTTGTGGGGTTCCACACAAGAGACAAACGCGTGATGCTCACAATAATTTGCTAATTGTCTACGAGTGCTTACCCCCTTTCTTAAGCTTCCAAGCACATTCGTCATGAGATGATCCTTGGTGGAGAGCTTGGATGCAATCTTGGCGGCACGACGCTCTAATTCCTCCTCGGTGGTGAGTTGAGGAGCGGTTACTTGATCATCTTGAGCGCCATCATGAACTTGGTCTTGATCTTGAACTTGCTCGGGGGAGAGAACTTGACCTTGGGCATCACTTGGTGTGTCAACACCGTCTTGAGTATGATCTTGCCCTTGGTCTTGTTCATGAGGTTGAGGGCCTTCACTTTGTTCTTTGGAAGCGTGTGGGCCTTGGGTTGGTGATGGATCCACTTGAGTGGAGCATTGTCCTTCTCCTTCGGCCACAAGGGATTCCTCAATGTGTAGGATAAAACCAACACCCATTCTTCTTATGGCTTGAGGAGGAATTTCATCACCTACATCACAAGTGCCACTTTGCTCCACTTGGGAGCCGTTATTCTCATCAAACTCCACGTTACACGTCTCCTCAATAAGTCCCGTGGATTTATTGAGGACATGGTAAGCATGAGAGTTTGTAGCATAACCAACAAATATGCCCTCATGAGCTCTAGCCTCAAATTTAGACAACCGAACACCTTTCTTGAGAATGAAACACTTACACCCGAACACCCGGAAGTACTTGAGGTTGGGCTTGTTACCGGTGAGTATCTCATATGGAGTCTTGTTCAAGCCCTTGCGGAGGTAGAGCCGATTGGATGCATGACACGCGGTGTTGATGGCTTCGGCCCAAAAGTTGTACGGAGACTTGAACTCCGCCATCATGGTCCTTGCCGCATCCATCAACGTCCGGTTCTTCCTTTCCGCAACACCGTTTTGTTGAGGGGTGTATGGTGCGGAATATTGATGCTTGATTCCCTCATCACTAAGAAATTCATCCAAGGTGTAGTTCTTTAACTCAGTATCGTTATCACTTCTTATTGTCAAGATCTTTGCATTGTGTTGACGTTGTGCTTCATTTGCAAAGTCAATGACGGGTTTGTTGGGTCTCGCTCTTCCTCTTGAAGAAATACACCCACGTGTACCTTGAGTAGTCATCCACAATCACCAAGCAATACTTCCTACCTCCAAGACTATCGAAGGATGGAGGCCCAAAGAGATCCATGTGAAGGAGCTCCAAAGGCCTCTTTGAATAAATGATAGTCGTGGGAGGGTGAGCCTTCTCATGTAGCTTTCCTTCGATACAGGCACTGCAAGCACGATCTTTAGCAAAACTAACATTCGTTAGTCCACGGACATGGTCCCCCTTGAGGAGACTTTGCAAAGATCTCATATTGACATGGGCTAAACGGCGATGCCAAAGCCATCCCACATCAACTTTAGCCATTAGGCATGTCGCGGTCTTAGTGGGTCGCTCCGAAAAGTTAATCACATATAGACCGTTCTCGACATGCCCAACAAAGGCTACTTTAAGAGTCTTGCTCCACAAGAGGGCCACGGTATCGATATCAAAGAAAGTGGCAAAGCCCATGATTGAAAGTTAACGAACGGAAAGTAAATTGTATGCAAGGGACTCAACAAGCATGACCTTCTCGATCGTGAGATCATGAGAGATGACCACCTTGCCAAGTCCCAATACCTTAGAAGATGAGGCGTCACCCCACTCGACATTGGTGGGCATAGATGGAACCTTGTGCACGTCCACCACCAAGTCCTTGCTTCCGGTCATATGATTTGTAGCTCCGCTATCAAGCAACCATGATCCACCACCGGAAGCAAACACCTACAAGAGATCAATGCTTGGTTTTAGGTACCCATTTTGTAATGGGTCCTTTGATGTTAGTAACAAGGGTCTTAGGAACCCAAATAGACCATTCAATGTATTCATGAAGAGAACCAACAAATTTGGCATAAACATGCCCATCACTAGCACGGCATAACACATAAGAAGGATTAAAATCGCCGACTTTGTTGGGAGGGGTGACATTGCCCTTCTTGACATTATTCTTCTTCTTCTCCTCGGGGGCACTCTCTCCCTCCCTCACAAAGGTTTGCATGAGAGGAGGAGGCCGTTTGGTCTTGTCATTCTTCTTCTTGTTCTTGAAGTCGGGGACGTACCCAACCCCTTCCTTGGCCACACCTCCCTTTTGGTTGGTCAAGAGATCGTTGAGGTTCTTCTTGCCTTGTATGCAAGTCGCAAGACCTCTCTCAAGTTGCTCCTTCAACTTAGCATTTTCCTCAACAAAATGTATATGCTCACAACACGGGTTAGTAGCATTTGCATTATCAATTAAAACCATATGAGGAAAAGTTGCTTTCTCCTTAGTTAGCTTCACTTGGAGTTGATCATGAGACTCCTTGAGACTAGCGTGAATACCCTTCAAGGCCTTGTGGGCCTTGTCAAGTATATCAAACTCCTCTTTGAGTCTAGCAAGATCAACCCTGAGTTTGGCCTTCTCGGAATTTAGCACACGAGAAACAACAAGGGCATGATCATAATCTTTCTCTAACTTAGCATGATCTACGTTGTGTGACTCCTCAAGAGCCAAACGAAGACCACGCTCTTCCTCAAGAGCATTGGAAAGATCCGAAATCTCATCGGCATAGTCACGACTATGTCCTTCCATCTTAGAGATGGTGTCTTTGTGAGCCTCGATCATGTCATTGGCCTCACCAAGTTGTTCCAAGAGAGCAATAAAGTGCTTCTTGGATTTTCCCTTGAGTTTGCCCATAAAGGCCTCAAACTCGTTAGCCTCCACATTAGCTCCCTCAAATTCATTAATGCTATCCGTTTGGGAAGGATGATTAATGATGGTAGTTTTGATGTTGGAGGTTACCTTGTTGGTGGCTTTAGCCATGAGACACTTGGCGGTGATGCTCTCGTTGGGTGAGTCGAAGAGAGACACCCGTGACGTTGTTGCAATGGCAACGGAGGCCATGGCAACCGACTCATCATCTTCATCATCGTCATCGTCCTCATTATACTCTTCTTGCACAACCAAAGCCTTGGGATGAGTCTTCTTGGTGAAGTTGTTCTTGTTGGGGAACGACTTGGCCTTGTCCTTTCGGATGAGTTTGCCACCATTGTCTTCCCTCTTCTCATACGGGCATTCTGCAACGAAATGACTCACATTGCCGCAATTGTAGCAAGTCCTTACACGTTGCTTGCCCCTTGTACCACTCGAGTTGTTTTTGCTAAAGTTTGGCCTTGAGTTTTTCTTGCTCCAAAATTGCCTTGAAGCAAGTGCCATGTGTTCATGATATGCATACTTCGTATCTTCGGGGTTGCTCTCCTCTTCTTCCTCTTCTTCGTCTTCCACTTTGAGCTTGGCCTTCAATGCAAGGTTAGGCTTCTTTGCCCATTGAGAACGGAGCACCGCATTGTCAGCGGTCTTGTCCAAAATGTTCATGGCCACAAACTCATCCAACACTTCGCTTGAGGTCAAAGTGTGGAAGTCCGGTCTTTGGCAAATGACGGAGGACATGGCCTTGTGATAGGGCATCATTGCCTTGAGGAATTTGCGCTTGATCCAATTGTCATCCGTGTCCTTGCTCCCGTGATCTCGTAGTGAGACCGCGAGTTTGGTTACTCTTCGATAGAGCTCACGAGGTTCTTCATCTTCCTTCATTGCAAACTCATCGGCCTCATCTTGTACCACTTCATAGTTGGAGCGTTGAATGCTTGCGCTTCCCCGGTAGAGAGACACGACACAATGCCATGCATCTTTGGCCAAGGCGAAAGGACGAAGATGAGGTAGGTCTTCGGGTGGAATAGCATCTTGAATGATGAAGAGAGCATTCTCATTGAATTGATTGTCCGCGGCTTCTCGAGGAGTGAAGTTGCTTGGATCATGTGGATAGAAACCTTCTTCAATGATTCTCCAAAGGTTAGTGTTCACATGATTTAAATGACGTTTAAAGCGGTAAACCCAAGAATCAAAATCCTCATTTTTCACAATCTTAGGGGGGGACAGGCATGATTCAAATGAGTGGAAGGAACCGGTCCACCATAAAAAAGTGGTGGTTCCACATGGGCAAAGATGCCGGTACCATTCTTTCCACTAGAATAAGGAGCCTTTTCACTACTAGCTTCCCCCTTGTCGGGGATAGCATCCGTCACCTTGTTGGCGGGATCACCCACTTTCAACGGTGCGGTGGATAGTTTAAGCCCCTCAAGAAATTTAGTAAACATGCTTTCGACTTCGGTCATCATGGAGGTTTTCAATGTCTCCAAGGCCACATTGAACTCCTCGAGAGAGACCGAAGTTCCCCCATCTCCCGTAGACGAGATCGGATTCACACCGGAGTGTTCCTCCACACCGTCTACGGTATCAACCATACTCTTTGGACGGTAAAGTCCTTAATAAAGAGATGAGGCTCTGATACCAATTGAAAGGATAGATATGGTTGACTAGAGGGGGGGTGAATAGGCAACTAACAATTTTTAGCTTTTCTTTAACAAGTTAAACTTTGCATCAAAATAGGTTGTCTAGAAATGCAACTAGGTGAGCAACCTATATGATGCAACGAGGATAGGTACACAAGCAAGCAAGAGATATAAAACAAGTAAGCTTGCTTAAATAAAGGCACGAGATAACCAAGAGTGGAGACGGTGGAGACGAGGATGTGTTGCCGAAGTTCCTTCCCTTTGAGAGGAAGTACGTCTCCGTTGGAGCGGTGTGGAGGCACAATGCTCCCCAAGAAGCCACTAGGGCCACCGTATTCTCCTCACGCCCTCACACAATGCGAGATGCCGTGATTCCACTATTGGTGCCCTTGAAGGCGGCTACCGAACCTTTACAAACAAGGTTGGGGCTCTCTCCACAACTTAATTGGAGGCTCCCAACAAAACCACGAAGCTTCACCACAATGGAATATGGCTCCGAGGTGACCTCAACCGTCTAGGGTGCTCAAACACCCAAGAGTAACAAAATCCACACAAGAAAGTATGGGGGAACCAAATATCCTTTGGTGGAAGTGTAGATCTAGGTCTCCTCCTTCAATCCCTAGCAAATCAACAAGTTTGAGTGGCTAGAGAGAGAGATCGGGCAAGAGAGCTTGAAGGGCATCAATGGTGGAGTGAGAGAGGTCAAAGGTAGAAGTGGTAGGTGGGAGAAGCCCCCTTAAGTAGTCTCCCCACAAATCCAACCGTTACTGCGTTTTTGCACTGCAGCGGTACAACCGGTCCTCGTCCCGGTACAACCGGGACTCACGGTGTAACAACAGAACCCTACCAAGCGGTACAACCGGACAGGCGGGCGGTAGTACCGGCTAAGAAAGATAACCGGACTAACCGCCTGGCTACCGCACAACCACCGCATCAAAACAGGGGCTTGACTGGTACTTGGGCGGTGCCTGGCCAGAACAACCGCATGGCCTTGAGCTCTTGGGCGGCTAAGTTCTGAGCGGAAGAACCGCTCGGACCACCGGTGGTACCGGTCATCGAGGAACGACCGGACCAACCGGGCCACTACCGCCCAAGAACAGCATCAAACCAGAGGCGAGAGCGGTACATGGACGGAACCACCGCCCTAGCTGTTGCAGAGCATGGTGGCGGTACCACCGCCCGGAGGCAGCGGTACAATTGCTCGAGCAAAAGCTGGTGAGCGACAAGACCCAGCGGTACAACCGCTCCAGAGAGCGGTACAACCGCTGGGCAGAAACAATGAGCAGGAAAGAGGGGAAGAGACAAGGAAAACTCTCACTCTCACACATCTGAGGAAGGCAAAGAGAGGGTGAGAAAAATGTACGTGAACTGATTCCCCTAGAGCTTCCTAATGAGTAATCCCTCTTGATAGTATGGGTACTCTACGACCAAAGAAAATAAAAACGTAGAGGACACGTCTTCGATCTTTTCCTTCGAGAGGTAATAGCAATCCGATGTAAGCCTAAGCATCGAGAACCTGAAACATATAGCACACGTTTAGACCGCAAAGGGTTGTCATCATCATCCAAAACATAAAGTAGGGAAATGCCCTTTCAGCCTTGTCGCGGGCACTCGGCCGTTCTTGGTCAAGCTTGGATCGTCTCTCTATGCGAGGAGGCGACTCGACTTCTTCTCCATCACTTGAGTCGTCACTTCCACCATCCCCTTCACCATCAGAAGTCCACTCGCCACTTTCGCCACCACTCGCCTCGCCTTCCTGAGCTTGCTCTTGCTCCCCGTTGGGCATCGAATACATTTCAGTAATGGCCTGAAAGAAAGCAGGGAGAACAAAGTCAGTCGACGCAATACAGACAGCTGCGCGAGTGAATTCGGATTACAAGCAAAAACTCAGAATCAGACCTGCTCTGGTGCATGCGACTGGTCGAATGGGAGAACTCTCCTGGCTCCTCTGGGATTGTCCTTGTTCCCGGTAATGCTCGACAGCCACTTCTCCAGCGTGTCGTCATCGACCTCCTCCGGGTAGATCCGAGTGGTGTCTTCTAGACCCGAATACATCCACATCGGGTGGTCTCGGGCTTGGAGAGGCTGGATGCGCCGCTGAAGGAAGACCTCCAAGAGATCCATACCAGTGACCCCGTCACGAATGAGCTGGACCACTCGGTTGACCAACACCTTCACGTGCGCCTTCTCCTCTGGGAGCACCTTCAAAGGGGAGGGTTTTTCCACTCAGTCCATGGTAAAGGGAGGGAGGCCAGTCGATTGCCCTGGCGTTGATTGGTCTTTGCAGTAGAACCAGGTCGACTACCATCCGCGAACTGAATCGGGAAGAATCATGGCCGGAAAGGAGCTTTTTCCCCTCGTCTGGATGCCAAGACTCCTACACATCTAGATCACTTGGGTCCTCTCGTCACTCGGATTAGCCTTTTTCACTGTCTGGGAGCGACAAGTGAAAATATGCTTGAAAAGACCCCAGTGAGGTCGACAACCCAAGAAGTTCTCACACAAGGAAATGAACGCGGCAAGATAAACTATTGAGTTGGGGGTAAAATGGTGGAGTTGAGCCCCAAAGAAGTTCAGAAACCCTCGGAAGAAAGGATGAGGAGGCAAGGAAAACCCACGGTCGACGTGGGTGGCAAGAAGAACGCGCTCACCCTCCCGGGGTTGCGGCTCGGATTCCTTCCCCGAAAGCCGCGCCGAGTCGTAGGGGATCAGCCCTCCCTCGGCCAGGTCGTCGAGGTCTTCTTGGGAGATCCTCAAGTGGATCCAGTCGCCCTGGATCCAACCCTTCGGCAGGCCAGTCCGCGAGGAAGATCCGCCCCGGCTCGTCGCCTTCCCCTTTGACCTCGCCGTCGCCTTCTTTGCCCGCTCCAGAGCCGCTGTCTTCTCCTTAACCATTGTCGCCGACGAGACGCGTGTGGCGCGGGGGCGCTGGAGCAAGAGCGAGCGCAGAGAAGAGGCGTGAGGAGGAGGAGAGATAATGAGGCGCACTGTTCGGGAGACTCCGGTCCAACGCCTTATATGAGGCCGCTTCCGAGTGGCTGACAGGTAGGCCCAGATGGCTCTGTCAAAACCCGTAACGACCGCACGAGCGATACGTGGCGAAAAAGGTGGTGCAGGGATCGAGGCGGCTCCGCTCTATCTCGTCCGATTACTGCGGCCTCCCCCGTCCCGCGCGCTTCCCAAAATTCGGATCCCACTAAATCCGCGGGCAGCAAATAACTTGTCAGACCAAAGATCTCCTCCGCACCGTCACTCGGAGCCTTACAAGTAAAGAAACTCACTCGGCGAAGAATTAAGAATGGATCAAGGCGACTGAAAAGGGAGTTGCTGTCATCACTCAGGTCCGTTGATCCGAAACAAGATATGCTCACGGCATAGAAAACGAGTCGGAGAAGTCCTCAACTCCTTCCCCACTCAAACCTCGATCCATTCGGGGGCTAATGATGAAGCTATGTACCTAGGGTAGGGTCACGGACCTGTCCTAACTGGCCTACCCAAGGACACTTCTAGAATAAATCACCTTTCAATCGACTTGGAGGTATTCCACTCGACAGACTCGAAGACATTCGACCAAGAAGCAATTACTCGACCAAGATCCAACCACTCGACGGCCAGGAGACCTAAAGTCACTCCGCACGCTAACGGTCGGTCATTAAGTAGCTTTTATGGTCATCATAGCACTTTATTACTAGCGTTATCAGTAACGCCCTACCTTAATGTACATTGAACCCTTCGTAACGTGGGCTGGCCGGGGTCCTGGTGCACTCTATATAAGCCACCCCCTCCTCCGAGACAAGGGTTCGCACCTCTGTAACTCATACACACATAATCCAGTTGACCGCCTCCGGGCACCGAGACGTAGGGCTGTTACTTCCTCCGAGAAGGGCCTGAACTCATAAACCTTGCGTCCTTACAACCTCTCCATAGCTAAGACCTCGCCTCTCCATACTTACCCCCCTACATCACTGTCAGAGTTAGAACCACGACAGTCACTTCTCCCCGAGCAAGCGCTCCCGACTCCGCCGTTTACAACCCACGAGGACACCCTCACCGCAAGCGAAGTGTGAGCACACTAAGAACAACCAAACAGTCGATCACACGTGCCGGTAACAGGAAAACACCTGATTCGATGGCGAACGGTGCCAGAGAAATATACCAGCTGGCGTTGTGAAGGAACACCGATCCGGACCACCTATCGGTCGTCATCGTCGCCGCCCACACTATTGTAAGGATGGAAAGCTACAGATGGTGGTCGGCTAGGCAGGCTGTGATGAAAATGGGCTTGGTGAGCTTCAAATCAAAGGCTAACACTTTACATCGGTCAATGCCGACAATGATGGTGTACTTGGAAGTTGTCACGCGAAGGCAGCTACTTCCGGTGATTGTCAGGGAGGCCACGCAGGGTGCTGCTGATGTTTGTTGCTTGCTAGCTAGGGTGATGATGTTCTCGATGTGAAAGACTATTATGTGGTGGTCCAACTCAGGCAGAAGGCCCAAGGCCTCCTGATGCAACCGATAGTTGGACTAGGCCTTGAAGAAGACCGCAGATGCGTAGGAATGGAAGGCGGACATAGAGGAGCAAGGATACATATAGAGAGCAGAGAGGTGAGGAGAGGTTGTCGAAGAGAGAGAGAGAGAGAGTAAAATCTAGATCTAGAGCATAAAATCCCGTTGTATCTCTCGCCTTATACTAGTGGCTCGATCTATACATGTGAGTGCATAACATAGGCAGTGGTCGTGTGCTATTATGGCTGTTGTGGAGGCTATGGCGATATATAGTTCCAGAGTCGAGGGTGTGCCCTCGAGTTGTGCGGGGTGAGTGGCTTTGGGGCCTAATGCACATACCTAGGCATGTAGCACATTGACCTTAATGAAGTGAGGTGTCATGGCACATGTGTCGTATGGTGGTACTTGGTCGATGATGGCGGTAGATTGAATGGTGTGCATGGCTATTGTGGCTCGAGCAATGCTAACAGGATAACTAACAATGGTGGTCGATTGTGCAGGCTGGGAGGAAAGATGGGGTTGGTGAGCTTAAGCAACACCAGCCTCGATTGATGCCGACGACAATGGTGACCTTGGAGGTGTCGTTGTGGAGGCCCTACACCCCCTCCCCCGGGGCGGGGCATTTGGTTCTTGTGATCTCTTGGTAGAAACCCAAACTTTAGGTTGGTCCCAGAGCGGTCAGCGAAAATGTTCTTGTTGCTTCCCCCTTGGAGACCAACCCTTCATCACATTGCAATGTGTTGTGTTGCCTTGAAGTTTCGCGGTTGGTGGGTGCATGACCTCCATGCCGGGTTGAAACCGGAATGGTGGCTCCAAAGTTTTTATTTGTGTTGTATAAATTTCAGCCACTTAGTTGCTCAAAACGAATAAAACTACACTACTTATTTCCTAAGGGAGGTAATAAATGATAAGATACATTTTCAAAGAGGAAGTGCATTTACTTTTAACCTTGGGGGTAGGAAATCATGATTAGGATGGTGAACGTAAACCCTTTAAACTTAGATATTTAATGAGCTTTTTTCCTTTCATCAAGGTGGATTCCTTAGCACCCCTCCAAACAAAATAGGTGAATTCCTTAGCAGATAAATGAAAAAAGGTGCTCCTTTGTTTATTAGGCTCCCTTATATTTTAGGCCAAATCTTGATCGTAGATTTGATTTACAAAAATTAAGTGGTATGTCATGAAAAATTATATTGTTGGATTCATTTTTGAAAGAAGTTTTCAATGATATTTTTTTGCTACATATAACTCATATTTATTACGTGCATGAATGATCAAATTCTGGCTCAAAATGTGAAGGGTCTAATAAACCCGAACGGAGGGGCATGTCATATTTGTCTTGACGCATGTCGCTTTGGGTTGGCATAGTTCCCGGCGTAGGGAGCGCCTATACCTCGCTTGCCGTGGGGTGCATAGGTTTCCTCGCCCCAGCCCCCCACCCCCTTTGAAATGGGCTGACCCATCATGGGGTAGCGCTGGATCTCTAGCAAACGCTAAAAAAAGTAACACGGTGCTAAACAAATGTAACACAATGCTAAAAATTGTTGATAACATTAAAAAACATTGTTCATGATGTTTAAAAAATGTTCTTGTGTTTCAAAAAAAATGTATGTGACAATTAAAAATAAAGTTTTTTTATGTAAAAAAAGTTCATGCAGTTAAAAATAGGATAGTACCATCCAAAAAATGCACGTGTTATCTTAAAAACATGTATTTTTTCGGTTAAAAAATATTGAATAGTGTAAAAAATGTTCATGTAGTTGCTAAAATGTTTTGTATCATTCAAAGCAATGTTCCATGCGTATTTGAATAAAAACATTAGGGCATATTTGAAAAGAAATAAAAAACTTATATTTGAAAAATATGTTAATCATGTATTAGGAAAAAATTAGACATGCATGAAAGATGTTTCGTATATAAAAATTGGACATAAAATGTGTATGTAAAAAACTGACATTTTCTGAAAAAAATATGTTAAAATCAAGAAAAGCTAGATACATAAAAAGAACATAATAAAACCATTGAAAACCGACACGGAAAACCGTTGGAAACCAACA
Source organism: Triticum urartu (assembly GCF_003073215.2). Classification (NCBI taxonomy): domain Eukaryota; kingdom Viridiplantae; phylum Streptophyta; class Magnoliopsida; order Poales; family Poaceae; genus Triticum; species Triticum urartu. The sequence goes on from NC_053026.1 coordinate 583,371,394, forward strand.
CTGAAAGCATATATATATATATATATATATATATATATATATATATATATATATATATATAACAGTATTTGGAAAACAAAACACCGATAAAATGCTGTATACGGTTTTAACGGGCCGACCCACGAGCACCCGCGCCGAAGGCTAGGCTATTAGGCAAAAAGCAGCTCCAAAAAAGGCCAAAAGTAGCTCTGGCGCCGCAGCCGATCCGTCTCGACCCTTCGGCGGCATTCCCCGCGCACTCACCCTCGACCGACTCATCGCCCCGTACGGCAACGGCCGGACAGGGCGACATGCACCTTTGCATGTCACCGTGTGACTTGCGGCTTAAATTTATATATAAACATTGTAAAAAAATCTGAAAAAAATCATACATGTTCTTAGTATATATTAAGATAATTTTTAAAAAATTCAGATCAAAATTCGAAACATACATCAAGAAGCAAAAAAGAGAAATCTGTCATGAATAGTTACGAATGGTTCTCTGTATACTATTCACATATGAGTTTCTCTTTTTTGCTTCTTGGTGCATGTTTCGAATTTTGATCTAAATTTTTTAAGGATTATCTTAATATGTGTTGTGAACATGGATAATTTTTTTCAGATTTTTTTGCGATGTTTAAATATAAATTTAGGTCGTAAGTCACACGGTGACATGTAAAGGTGCATGTCACGCAACGGCCACGTACCGCCGCCGGTGCAGTATAAGACAACGCCTCGCCGTCCCGGGACACAGCACCGATCGCACTAGAAGGATCGCGACCGCCAAAGCCGTAGTACGACACGACGCTCCCACCACACCCACGCCCGCGCGCGGAGGACGAACGAGGCTTCGGCTCCGGCTCGAGATGCTCGCGGTGTTCGACAGGGCGGTGGCGCCGAGCCCGGAGGGGCTGCGGCAGCCGGGCGAGGCCGGGCACGGCGCGGACGGGCTCGCTGCCCGGTTCCGGGAGGCCCGCACCGGCGCGGTCACCGTCGACTTCGGCGGCGGTGGCGCCATGGCCTACTCTTCCCACGGCCAGAGCCCCTTCCTCCCCAGGTGAGGTCACGGAACTCTCCGTCGATTTCGTTTCCCTCGTGCCGTGCGTTCCTGCTTAAATCCACGGATCGACGGTGCGTCTGCGTCAGCTGCAAGCATGGAGATGCCCGTGCATGATCTCGCATAAATTTTGTTCATGTCGCCATGGGTTCAGCTAATGCTAATTTCTTACTGTATATTTTCGTCTACTGAATCATCTACGTTGGTAGGTTGTTCGGCGTCGTCGACGACATATTCTGCCTGTTCCAAGGCGCGATCGAGAACATGGCTGTGCTGAAGCAGCAGTACGGGTTGAGCAAGAGTGCCACTGAGATCAACCTCGTCATTGAGGCCTACAGAACCCTGAGGGACAGGGGACCTTACCCTGCAGACCAGGTCGTGAGGGACTTCAATGGCAAATTCGCGTTTGTGCTGTATGATCGCTCCACCAGTTCGGTCTTCATGGCTGCTGTAAGTGAATGTCTGGATTTCATTTTTGTACTCGATTCAGTTCAGTAAAGTGCACGCTCTAGTAAACCTTTTTTAGCACGAAATAGTACCACGATAATCAAGTTCTATGATTGCAGTTGTGTGCTTACTTTGAACTTGTACCTCTGTTATTGCAGTACAATGTGTGTTTGTTCTTGAAGAGTTTAAAATGTCAGTTCTTATATACTGGTACTTACCTGTCTAGTAATGATTTTTATTCAGAGTTAGTTGCCTGTGATGGTTTCAACAGTTGTGTTCGATGTCAGTCCCAGTTTAGTCCAAATTTTCACTGAACTTTAGGGCTGCGTTTATACAATATTCAGCATGTGACAATTAGCACTCAAAGTATGTCCGGACAGACGATTTTAGGTCATAGTTCAGCAAAATGGCATCTCAACAGTACATCCTCAACATCTGACTAGATGCTACCAATCCCTCTGTTATTTCTGAACTAATCTTCATGTTGCCTGTCTAACGTTCTGCATTTCAACATCAATGTGACAGAAGACACCAATTACTCCTTACTTAGTACTGCAAAGAAATATCAACTTACATCGGCTATCCATCTTCTTATAGGATGCTGATGGTGGCGTCCCGTTTTACTGGGGAGTTGATTCAGAGGGTCATCTTGTAGTGTCCGATGACGATGAAGTTGTGAAGAACGCTTGTGGAAAATCTTTCGCACCGTTCCCCAAAGGTGTGCCTAAATTGCACATCAAGCAAGCAATCGCACAAGCATCTCTGATATTCTTTTCACGCCCTCTGATCACCGGCATCCGATGTTTTCCTTGTCAGGTTTCTTCTTCACGACGTCCGGGGGTTTGCAGAGCTACGAGCATCCCCTGAACGAGGTGAAGCCGGTGCCAAGGGTCGACAGCAAAGGGGAAGTATGCGGCGCAACTTACGCGGTCGATGAACAGGCCAAGAAAGATACCGCCGGCATTCCCCGTGTTGGCAGCGCTGCAGATTGGTCTTCCCAGTACTGAATCTGTAGATACTGTTGCAAGCATATGGTATAACCCTGGTGCAGTTGCATACATGGTAATAACCGGGCTCAGGCGTGGCCTTTGCCTTGTGCTACGACGTTCACCTACAGAGTGACACTTGTGCTTGTGGTACAAGGTTACATAGTACTACTAGTATATAAGAAAGGATTAGCATGAGGGACTGAAAAATTGTAATATTTGTATGCATATAAAAGGGCAGAAGCGTTGCAGATGTGTCAATAGATGTTCTGTTCTCTGATGATAAAATATGTCACGTTATCTAATTCCCGTTTTCTGCTTCGATGGACGTATATGTCCTTGAAGTATGAAGTATGGTTTTGAGAGACCCTCCTCAATAAACGTATAAAGAGCTTCCAATATCCTTTCATAACATACACGCCGTAAGGAGACACCATGTACTAGGATCTCTGTGTCAGTTCTCTCGCACAACTGCTAATGAAAATTATATAAGAACACACAACAGCATTGTCGAATATTTTTTGGAAACAGCAAATACTTCATGAAACTCCACATCCTTTTTGAAAATTTGACCAATTTCTGAAATTCCAGAACATTTTTCAAAAAATGGAAAATACTTTTGGGATTCTGAACATTTTGTGAAAAAATAAAAAAAATTGGAATCGTGAATAATTTACAAAAATGCAAACAGAATTACGAAATTCAACACATTTTTCGAAAAAAAGAAACAAATAACGAACATTTTCTGCAAAACAGGAACATTTTTTGAAAGCATGAGAACATTTTTAGAAACTCAGACGAAAATTTGAAAAAGCAAACTTGTTTTGGATAAGTGAAGAATTTTTTAAAATCGAGGACATTTTTGAAATCCCGATTGTATTTCAATTTGTGAACAAAAATTATAATAATAAAATTTTTAAACTTCAATTTTTAAAGCATGCATATTTTTATATTCCCAAACTTTTTTGATATTGAGAACACGAACATGTTTACAAATTTCAACAAAATGTTTAACCATGAACAATATTTGAAATTTGCAAACATTTTTAGAGTCATGAACAATTTTTTAAAATGCAAATAGTTTTAGAAATTCCCAGCATGCGCTCGATGGGAGCGACGTCGCCTAGTTGGACCAAGGCCTAAGCGTATGTTTATCTTTTCTATTTTTTTGTTATTCCCTTTTTTTGTTAATTCATTTTCTCCTTTTAAGCTTTATTCATCTTTCTGAAACCAGTTCCAGAATTTGAAATATTATTTGGAACTCCAAAATAACAGTTTTATGGAAATGTTTCAAATTATGATTTTAAATTCTTTTTTGGTCAAACATTTATTAAATGATTTTTAAGAAAAGCATTTAGTATTTTCAAATTTATCATTTTGTATTTATTATTTATATTAAAAACTCAAAATAACAGCTATAAGTACATGTTTAAATTATGATTTTAAATATATTTTTCATTCGAATCTGGCATGGATGCCTACTATGGGCATGCTCACCCATTGGCAAAAGTTGTGGTCATTTCAATAATGTCCCAAAGCAACACCATGTTCAAGAAGCTACATTTGAGAGTGCGTTGTTTCTGGACATCCGTCAAATGAATCTATTTTTCTCATTAGCTTGTATGATCAATTTAAGGCATCATGGCAAGTTGTTTTGGTTTTTGGCAAAATTTGCATTTTGTAGAGTTTTCTCGGTCTAAAGAGGCCGATAAATGGCCAGATGTGTCGCAACTTGCATATGGTGTCAGAACTCAGAAATCTTTGAAACTTGGCATGGATGCATTGAAGGAAAGATGCCGTAGAGGCAATAATAAAGGTGTTATTTATATTTCCTTATATAATAAATGTTTATTATTCATGCTAGAATTATATTAACCGGAAACTTAGTATATGTGTGAATACATAGACAAACAAAATGTCCCTAGTATGCCTCTACTTGACTAGCTCGTTAATCAAAGATGGTTAAGTTTCTTAGCCATAGACATGTGTTGTCATTTGATGAACGGGATCACATCATTAGAAGAATGATGTGATGGACAAGACCCACCCGTTAGCTTAGCACTATGATCGTTTAGTTTTATTGCTATTGCTTTCTTCATGACTTATACATGTTCCTCAGACTATGAGATTATGCAACTCCCGAATACTGGAGGAACACCTTGTGTGCTATCAAACGTCACAACGTAACTGGGTGATTATAAAGATGCTCTACAGGTGTCTCCGATGGTGTTTGTTGAGTTGGCATAGATCGAGATTAGGATTTTTCACTCTGTGTATCGAAGAGGTATCTCTGAGCCCTCTTGGTAATGCACATCATTATGAGCCTTGCAAGCAATGTGACTAATGAGTTAGTCACGGGATGATGCATTACGGAACGAGTAAAGAGACTTGTCGGTAACGAGATTGAACTAGGTATGATGATACCGACGATCGAATCTCGGACAAGTAACATACTGATGACAAAGGGAACAACGTATGTTGTTATGCGGTTTGACCGATAAAGTTCTTCGTAGAATATGTAGGAACCAATATGAGCATCCAGGTTTCGCTATTGGTTATTGACCGAAGATGTGTCTCGGTCATGTCTACATAGTTCTCGAACCCGTAGGGTCCGCACGCTTAATGTTCGATGACGATTTGTATTGTGAGTTATGTGATTTGATGTACCAAAGTTTGTTCGGAGTCCCGGATGAGATCACTGACATGACGAGGAGTCTCGAAATGGTCGGGAGGTAAAGATTCACGGGCTGTTTGGTTCCTAGCCACACCTTGCCACACCTTGCCACACATTGCCACACCTAACCTTAGGCAAGTTTAACCAAGTTAGGTAGGTGTTTGGTTCTAGCCACACATAACGCAATGATTTTTTATGAGAAGTGAACCTCATATGTCATAGACACAAAAAGTGTGACAAGATTCTCTTAGGCAAGCCAAAGTGTGGCTAACAATTTGAGCAACTCAACTAAGGCAAATGTGGTAAGTGTGGCAAAAATCATGTGGCAATATATGACAAAGATAGTCACAATCCAAACAGCCCCTCATATATTGGAATGTTGCATTTGGACATCAAAATGGTTCTGAGTGGTTCGGACATTTTTCCAGAGTACCGGGAGGTTACCGGACCCCCCCGGGAGAAGTTATGAGCCTTATGGGCCATAAGAGGGAAGCACACCATCCCACAAAGGGCTGGTGGCCCCCCCTTGGGCAGGAGGCCGATTAGGACTAGGAGAAGGGGACCGGGCCCCCTTACCTTCTCATTCTCCCTTCCCCCTTTCCTATTTCGTATGGGAGGTGAAATCCTACTAGGACTACGGAGTCCTAGTAGGACTCCACACCTTGGCGCGCCCCCTAGGGCCGGCCGCCTCTCCCTCTCCCTCCTTTATATACGGAGGCAGAGGGCACCCCAAAGGCACACAAAAAGTTTCTCTTAGCCGTGTGCGCTGCCTCCTTCCACGGTTACACACCTCTGTCATATCGTCGTAGTGCTTAGGCGAAGCCCTGCACCGGTAAACTTTATCATCACCATCACCACGCCATCATGCTGACGAAACTCTCCTTCGGCCTCAACTGGATCAAGAGTTCGAGTGACATCACCGAGCTGAACGTGTGCAAATCACGGAGGTGCCGTGCAATCGATACTTGGATCGGTTGGATCGCGAAGACGTTCGACTACATCAACCGCGTTACTAAACGCTTTCGCTTTCGGTCTACGAGAGTACGTTGACACACTCTCCCCCTCTCGTTGCTATGCATCTCCTAGATAGATCTTGCATGACTGTAGGAAAATTTTGAAATATTACGTTCCCACCTACTTACAAAAGTTGAGGTCATTTTAAGAATGTCCAAAACTAGACCATGTTCGACGGAGGTGTCCGAGTAGGCCAGAAGTCTCCGTTTGAGAGCGCGTTTTTTGGCAACTGTCAAATGACCCTAAATTTTTCCACCAGATTATATGACCAATTAAAGTCATCCTACCAAGTTGTTTTTGTTTTTGACAAAATCTTGCATCTTGTGAAGTTTTGTAGGTGAAAATGGCCGATAAATGGTTGGAACGACCAACTTGCATACTGTGTCAGAATTCGTTTGAACCTGTCATGGATGACTACCATGGGCATGCACACATGTTGGCATGAGTTGGGGGCATATAAAAATGTCCAAAACTAGACCATGTTCGACACAGGGCTTCCGAGTAGTCCAGAAGGCTCCGTTTGAGAACACGTTGTTTCTCGTCATACTTGAATTGGCCTAAAATGTTTTTCATGGTAGTGTATCATCAATCCAAGGCATCATGCTAAGTTGTTTGGGTTTTCTAAAATATGTATTTTCTAGAGTTTCTTGGTGAAAAAAGCCCAATAAATGGTCGGACATGACACAACTTGCATAGTCGGAATTCGTTCAAGCATGGCATGGGTACATACCATGGGCATGGCCACTTGCTTGAAAAGTTGGGTTTATTTCATGCATGTCCGAACATAGACCATATTCAATGAAGAGTGTTTGGGTAGGCTAGAAGGGTCCGTTGGTGAGCATGTAGTTTTTTTTTCTAATTTGAATAATTTTGTTATTTGCAATTTTCGAATTATAAATCAACATGTACATTTTCTTATGTTCTAACCATTTATTATAATTTGTCAAAAAAATGAATTTCAAGTTATGTATACAAAATTTGAAGTTGAACACTTTTACACTTTTTTAAAAAATCCTAACAATAGATGAAAATTTTGAACAAAAATTGCAAACCACATGCTTCTAAAAAAATTATCAACTTTTTTTAAACACGGACATTATTTAAATTTTTGAACAAATAATTCGGAAAACGGGAATGTTTTTATGGAAATTCCAGAATAATTTTAAAAAAATGTAAACTATATTTGAAAAAAATAACATTTTTTGGTCTTCCAGATATTTCAATTTTTTGAACAGGTTTAAAAAAAATTCAAAATGGAGAAAAATAACTAACAAAAAGATAAAATAAAACAAAAAATTAGGAAAAAATCGCTTAGGCCATGGCCCAGCTAGGCAACGGGCAACGGCATCGCTTGCATCGGGTGCCTGATGGGCCGGCCCAAGTATTCGGGGTTTGAAAAAGGTCATCGATTTAAAAAAAATGTTCGCAGATTCGAATTTTTTGTAGGTTTTCAAAAATTAAATCACTAAAAAAATTCATCAAATAAAATAAAGTTCGTGAATTTCATTTTTTATCAAATTTGAAAAAAGTTCACGGGTTATGATAACAAGTTCGTAAAAGTGGAAAAGAGTTCGTGGATTTGAGAAACATTCATGCATGTGAAAAAAGGTTCACACATTCGGAAAAAAGTTCATGATTTTTTTTAAAAGTGCACAAATTCAAGAAAATATTCACAACTTTAAAATATTCATGTATTTAAACAAAATCCCAATTTTGAAATAAAATTCGTTAATTTTTAAAAAGGAAAAAGAATTTCGAAAAAGGAAGAGAAAAACAAGAGAAAACGTCACCCAAAACAAAAAGCAAAAAATCAAAAGAGAAGGCAGACAAGAAAGCTATGTGTTTTTAGCGTTGATTTGAAGAAGGAAAAAGAAGTAAACTAGGCACGTCGGGTTAGTTGTCCCACTTGGTTGATACAGTTGCACTTTATCGGGAGGTCAGCAGTTCGAATCGTGTCGTCAGGTGACGTATTTTCAGAAAAGATCATGCTACCCTTTATTATAAAGGAGTATGAAGAGATCCTCTTCATCGATGTGTTTAGGGGTTTGTACCAAATCTTAAGTGTGGTTTTTAATCATGTCTTACAATTCCAAATACGCTGTCAGCATTCTTCTAACTGAGTGTACGTGAATTAGGAGTTTAGGACCACCGCTTTTACTACATGGAGAGGAAGGATTCTCCCATGGACCTAGCTATAGCAGACAGGGGCATAATGACTGTGCTGTGTGCTGTGCTGAAATAGTGTTACTACATGTAACGGACTGCCAGGCATTTTGCTGTAGACCCCGCATAGTACATTCCCCCTTGATGTCACCAATTATTTGCACAAGTCTGTGCTGCTGGGATACGGGTGGCTGGACGAGCGAATGAATGAATCCCGTGGTGCCTCCCGTGGTGCACGGGGCGTATCTCGCTGTAGCTTACTGTTTTCTCCGGCTGAAGCACGGTGCAGGATGGTCGATCCATGGGGAGCGCTATAATTGGAGGAGCTGGGAGCATCTCCAGCCGCGGCCCCAACACATCTCCCAGGTGCCTTTTTACGCGCCGGTGCCTAAAAACTCCCTACTCGCGTCTTCAAAATGCCGAAATTCGTCAGCTCGACTCGTTTTTGGGCCCAGCGATCACAGGACGAACCCGGCGCACTGGGGCTTGGGGCTCCGGCACAAGGGGAAAACATGACTGGGCCATACTGTCAGGCGAAAAGTGAAGCCAAGTCGTCCAGATTCGCCTCCCACCCCCGCGCGCTCGGCCGCCATCCTGCTGATCCCGGCGCCGTCCACCGCCCACCACCGCTAGATAGGCCATTCCCCGCCGGAAAAGAGAGAAGGTTTCGCCGCGGCAGCCTCTCCACCACCGTCCGCGCGATATTTCCGGCGTTCCGGCCGCGCAGGGCGGTATTACCGGCGGGTGTGTGCCCACCATGCCCCCAGGTGTTCGATGATTTGTCTGCTCGGCAATGAACTCGGACGACGAGGAGGCTCTCGCCGCTGCTGGAGAAGGAAGCCGATGCCGATGTCCAGGAAGAGGAACATCTCATGGTCCTCGCCGCCCTCGCTGGCCTGCTCGCGAGTAATGAAAAGCCGCGGCGAGGTGGCTCGGCGTGTTGGGGAACACAGTAATTTCAAAAAAATTCCTACGCACATGCAAGATCCATCTAGGTGATGCATAGCAACGAGAGGGGAAGAGTGTTGTCCACGTACCCTCGTAGACCGTAAGCGGAAGCGTTATGGCAACGCGTTCGATGTAGTCGTACGTCTTCACGATCCGACCGATCCTAGCACCGAAGGTACGGCACCTTCGCGATATGCACATGTTCAGCTCGGTGGCGTCCCGCGAACTCTAGATACAGCTGAGTGTCGAGGGAGAGTTTCATTAGCACGACGGCGTGATGACGATGATGATGAAGCTACCGGCGCAGGGCTTCGCCTAAGCACTTCAACGATATGACCGAGGTGGAAATCTATGGAGGGGGGCACCGCACACGGCTGAACAATCAACTTGTGTGCCTATGGGGTGCCCCCTTCCCCCGTATATAAAGGAGTGGAGGAGGGGGAGGGCCGGCCCCTCTATGGCGCGCCCAAGGGGAGTCCTACTCCCATCGGGAGTAGGATTCACCCCCCTTCCCTAGTTGTATTAGGAGAGGAAGGAAGGGGGATAGAGGGGGAAGGAAAGGGGGGGACTGGCCCCCCACCCAATTCGGATTGGGCTTGGGGGGGGGGGCAGGGGGCGCCCCCTCCTAGGATCCCTTCTATCTCCCACTATGGCCCAATAAGGCCCATATACTTCCCGGGGGGTTCTGATAACCTCCTAGTACTCCGGTATATGCCCGAACTCATCCGGAACCATTCTGATGTCCAAACATAGGCTTCCAATATATCGATCTTTATGTCTTGACCATTCCGAGACTCCTTGTCATGTCCGTGATCATATCTGGGACTCTGAACTACCTTCGGTACATCAAAACACATAAACTCATAATACCGATCGTCACCGAACGTTAAGCATGGGGACCCTACGGGTTCGAGAACTATGTAGACATGACCGAGACTCATCTCCGGTCAATAACCAATAGCGGAACCTGGATGCTCATATTGGTTCCTACATATTCTACGAAGATCTTTATCGGTCAAACCACATAACAACATATGTTGTTCCCTTTGTCATCGGTATGTTACTTGCCCGAGATTCGATCATCAGTATCTCAATACCTAGTTCAATCTCGTTACCGGCAAGTCTCTTTACTCGTTCCGTAATGCTACATCCCGTAACTAACTCATTAGTTACATTGCTTGCAAGGCTTATAGTGATGTGCATTACCGAGAGGGCCCAGAGATACCTCTCCGATACACGGAGTGACAAATCCTAATCTCGATCTATGCCAACTTAACAAACACCATCGGATACACATGTAGAACATCTTTAACCCAGTTACATTGTGACGTTTGATAGCACACTAAGTGTTCCTTCGGTATTCGGGAGTTGCATAATCTCATAGTCATAGGAACATGTATAAGTTATGGAGAAAGCAATAGCAGTAAACTAAACGATCATCGTGCTAAGCTATCGGATGGGTCAAGTCAATCATATAATTCTCTAATGATTTGATCCCGTTAATCAAACGACAACTCAAGTCTATGGTTAGGAAACATAACCATCTTTGATTAACGAGCTAGTCAAGTAGAGGCATACTAGTGACACTTTGTTTGTCTATGTATTCACACATGTACTAAGTTTTCGGTTAATACAATTATAGCATGAATAATAAACATTTATCATGATACAAGGATATATAAATAACAACTTTATTATTGCCTCTACGGCATATTTCCTTCAGTCTCCCACTTGCACTAGAGTCAATAATCTAGATTACATTGTAATGATTCTAACACCCATGGAGTCTTGGTGCTGGTCATGTTTTGCTCGTGAGAGAGGCTTAGTCAACGGGTCTGCAACATTCAGATCCGTATGTATCTTGCAAATCTATATGTCTCCCTCCTTGACTTGATCGCGGATGGAATTGAAGCATCTCTTGATGTGCTTTGTTCTCTTGTGAAATCTGGATTCCTTTGCCAAGGCAATTGCACCAGTATTGTCACAAAAGATTTTCATTGGACCCGATGCACTAGGTATTACACCTAGATCGGATATGAACTCCTTCATTCAGACTCCTTCATTTGCTGCTTCTGAAGCAGCTATGTACTCCACTTCACACGTAGATTCCGCGACGACGCTCTGCTTGGAACTGCACCAACTGACAGCTCCACCATTCAATAATATGTATCCGGTTTGTGACTTAGAGTCATCCGGATCAGTGTCAAAGCTTGCATCGACGTAACCGTTTACGACGAGCTCTTTGTCACCTCCATAAATGAGAAACATATCCTTAGTCCTTTTCAGGTATTTCAGGATGTTCTTGACCGCTGTCCAGTGATCCACTCCTGGATTACTTTGGTACCTCCCTGCTAAACTAATAGCATGGCACACATCAGGTCTGGTACACAGCATTGCATACATGATAGAACCTATGGTTGAAGCATAGGGAATGACTTTCATTTTTTCTCTATCTTCTGCAGTGGTCGGGCATTGAGTCTGACTCAACTTCACACCTTGTAACACAGGCAAGAACCCTTTCTTTGATTGATCCATTTTGAATTTTTTCAAAACTTTATCGAGGTATGTGCTTTGTGAAAGTCCAATTAAGCGTCTTGATCTATCTCTATAGATCTTGATGCCCAATATATAAGCAGCTTCACCGAGGTCTTTCATTGAACAATTCTTATTCAAGTATCCTTTTATGCTATTCAGAAATTTAGTATTATTTCCGATCAGCAATATGTCATCCGCATATAATATCAGAAATGCTACAGAGCTCCCACTCACTTTCTTGTAAATACAGGCTTCTCCAAAAGTCTGTATAAAACCATATGCCTTGATCACACTATCAAAGCGTATATTCCAACTCCGAGAAGCTTGCACCAGTCCATAAATGGATCGTTGGAGCTTGCACACTTTGTTAGCACCTTTTGGATCGACAAAACCTTCTGGTTGCATCATATACAATTCTTCTTTAAGATATCCGTTAAGGAATGCAATTTTGACATCCATTTGCCAAATTTCATAATCATAAAATGCAGCAATTGCTAACATAATTCAGACGGACTTAAGCATCGCTACGGGTGAGAAGGTCTCATCGTAGTCAACTCCTTGAACTTGTTGAAAACCTTTTGCAACAAGTTGAGCTTTGTAGACAGTAACATTACCGTCAGCGTCAGTCTTGTTCTCGAAGATCCATTTATTCTCTATGGCCTGACGATCAATGGGCAAGTCAACCAAAGTCCACACTTTGTTCTCATACATGGATCCTCATCTCAGATTTCATGGCTTCAAGCCACTTTGCGGAATCTGGGCTCACCATCGCTTCTTCATAGTTCGTAGGTTCATCATTCTAGTAGCATGACTTCCAGAACGGGATTACCATACCACTCTGGTGCGGATCTTACTCTGGCTGATCTACGAGGTTCAGTAGTATTTTGTTCTGAAGTTTCATGATCATCATCATTAGCTTCCTCACTAACTGGTGTAGGTGTCATAGAAACAGTTTTCTGTGATGCACTACTTTCCAATAAGGGAGCAGGTACAGTTACCTCGTCAAGTTCTACTTTCCTCCCACTCACTTCTTTCGAGAGAAACTCCTTCTCTAGAAAGTTTCCGAATTCTACAAAAAGTCTTGCCTTCGGATCTGTGATAGAAGGTGTATCCAATAGTTTCCTTTGGATATCCTATGAAGACACATTTCTCCGATTTGGGTTCGAGCTTATCAGGTTGAAGCTTTTTCACATAAGCATCGCAGCCCCAAACTTTTAGAAACGACAACTTTGGTTTCTTGCCAAACCACAGTTCATAAGGCGTCGTCTCAACGGATTTTGATGGTGCCCTATTTAACGTGAATGCGGCCGTCTCTAGAGCGTATCCCCAAAACGATAGCGGTAAATCAGTAAGAGACATCATAGATCGCACCATATCTAGTAAAGTACGATTACGACGTTCGGACACACCATTACGCTGTGGTGTTCCGGGTGGCGTGAGTTGCGAAACTATTCCACAATTTTTCAAATGTACACCAAACTCGTAACTCAAATATTCTCCTCCACGATCAGATCGTAGAAACTTTATTTTCTTGTTACGATGATTTTCAACTTCACTCTGAAATTCTTTGAACTTTTCAAATGTTTCAGACTTATGTTTCATTAAGTAGATACCATATCTGCTTAAATCATCTGTGAAGGTGAGAAAATAACGATATCCGCCACGAGCCTCAATATTCATCGGACCACATACATCTGTATGTATGATTTCCAACAAATCTGTTGCTCTCTCCATAGTACCGGAGAACGGTGTTTTGGTCATCTTGCCCATGAGGCACGGTTCGCAAGTACCAAGTGATTCATAATCAAGTGGTTCCAAAAGTCCATCAGTATGGAGTTTCTTCATGCGCTTTACACCGATATGACCTAAACGGCAGTGCCACAAATAAGTTGCACTCTCATTATCAACTCTGCATCTTTTGGCTTCAACATTATGAATATGTGTGTTACTACTATCGAGATTCAACAAGAATAGACCACTCTTCAAGGGTGCATGACCATAAAAGATATTACTCATATAAATAGAACAACCATTATTCTCTGATTTAAATGAATAACCGTCTCGCATCAAACAAGATCCAGATATAATGTTCATGCTTAACGCTGGCACCAAATAACAATTATTTAGGTCTAATATTAATCCCGAAGGTAGATGTAGAGGTAGCGTGCCGACCGCGATCACATCGACTTTGGAACCGTTTCCCACGCGCATCGTCACCTCGTCCTTAGCCAATCTTCGCTTAATCCGTAGCCCTTGTTTCGAGTTTGCAAATATTAGCAACAGAACCAGTATCAAATACCCAGGTGCTACTGCGAGCATTAGTAAGGTACACATCAATAACATGTATATCACATATACCTTTGTTCACCTTGCCATCCTTCTTATCCGCCAAATACTTGGGGCAGTTCCGCTTCCAGTGACCAGTCTGCTTGCAGTAGAAGCACTCAGTTTCAGGCTTAGGTCCAGGTTTGGGTTTCTTCTCTTGAGTAGCAACTTGCTTGCCGTTCTTTTTGAAGTTCCCCTTCTTCTTCCCTTTGCCCTTTTTCTTGAAACTAGTGGTCTTGTTGACCATCAACACTTGATGCTCCTTCTTGATTTCTACCTCCGCAGTTTCAACATCGCGAAGAGCTCGGGAATAGTCTTGTTCATCCCATGCATATTATAGTTCATCACGAAGCTCTTGTAGCTTGGTGGCAGTGATTGAGAATTCTGTCAATGACGCAATCATCTGGAAGATTAACTCCCAATTGAATCAAGTGATTATTATACCCAGACATTTTGAGTATATGCTCACTGACAGAACTGTTCTCCTCCATCTTGCAGCTATAGAACTTATTGGAGACTTCATATCTCTCAATCCGGCATTTGCTTGAAATATTAACTTCAACTCCTGGAACATCTCATATGCTCCATGACGTTCAAAACGTCGTTGAAGTCCCGATTCTAAGCCGTAAAGCATGGCACACTGAACTATTGAGTAGTCATCAGCTTTGCTCTGCCAGACGTTCATAACATCCGGCGTTGCTCCTGTAGCAGGCCTGGCACCCAGCGGTGTTTCCAGGACGTAATTCTTCTGTGCAGCAATGAGGATAATCCTCAAGTTACGGACCAAGTCCGTGTAATTGCTACCATCATCTTTCAACTTTGCTTTCTCAAGGAACGCATTAAAATTCAACGGAACAACATCACGAGCCATCTATCTAAAATCAAACATAAACAAGCAAGATACTAATCAGGTACTAAGTTTTCATGATAAATTTAAGTTCAATTTAATCATATTACTTAAGAACTCCCACTTAGATAGACATCCCTCTAATCCTCTAAGTGATCACGTGATCCAAATCAACTAAACCATGTCCGATCATCACGTGAGATGGAGTAGTTTCATTGGTGAACATCACTATGTTGATCATATCTACTATATGATTCACGCTCGACCTTTCGGTCTCCGTGTTCCGAGGCCATATCTGTATATGCTTGGCTCGTCAAGTATAACCTGAGTATTCCGCGTGTGCAACTATTTTGCACCCGTTGTATTTGAACGTAGAGCCTATCACACCCGATCATCACGTGGTGTCTCAGCACGAAGAACTTTCGCAACGGTGCATACTTAGGGAGAACACTTCTTGATAATTAGTGAGAGATCATCTTAAAATGTACCGTCAAACTAAGCAAAATAAGATGTATAAAAAGATAAACATCATATGCAATCAAAATATGTGACATGATATGGCGATCATCATCTTGCGCCTTTGATCTCTACCTCCAAAGTACTGTCATGATCTCTATTGTCACCGGCATGACACCATGATCTCCATCATCTTGATCTATATCAATGTGTCGTCACATGGTTGTCTCACCAACAATTGCTCTTGCAACTATTGCTATCGCATAGCGATAAAGTAAAGTAATTATTTGGCACTTGCATCTTATGCAAAAGAGAGATAACCACAAGGCTTTTGCCAGTTGCCGATAACTTCAACAAAACATGATCATCTCATACAACAACTTATATCTCATCACATCTTGACCATATCACATCACAACATGCCCATCAAAAACACGTTAGACGTCCTCTACTTTGTTGTTGCAAGTTTTACGTGGCTGCTATGGGCTTAAACAAGAACCAATCTTACCTACGCATCAAAACCACAACGATAGTTTGTCAAGTTGGTGCTGTTTTAACCTTCGCAAGGACCGGGCGTAGCCATACTCGGTTCAACTAAAGTTGGAGAAACTGACACCCGCCAGCCACCTGTGTGCAAAGCACGTCGGTAGAACCAGTCTCGCGTAAGCGTACGCGTAATGTCGGTCCAGGCCACTTCATCCAACAATACCGCCGAACCAAAGTATGACATGCTGGTAAGCAGTATGACTTATATCGCCCACAACTCACTTGTGTTCTACTCGTGCATATAACATCAACACATAAAACCTAGGCTCGGATGCCACTGTTGGGTAACGTAGTAATTTCAAAAATTTCCTACGCACACGCAAGATCATGGTGATGCATAGCAACGAGAGGGGAGAGTGTGATCTACGTACCCTTGTAGACCGACAGCGGAAGCGTTAGCACAACGCGGTTGATGTAGTCGTACGTCTTCACGGCCCGACCGATCAAGCACCGAAACTATGGCACCTCCGAGTTTTAGCACACGTTCAGCTCGATGACGATCCCCGGACTCCGATCCAGCAAAGCGTCGGGGAAGAGTTCCGTCAGCACGACGGCGTGGTGATGATCTTGATGTTCTACCGTCGCAGGGCTTCGCCTAAGCACCGCTACAATATTATCGAGGATTATGGTGGAAGGGGGCACCGCACACGGCTAAGAAAATGATCACGTGGATCAACTTGTGTGTCTATGGGGTGCCCCCTGCCCCCGTATATAAAGGAGTGGAGGAGAGGAGGCCGGCCCTAGGAGGGGCGCGCCAGGGAGTAGGATTCCTACTCCTAGTTGGAGTAGGTTTCCTCCTTTCCTAGTCCAACTAGGAGAAGGGGGGAAAGGGGGGAAGAGGGGAAGGAAGGGAGAGAGGGGCCGCGCCCCAAACCCCTTGTCCAATTCGGACTGGGCTTGGGAGGGGCGCGCGCCACCTCCTGGTCCTTCCCACTAAGGCCCATTAAGGCCCGTTACTTCTTCCTCGTATTCCCGTAACTCCCCGGTACCTCCGAAAATACCCGAATCACTCGGAACCTTTCCGATGTCCGAATATAGTCGTCCAATATATCGATCTTTACGTCTCGACCATTTCGAGACTCCTCGTCATGTCCCTGATCTCATCCGGGACTCCGAACTCCTTCGGTACATCAAAACTCATAAACTCATAATATAACTGTCATCGAAACCTTAAGCGTGCGGACCCTACAGGTTCGAGAACAATGTAGACATGACCGAGACACGTCTCCGGTCAATAACCAATAGCGGAACCTGGATGCTCATATTGGCTCCCACATATTCTACGAAGATATTTATCGGTCAGACCGCATAACAACATACGGTGTTCCCTTTGTCATCGGTATGTTACTTGCCCGAGATTCGATCGTCGGTATCTTAATACCTAGTTCAATCTCGTTACCGGCAAGTCTCTTTACTCGTTCCGTAATACATCATCTCACAACTAACTCATTAGTTGCAATGCTTGCAAGGCTTATGTGATGTGCATTACCGAGAGGGCCCAGAGATACTTCTCCGACAATCAGAGTGACAAATCCTAATATCGAAATACGCCAACCCAACATTTACCTTTGGAGACACCTGTAGAGCTCCTTTATAATCACCCAGTTACGTTGTGACGTTTGGTAGCACACAAAGTGTTCCTCCGGTAAACGGGAGTTGCATAATCTCATAGTCATAGGAACATGTATAAGTCATGAAGAAAGCAATAGCAACATACTAAACGATCGGGTGCTAAGCTAACGGAATGGGTCAAGTCAATCACATCATTCTCCTAATGATGTGATTTCGTTAATCAAATGACAACTAAAGTCTATGGTTAGGAAACATAACCATCTCTGATTAACGAGCTAGTCAAGTAGAGGCATACTAGTGACACTTTGTTTGTCTATGTATTCACACAAGTATTATGTTTCCGGTTAATACAATTCTAGCATGAATAATAAACATTTATCATGATATAAGGAAATAAATAATAACTTTATTATTGCCTCTAGGGCATATTTCCTTCAGTCTCCCACTTGCACTAGAGTCAATAATCTAGTTCACATCGCCATGTGATTTAACAGCAATAGTTCACATCACCATGTGATTAACACCCATAGTTCACATCGATATGTGATCAACACCCAAAGGGTTTACTAGAGTCAGTAATCTAGTTCACATCTCTATGTGATTAACACCCAAAGAGTACTAAGGTGTGATCATGTTTTGCTTGTGAGATAATTTTAGTCAATGGGTCTGTCACATTCAGATCCGTAAGTATTTTGTGAATTTCTATGTCAACAATGCTCTGCACGGAGCTACTCTAGCTTATTGCTCCCACTTTCAATATGTATCTAGATCGAGACTTAGAGTCATCCAGATCTGTGTCAAAACTTGCATCGACGTAACTTTTTACGACGAACCTTTTTGTCACCTCCATAATTGAGAAATATTTCCTTATTCCACTAAGGATAATTTTGACCGCTGTCCAGTGATCTACTCTTAGATCACTATTGTACTCCCTTGCTTAACACAGTGTAGGGTATACAATAGATCTGGTACACAGCATGGCATACTTTATAGAACCTATCGCTGGCATAGGGAATGACTTTCATTCTATTTCTATCTTCTGCCGTGGTCGGGCTTTGAGTCTTACTCAATTTCACACCTTGCAACACAGGCAAGAACTCTTTCTTTGACTGTTCCATTTTGAACTACTTCAAAATCTTGTCAAGGTATGTACTCATTGAAAAACTTATCAAGCGTCTTGATCTATCTCTATAGATCTTGATGCTCAATATGTAAGCAGCTTTACCGAGGTCTTTCTTTGAAAAACTCCTTTCAAATATTCCTTTATGCTTTCCAGAAAATTATACATTATTTCCGATCAACAATATGTTGTTCACATATACTTTATCAGAAATGTTGTAGTGCTCCCACTCACTTTCTTGTAAATACAGGCTTCACCGTAAGTCTGTATAAAACTATATGCTTTGATCAACTTATCAAAGCGTATATTCCAACTCCGAGATGCTTGCACCAGTCCATAGATGGATCGTTGGAGCTTGCATATTTTGTTAACACCTTTAGGATTGACAAAACGTTCTGGTTGCATCATATACAATTCTTCTTTAAGAAATCCATTAAGGAATGCAGTTTTGTTTATCCATTTGCCAGATTTCATAAAATGCGACAATTGCTAACATGATTCGGATAGACTTAAGCATATATACGAGTGAGAAAATTTCATCGTAGTCAACACCTTGAACTTGTCGAAAACCTTTTGCGACAATTCTAGCTTTGTAGATAGTAACACTACTATCAGCGTCCGTCTTCCTCTTGAAGATCCATTTATTTTCTATGGCTTGCCGATCATCGGGCAAATCCATCAAAGTCCATACTTTGTTCTCATACATGGATCATATCTCACATTTTATGGCCTCAAACCATTTCGCGGAATCTGGGCTCATCATCGCTTCCTCATAGTTCGCAAGTTCGTCATGGTCTAGTAACATGACTTCCAGAACAGGATTACCGTACCACTCTGGTGCAGATCTCACTCTGGTTTACCTACGAGATTCGGTAGTAACTTGATCTGAAGTTACATGATCATCATCATTAGCTTCCTCACTAATTGGTGTAGTAGTCATAGGAACAGATTTCTGTGATGAACTACTTTCCAATAAGGGAGCAGGTACAGTTACCTCATCAAGTTCTATTTTCCTCTCACTCACTTCTTTCGAGAGAAACTCCTTCTCTAGAAAAACTCCGAATTTAGCAACAAAAGTCTTGCCTTCGGATTTGTGATAGAAGGTGTACCCAACAGTCTCCTTTGGGTATCCTATGAAGACATATTTCTCCGATTTGGGTTTGAGCTTATCAGGATGAAACCTTTTCATATAAGCATCACAATCCCAAACTTTAAGAAACGACAACTTTGGTTTCTTGCCAAACCACAGTTCAGATTGTGTCATCTCAACGGACTTAGATGGTGCCCTTTTAAACGTGAATGCAGCTGTCTTTAATGCATAACCCCAAAACGATAGTGGTAGATCGATAAGAGACATCATAGATCGCACCATATCTAATAAAGTACGATTATGATGTTCGGACACACCATTATGCTGTGGTGTTCCAGGTGGCGTGAGTAGTGAAACTATTTCACATTGTTTTAACTGAAGGCCAAACTCATAACTCAAATATTTTACCTCTGCGATCATATCGTAGAAACTTTTATTTTCTTGTTACGATGATTCTCCACTTCACTCTGAAATTCTTTGAACTTTTCAAATATGTCAGACTTGTGTTTCATTAAGTAGATATACCCATATCTGCTCAAATCATCTGTGAAGGTCAGAAAATAATGATACCCGCCGTGAGCCTTAACACTCATCGGATCTCATACATCAGTATGTATTATTTCCAATAAGTTAGTTGCTCGCTCCATAGTTCCGGAGAACGGCGTTTTAGTCATCTTGCCCATGAGGCATGGTTCGCAAGCATCAACTAATTCATAATCAAGTGATTCCAAAAACCCATCAGCTTGGAGTTTCTTCATGCGCTTTACACCAATATGACCTAAACGTCAGTGCCACAAATAAGTTGCACTATCATTATTAACTTTGCATCTTTTGGTTTCAATATTATGATTATGTGTATCACTACGATCGAGATCCAATGAACTATTTTCATTGGGTGTGTAACCATATAAGGTTTTATTCATGTAAACAGAACAACAATTTATTCTCTTACTTAAATGAATAACCGTATTACAATAAACATGATCAAATCATATTCATGCTCAACGCAAACACCAAATAACACTTATTCAGGTTCAACACTAATCCCAAAAGTATAGGGAGTGTGCGATGATGATCATATCAATCTTGGAACTACTTCCAACACACATCGTCACCTCACCCTTAACTAGTCTTTGTTCATTCTGCAACTCCTGATTTAAGTTACTAATCATAGTAACTGAACTAGTATCAAATACTGAGGGGTTGCTATAAACACTAGTAAAGTACACATCAATAACATGTATATCAAATATACTTATGTTCACTTTGCCATCCTTCTTATTCGCCAAATACTTGGGGCAGTTCCACTTTCAGTGATCAGTCCCTTTGCAGTAGAAGCACTTAGTCTCAGGCTTAGGACCAGACTTGGGCTTCTTCACTTGAGCAGCAACTTGCTTGCTATTTTTCTTGAAGTTCCCCTTTTTCCCTTTGCCCTTTTCTTGAAACTAGTGATCTTGTCAACCATCAACACTTGATGCTATTTCTTGATTTCTACCTTCATCGATTTCATCATCATGAAAATCTCGGGATTCGTTTTCGTCATCCCTTGCATACTATAGTTCAACACGAAGTTCTACTAACTTGGTGATGGTGACTAGAGAATTCTGTCAATCACTATCTTATCTGGAAGATTAACTCCCACTTGATTCAAGTGATTGTAGTACCCAGACAATCTGAGCACATGCTCACTAGTTGAGCGATTCTCCTCCATCTTTTAGCTATAGAACTTGTTGGAGACTTCATATCTCTCAACTCGGGTATTTGCTTGAAATATTAACTTCAACTCCTGGAACATCTCATATGGTCCATGACGTTCAAAACGTCTTTGAAGTCCCGATTATAAGCCGTTAAGCATGGTGCACTAAACTATCAAGTAGTCATCATATTTAGCTAGGCAAACGTTCATAACGTCTGCATCTGCTCCTGCAATAGGTTTGTCACCTAGCGGTGCATCAAGGACATAATTCTTCTGTGCAGCAATGAGGATAAACCTCAGATCACGGATCCAATCCGCATCATTG